>NC_133900.1:85191253-85504629 GCF_964199755.1 Larus michahellis | reverse complement strand
ATCCTTCACTTTCATTGAACCATCTGGACTCCTGGAGCCAGAGCTGAAAACTGTCAACGTCTCTTGATGCAAAGCAAATAGACTGAGCAAAAAGGGAAGTTCAGGCTGGAGAATCATCCTGTAGAACGTTTTGAGCAGTTCAACGCTGGAGGAAGGAAATCGTTATCCGTCCTGCCCCAAAGCCTTAGCGTTACGTATCTAATGCTGGTCCTTTAAAGATGAGGCTCATGTTGACGATTTCAGTGGAAACCAGACGAAAGTTTATTGTTGGTTTGCTGTTTGCAGAACTTCTGTTCCAAACAAGAGGAAGAGGTCCAGTCTCTCATACCGTAAATTATTCCCTAATTTAAGGAAATTCCAAGGAGGACTTGTAACTGCATGGGTCACCCCCTCAATACTAAAATTGATACCTGTACGATTTTATGATACGCCTAATACGAGTCAATCCCAGGTCCTTCTGACCTGTTCAGAATACAACGTGTTATCCACATAGTTACGTTGATGACTGCGGTTATGCACCTTCTCAAAAAGATTTCCTTGAATTGAGGCGTTAACACAAATCAAGTAACGCTGTCGTGTCCCAACGCGGTTGAAATGCCTTATGGTTTGGGCTTTCATGTAGGATCACAAGCACTGAAAAAATGGATTTCACTAGGAATATTTATTCTTTCCCCTTAAAAGATTCCTATTCGAAACTGTGAAGACCCGCTGAAAAGTAAACTCAGGTCACACGGAACTGAATGTTCATTACAAATAATGATCATTAGATGAGTCTAGATTATTACTTGTCATTTTATGTTCTTGGCAATCAGTATCTCTCATTTAAAATATTTATTTTCCTTTTGGCTGCGTTTCCCTACAAAACTGGAACAGTTGTCTTAAAAATGATGATCTCTCAGGCAAAATAAATGAAGTCTTGGAATCCTGTCAAGACTTTTAACTGAAGATGAAATTTCAAAACAATCCCTGGGCAGAAATGAAACTCACTTTCTCCCTTTAACTCCTCTTTCTACCTACTGCTTCTCTGGCTGCTTCTGTCCGTAAATCAAACATACGTTCTTTTTCTCGTTTCCTGGAAGCCCTCCAAAGGTTGAAGGGAAGTCTTACAGGAAACCTTTCCAAAACATATTTAGGACTTGTTCTTCTTGTGAAGATAAAACCCACAGACGTGTTTTAATTCAGACTAACTGAAACATTTGGTTTGGGGCATTTTTTTTTTTAATTAAAAAATAGAAATTTGATGGCTATTTTTCCTATTAGAATTTGCACCAAGAGTTTTACTTCGTTGTTACTTCCTTGTTTCTTTTGGTGGGTTCCAGATGTACTAATAATTTGAGATTTATCTTAGTATAAATGTTTATTTGATCAAATGAGCATGTATTGCATTCTGAGACTTCCTTATCGGATTATCAGATGGAAGTGAATGCAGTCTCTGCCTTTCACGAGGTTTTCTGAATGGCTTTGATTTGAAAACATCTGTCTTTGAGTTACAAAAATAATCCAGAAGAAAAGACCTATAGAGACAAGAAAGATATGGCTTTAATTCTTTCCCAGATATAGGCTCAGATTTTCCAGGTGTCCTGGAGTCTAATTGCACATTAATCAAATTTTGCCGTGTGTGACTATTGATATACCACATAAATCTTAGAACACTGCCAATTCACAGAATTAGAATTTTGTACGGGTGTGATACCACGAGTTCATCGTGCAATGTCTAAAGTGATTGCCTCTAATTCACTTTAAATTTCTTTCTGGTTTAATTCCTCCAGGGAGCATACATTGGACTTCTGGCCTTTTATTACTAACAATCTTAAATTATATGTTCTTTCATTGATCCCTTGGAAAACTCAACCTCTTTAACAGGTATTTCTTTTGGGGCAGCAGGGAGGTAGAGACGGAGAAAAGCAGTCACGGCAACAATAGATCATCGCTATAAATACTGACATTTGCAATATTCCCATCGTTATTTGAAGTATCTTATTAAGAGAAGCTATTGAGTTACTATCTAAGTGTGGTGGTTGCTAGCCATGTGGTTTGCACATACTGTTAGTATTATTACCTTCCCTTGTTTATAGAGCACATTGAAATACTACTTAACAAGGAGAGAAGCAGAGGTAGGTGCCCCTCGGTGTTAGGGCCTGACTGTAGGAACGTGCTGAGTTTACGTTTCCATCGCGCCTTTTGCACTTCTCTGCCACGTGCTAGGAAATGCTCTGATTTTAATCAACAAAAGTAGAAATTAATACAATCAAATCAGATAGCAGTTGTTAGTCCAGAGGGATAGCCAGATGCTTTCAGGGATGCCGACGGTGTGGCTGGCGTCATCTGTGCATTCAAAAATAGGCTTTAAAAATAGTGTTACCCTAGCCAAAAATGGGGGAGGGAGGGAGGGAGAATGGTGAGTAATTCAAGGCGTGTGTCTGCTGCTTTTCTTCTCCCCGCAGTCTTACTACTCCCTGCCTTCTACAGAAGGTAAATATTAGTGTTTCCTCTCTTCCAGATACAATGCTGAAAAAAAACAATGCTTACATTAGGGAAATGAAAGTCAGTGCTACTAAGGAGAGTAAATATTAACTTTTCCCAGCTTTCACAGGAGTTATTAAGTCATCTTATGCTATGAGCCTAAATAAATTGCCGTGTAAAAATTTATTTTTGTCAAGCATGTAACCCAGGGAGTACCAAGGTTTGTTTCATAAACGTAGCTGGGGATTGACCTGGATTCGCTCATGTTTTATTTTCATTGCCACTATGTGACATACCCCAAGAATATGTACCACAACGGACATGTATGAAACATGAAGAAACCAGATTATTCAGGATTTAATTGAGGTTTTAATCAATCAAGGCAAGAGATTAGATTTAAAGGTTTAGAAAATGAGATTTAATGAGAAAGTAGACATTTCAATCAATGCCAAGGTATTCATCCTTGTATATACAGAGAAAGAAAATTCATATATATATCTCTATAAAAGAAAACAAAAATATTTTTGAATTACTTTATAAATAGCTAAAATCCAAGAAGATAAAAATCTGTACTTTCTAGTGTGATATGCAACATATTCATTTGCATATATAAATGAGGAAAGATCATTTTGCCTCTTGTTCTATTTTACATTTCCTAAGAAAACGTAAATTCTTAACTCCTTATTGGTAGATTTGTGTTCTGGATTCCTGAACTGAATTCCTGGCCTGCGGAATTCAAGATGTAAATAAGTAGATGCTTACGACAGTGAAAAGAATTATATGAAGTCAGGTCCACCAAAATGCACTTGGAGTAAGTAGATCAGAAACTACCAGAAGGAAAAAACTGGCCCCTATTACTGCATAATCAAAAATCTTCAGAGCAGCGTGCTTATTTTACTGAATAAATACAATTATTGGTGCTTATAGAATCAAAGTAGGATGGTAACATTTTCGCACACCAGATTTTCTTGTCCGTCTCTTTGTTATTAGGATGCGCATGTTTGAACACCGAGACTGCTCTAGATATTACATTAACCCTTTTTTCCAAAAATTTGCAATTTTCAAAATTTTTTTAGATTTAAAAAAAGCCAAAAGTAATTAGCATAAAACAATTATCTCTTTGATGATGTATAAGGTGTTTGGCTGTATTCTTGAAAATGAATCCCTTGGGATGCTGTAATCTTCATAACTTCTCCATTTAGAGTATCATCTTCAATTATTGTTATCAGTCCCTCAGCAATTATTGATGGGCTGGAAAAAAAAAAAGTTATTATTTCAGAATCATGATGTAACAGAACCTGTGAAAAGGGCAAGGAAAGAAACTCAATGGAAATCCATATACGCTAAAAGTTAAATAATCTGGTGTTTGAAGAAGTTTCTTTTCAAGAAATGAAGAGGTTGCCACCTCTGAGTGTTTCCGTAGAGAAATTCGGTCTCCTCAATCAGGAAACACAACGTAAAAGGGCAACTTTACAAATCATGGTTTGTTTGCTCTAGTGACTGCTAAATCCCTGCGGAGGTGCAACAAAGTTCTGTGTGTCAGGGCGATGGGCAGAAGTGATCCTTCCCCAGACCTCTGCAGCAATTTGTCCTGTTTCCGTAGCAGGACTGACGGACAAATTAGCGTAAGGGGAATTTTGTCACATGCAGTTCGCTGTGCTCAATATTTTACATAGGAAAAAGCATGGGCCAAACAACACAGGCATACAATTTTCTTTCTGCAGAAGTATCTGAGCAGCTAATTGTGAAGAGACCGAGAAAGTGTTAAAAAAAATATCACTTTATGCTTGTGTCGTTCTCATGCTCTGTCCTAGCTGTCGGCTTTTGGCCCCTGGTGGCGATCCCGTAGTGGGCTAAGGGACTCTTTCAGCTGATCCACCATCGTCTTATCCACTCAGTCCAGTTTTCTCAGTTCTTGGTCTGATTTCTGTCTTGGATCACTTGCAACTTTTGTGGAAATTCAATACAAATGATATATCCTGTATCTCGCAACAAGTTTGATTAAACAAACTTATGGAAGAACACCAAGGGTGATTAAAAACTCACGTGCCATCTTTAACGTGGGAATTTGATTTGCACTTTTCTGGGAAATGGGAAAGCGTAAAGGGAAATATCACTGTGTAGGTGATACTCTTAAAACAGCCTTAGATATCAGCCATTTGTTCCTTGTATGTAGGATACTGCATTTGATAGACCTTTATCTAAGACAGCATTAAAAGTGCTGTTGTGTGTGCTTTTCCTTCATTAACAAAGGGCAAAACCCCACTGTATCTGACTTACTCCATCACGCCATAGAACTGCATCATATTTTTGATCTCATCCTTATACGAATAATATTGTCCCATATTCTCTTCTTTATCTATTGACTGAAGAATCGGTGTGTTGACAAATCCTGGGCAAATTGTGTTGAGTCTCACACCGTAGTTTTCCATACTTGCTGCTAACTAGAAAAGACAAAAAGTTAGGCACTCGTCATCACCATTTTAAAATAGCATTGTGCAAGTAATTTTTTGAAGAACGAGATTTACCACTAAGTACTTTTCTGCCCTGCCTAGTAAGCAGATTTTTGTTACTACTGATTGTTTTGTTTCAGCAACTAAGTTTGAAGCACGTTTTCTCTAGTAATCGTACTCGGTTACTAGAAAAAAACATCTGTGTTGCTGGGAGAACAATTCCACAAGAAATCAACACTCTTCTTTCCATGCAGCTGTTTTTTTTCTAATATTTTTGTTATTAGTGCTCTTGGCATGTCATTAACAGTGTTCTAGGGGGATGATATCACTCTCATAAGCAAAACCAAGTAAAAAATATCTCCCGTATGCTTCCAATCTTGGAAGAACTTTCTTATTAAAAGAAAAATATCTGAAATCAAATCAAGATTTGACTCTAAGATTGTATTTACCTCCCTCACGTCAACAGAAATAGGATTTGGTCTCTACCCCTACAACTATAACGCTAAACCTTTCCAGCTGCTCTATTGTCCCTGCCAAAGGAGGAATCCATCGCTGAGCATCTCCGCAGGAAAGTCCCTCTGAACTCCAGGAAAGAGGCAGGAGTTTTTTGGGAAGCAGTTCGGGAAGACGATGACAGCAAGCAGCACAAACTGCTCTGGGAGTGGCAGGACCCTTCATTGTTGGCGCTACCAACGCATGTGGCAAAGAATCTCATCAGCATCCAGGCATGTGTAGAATGCTGGATGAACTTCCTTAGGGATGGCACAGAACTCAGGAACTATACGTAATATATCCAAGAAAAACCGCAATTGTTCAACACCGAATTCTATTTATTTTACCATGTAACGGGAATCCTTTCTGGTATTACGTACGTCATGTGTCATTTTCATGATATGGTAACCTGCCCTTTTGGTCTGGAGAAGAAAAGAAACTGAAGTCCTAGGTGTTTTGTATCGTACCTGCCCAGCGTGAGGCTGTACTGCCTTTCCTGGGAAATACAGGGATTCGCTGTGTTCATTGTTCTTTTTCTCCTCGCCATTCTCACGTTCCATAGTGACAGCATTTCCCCTAATTTTCTAGCAGACCCTTTATTTCTGAACTTAGATGGTGATGTTTACGTTATCATGAGAAAACAAAAATGGAAGACCAGGTTTCAGGTTCATGCTGTGGCTAGTATGTTATCCAAACTAATCTGTTTACACTAACCTAAAAAATAAGTTATTTGGGTGGAGGTGGGGGCATAAAATATGCATAAACTATCCAAATGATCATTTCAGGTACCTTATTCTGGAAATTAGATTGGAAATCTTGTATGAGTATCTTTAAGCTTCTCCTCTAAAAGTGTAATCTTATTTGCTCCCTCCAAATTATTTTATTTTACTGCTTTTTCGTTTTAACTAGAAAGTTTTGGGTTTTGGAGACAGAGGCTAAGACTTACTATATAGTCATACAACATCTAACGTGTCCCATCCTGAATGTGTCATTTTGCATTTTCAGCGTATTAGGAGTTGGTAAGAACAAATGATGGTAAACATTTTTGTGTTCGAGTCACTTTTTGGAAGCTTTAGTGCCTATTGATCATTAAAAAATGTCATCAACCTGACTTACAAATAAGGAAACCAAAATGATAAATGACTGGGACGGAGTTATGAAAACTATTTTCAAAGCTTGGACAAGAATTTGACTTTTGGGCTCCTCCCACTGTCCTTGAATTACTTTGCAACATCTTTCTTCCATGCTCCCAAAGTCTCAAATCGCTCATAAACACACACACGCCTCACTTATTCCGTCTTTGGATTCCCTTTGTGGAAGAAGGGAACCTCCGCTGCTTCAAACACTCCGTTTACTTTAAGAAAATTAGTTCCAGTCGTGTGACAGTAGCGAGGGAACACGAGAAACTGAGCGTGTTCCCAAGGAGCTGCTGATACTGTTTTCAAAAACACATACTTACTGCTATTGACCGTGTGAAGCCAATCACACCATGCTTTGTAGCACAGTACACAGGTTGGAATGCAGCAGGCATGAGTCCTTCAAAATAAAAAGGTAGCTGAATAAAGATGTTGGGTACTCCTATTTATGATTACCTTAAACACATATATACGTCTATAACGTAACAAAAAATAAGTGAGGGATCTGTAGAGATGCAACAAAATAGATCAGTGAAAATCTGCAGATTGTATTTTGTAATGTGAGGTGGGCTGGGAAAAGAAAGGAGATTGATAAAACCATGAGGAGGCAAGAGAAAAGTAATAAAATATACAACTTTTAAGAGGAAGAGTTGTATCTATGAAGAATGACTTAAAACAGAGGGAAGGATCTGGAAGAAAACGCTCAAGGATGAGATTTTTGAGCTGCCTTCTATGAATTTGTAAAGTATTTAAAGTTCGTAAATTATGTGTTTTAGATAAACTTTGGTTGCTGACACCCTCGTTGCTGATAGGTGAACTGGGCACCTGCAGTCATTGGCAGTGATTTCAGGGAAGAAGTGAGGGAAAAGGTAAGGGCAATAGCCAAGTCCATTTTGACTACTGTAACTGCTTTAATATCTATCATCTTTGTAATATATCAGAACATAAATATAGTGTCTGACTTAAATCCCGTGCTTATGTGGCCTGTGCAGCTGACATCAGCCCGCCCCTCTGCCCCCGCGAGGGCGTTACTGCGAATTTATTTGGTATTTATTTGGCAATGTGGTTGGGACTAGAACAAATCCGTGCCCCTTTGCATCGTGGGTTTTGCTCTGTAAGCGACTGGAGATAAAGTAATTCAGACTTGAGGCACCATCTGAAGCATTGTAAAATCTGTTTTACTTAAATACTACTCTGGTAATATTTAATAGGTGATAATTTTTAAAAGAGATCTAAATGAAATAGGGAAGCCACCTTGCAATGAGCACATGGAAAAAGCACTAAGAAGTGAATGCAGGACCTCGGTGCAGAGAGAATATAGAGATAAGTGAGGAAACACCGTGAATAGAAAGATAAGATGAAGACCTTAGGTAGTGAGCAGGATGAAATGAAAGCAGAGGTGGGGATAGCAGAGCCTTTTGAGGGGTTTTTCTAGGTTGAGTTAGGTTGGCTGAAAAGGATTTTATGGTTTGGTAACTCCTAGAGTGGGCCCTGTTCTGGAATGAAAAGCCAGGATGAAAATATTTAGAAGGGAACAGGAAAAAGAGGTAAAGATCCTGGGAAATATCATTGCTACCCTCTGTAGGGAAGAGCAGAAGCAAAATGAAAACTGACTGCTGACACTGTGAACCTTTACGGGGAGAGAGCGTAAAATCATTATTTATAGTAGAGAAAGAAGAGAGAACAGAGGTTTTGGAGGAAAATTAAGAACTTAATTCTGGTAAGACTGAGTTTGATGGCAAAAAAGCTGGTCAAGAAGAGATGAGAGGCCATGAGCGCATATACATTTCTGCCCATTATGCCAACAATTTCCACTCTGCGGTGACAGCTGAA
This sequence comes from Larus michahellis, assembly GCF_964199755.1. Taxonomy (NCBI): domain Eukaryota; kingdom Metazoa; phylum Chordata; class Aves; order Charadriiformes; family Laridae; genus Larus; species Larus michahellis. The sequence goes on along the minus strand of NC_133900.1, from coordinate 85,496,252 downwards.
CTGGGCCACGTGGAGGCTGTGGTTCCACCTGGAAGCTCAGGTCTTGACAATAGCAAACCCCAATTTGTCCTGGTGAGAGGATAAAGTTTGTCCATGTTCTTCAGCGTGGTATTGTAAAACTGGGTGCTGATTTTGAGGCCTTAATGTTTGATTCTAACGGAAGTTGTGCCAATTAATATCTCAGGTAAGGTTTTTCATTCTTCATCTTTCATATCTTTAAGGGATATAAAGGGGGTGACTTATCTCAGTGGAGATGAAGAATACGCTACCCAGCTTTAAGGAGGGATTTGCCAGAAAAGTTCTGTATGCCAGAGCCCTGCATGGGCTCTTTGCTCCGGAATCCGTTTGGTCTGAAGAGAAAAACTTTCTAAGATGGCACAAAGCTCTAATGACAACCCTGAGAGCTTCAAGGCTTTGGCTTGGTTTGAACGCTACATCGGTGACCCAGTGAAAGCAGCACCGTTATTGGCAACTTTCAGTGGTGGGAAATGAAGAATTTGACCTCGTGGCTGGTTGTTCCCTTAAACTTGTATTTCTGTGCTTAGCTTGGATGAACGTGTTATGCTGCTGGTTGGGAACTCGCTTTACGAAGAATGGGTTTTGTGTTGCGCCCTCTGGGTTGTGATCACAATATTCCTTAATACTGCTCTGTTTGGTGGCTTGATGATCATCACCATTCTTCAAATAATTGGAAACATTGGAATATTAGCACAATAGAAACATGATGATACTATTTTTCTTTAAACTCCTGAGTAGTTTTACAAGTTTTAAAGAAAAAACCAGTCCCAGTGAGGCTGATGCTAGCAGACATGCAAAAGACAAAATCTACTGGGAAACGCTACTGGGAGGAATTTTATTCTATTTTTTTTTTAAACATAGTGAGACAAAGTAATTGTTACTCGAGCGGGAAGAGAAACAAAGTCAAGAAATAAACAAAGGAAGGGCAGAGGTCACAATAATGAAGTGGAATAAGGTTCAAAGACTTAAATGTCGAAAGACAGCAGGAATAACGAGGCAGGAAGGGAGGAACAAATAACTCTTTCTTTGAATCAGAGCATTAAACCCAGTTCTTTTCTAAGTGAAATTATTATTTTTGCTAAAATGGAGAACCGAGAAGAAAGAACTGACTGACTTTCAGCCAAAGCAGTGACAATGAAGACTGGTCCTAGCATCCCTCACCAAACCAGTGGGAGTCCTGTCTCACTCCTGGTCCTGAGTTTGGCACCTGGAGCCACGGCATGGGGTTTGCGGCTCCGAGTCCTGCCCCGGGGAGCTGAATCTGTCTGCGAGTGGTGTGTCCTGGGGCTCTGCTAGGATTTTGGGATCAACCGCCCTGTGATAGTGATCCTGCTCTGCCAGAGGATTTATTCAATCGGTGAGCAAATATGAGTTCACAGCGTATTAGTTAAGGCATTTGTTTGGGGAGGCTGGAGCCCCTCTGCTGTGGGGACAGGCTGAGAGAGCTGGGGGGGTTCAGCCTGGAGAAGAGAAGGCTCTGGGGAGACCTTCCAGCCCCTTCCAGTCCCTCAAGGGGCTCCAGGAAAGCTGGGGAGGGACTCTGGAGCAGGGAGGGGAGCCGTGGGACGAGGGGGAAGGGTTTTACACTGACAGAGGGGAGACTGAGATGAGATGTGAGGCAGAAATTCTTTGCTGTGAGGGCGGTGAGCCCCTGGCCCAGGGTGCCCAGAGAAGCTGTGGCTGCCCCATCCCTGGAGGGGTTCAAGGCCAGGTTGGATGGGGCTTGGAGCAACCTGGGCTGGTGGGAGGTGTCCCTGCCCAGGGCAGGGGGTGGCACTGGGGGGCTTTAAGGTCCCTTCCCACCCAAATCATTGTAAGATCCTATGATTTGTGAAAAATCTGGATTCTGTTTGCTGCTCCCATGGATATTTAATTGTCTTATGCAAAGTTGAATGTCAGTAAAACAAACTGGAGAATATTATGCACAAAATAAGGTGGGGAGGAAGGGGAAGGTGTTCGAATGGATGATGCTGGGGTGGTGTACTCCTGGAACACGATACGTGTGGGTTTTCAATCTCTCTTAGCAAGGGGAGGCAACTCTGCCTAGATCTTCCTCTCTCTGGACATTGCTGTGTCGCTGAGTTGTTACATGAAAGGGGACGGGGAACTTCCTTCTCCCCTCAAACAACCTTCATTGAAAATGAGTTAGTGGATTGCAAATGATTTCGGGATGAGTGAAGGTGCCCTTTGGCTTGCCAAACCCGATTCGAGCAGACCAGCAGGACTCCCATGTGCCAGTGCACCCGATGTTCTCCATGGGTGCACTGTTGAGCAGCCTGAGACAAATGTAACTTCTGTTTGATAGTATCTGTAAGTTCTGTTAATTCTTGGAATAGTGTCCTTCATGTTTGGATGAGCGTGGCACAGAGAACGTGAGAACCAAAGTCTGTTTTCTAACATGGCTGTTGATCTCATGGAGGTTTTGGGCTCATCAGAACGCAACGCTTCTACACTATGATTATGCAGTGATTAAGCTGTATTCAATTCACAGTTGACAAATATATTCATTGAATCATAGAATCGTTTTTGTTGGAAGAGACCTTTAAGATCATCGAGTCCAACCATTTAAATATTCCATCAAAATATTTGAATTTTCTCTCCCTAATGTGGTAATCACAGTATCGTGTGGCATCCTAAAGCTCTACATTTTCATTGTTTATGAAAAAGACGTGTGAAAGTGCTGAAGGGTAAGTTTTGGCAAACCGATGGCACCTATTTAAAAGGAAATCAAAAGTGTGCTTCTCCATATGTTGGGAAACACTGCCAAAGTAATTTGTTTTCCTTTCTAGATTAGGTTTGTTTTATAAAATATACTTAACAAAGCCTATTGCAACACATAGAATACTTACAAATAAATAACATCACAAGATTTAGCCCTATTTGTTTAAATTAAACACCTTTCCAAACCACATTAGAGAAATCTCCCTGTCGCCCTTAGGCAAAAGTCTGGATAAACAGTATGGAAAATGCTTACAGTCGTCTTTGGAGGCCAAAGGCTCTTTTGAAGAAGCGGATTTGGAACTAGAGCTATGAGCGAGGGGCGAGAGGGTCCTACAGAGTGACGAGATTCTCTCCTTCTTAAGAAGAGGGGGGGCGGTTCCAGCTCACGTTCATGCTGTCAGTTATACTGCTGCGACCTGCGTCAAAACAGCGGAGAGACAGAAATCCTAGCAAAAACTCGAAGCTGTGTCATTTCTAGGAAATCTTTTAACGGTACGCTGGAGTCTCAAAGGAATAGCTTCTAAATTTCCTAACCTCTTCACCGTGGATTCTGCTCAGCATCTTCTTTTCCACCAAAGGGGAGGGGACAGGCGCTCCTTCCTGATGCCGAACTGCAGGTCCCAGCCGTGCAGCATCTGCCCTTTGCTCCTCTCTGTCGCTGTGCCAAAGCCTTGCCTTTGCTATGTCAGCCATACGCTTTGCTTTGCTCGCGTGATATCGATAGGCTCAGGTCCTAAAGAAGCTGCTTTGCTGTGAGGGGCACTTTGAGTATTTCTTTTGGCCGAAGGAGGGCAAACGGGCTGCCTGTGGAGCCCGAGTGCTTGGTCTTGGGTGTGCTCAAAGCACTGCTACGAGGGTGCAAGAGGAGGGTGTCCAGAGACGCCACCCATTGAACAACCTCTCATAAAAACCTAGCGTGGTCTCATGCTAAATATTTCACTAGTTTTTTTTAAGCCTTCTGTGAATACTTTGATTTGTTTTTTTTAAAAACCTTCTATCATCCAGAGAGATACAAATTTGGTTTTACACAATACCTTCTTGAAAGTCTGGAGTCTGTCAAAGCCACGGTGCATGCACACCCATGAATTCCCTTTCTCCCTTTACTTAATAAACGTGTGTAGGTATCAGCCACCAAAAGGTAAGAGGCAACGCTAAATTTAACCATGTAAATAATCTCAGGAGTTGAATTTGGTTTTGTCTGCTTTTGCTGTTGCTTGTAACTATTCTGTTAAAAATTACAATTAATGTACGTAGCTTCCTGCAGAAGAAATTTTAGAATAATTTAATCTTTCCATTTGAAATGAAGTTTATCCCAGTGCCAAAACCTGCAGCCATTAGCCTTATCTTTTATGGGGGCAAGTTGGCAGTAAAACACAGTTCCCATTCTCTCGGTTGCTTAGCGGCATTACTTCCTCTTGATATGAACGCGCAAATCCCTTATACAACTTTCTTAATTTTAGCTTTGAGATGCAGCGGGTTAGGAGTTGGGTGCTTGCTGCGTGTCCTTCCGTCTTTCTCTCCCTTTTGTATTTAGTCCTGTCTTACGGAGACGCTAAAGAAGGAAGATTGGATGCTGGGAAGGGTGCACGCGCTGGCTTTCCCCCAGCTGAACGAGCACTTTAAGCATCCACTTCATAGAAAGCATTTAAGTAGTTCCGTGGGTGCTTGGAAACATAAAACAGTCAGGCTCGATGCTGACCCGAGTTCAAATCGTTGGCAAAAGTCCCATGGTCAAGAACTGGAAACTAATTAGTGGGTAAAGCAAATATTATTGAATGGTACGAAAGCGCTAAATATAACTCTTCTTGCTGCTCAGCAAGACACCAGAATATTTGCTGTCTGCGGAGCGTAGCTGATAAAATCTTCCGGAGAACTTGGGCAGGGGGGGATCCAAACCACTCAAGAGTTTAATGATCAACAGAAGCTCGCTCCGAGAAAAGAAAACACTAGAAGGGAACGTTAAACAAGCCAATGGCAGTTTGCCTTTTATATATGGAATAAACTGCAGGACTTAGACCTTCAGACTGGAAAGGAGAATGAGAGTCACAAAGCACAAATAGTAGTAAATAAATAAACGATAAAAATTAGCGTATGTCAGCTTTTCTAGTGTGTTTTTCCTTACAACCTTGGAAACAATTGCTAAATACAAGCTCTGGAAAGGCAAACAAAGCAAAGAACACTTTGTTTTTGACAATCTTTATGGCAGAATGTTAATGTTAAAAAAGTAAGTAAACAAATGCAAATTTTGATCAACTAATTAAAATGGCACTTATAAGCTCTTACCAAACTGAGAAAAGCCAAGCTGTTAGGTCTTAAAATCAAAATAATTTTGTGTTCACTTGAGACTGGTTAGAAACGGAGTCACACAACTTGCTGTCCCTGCCCTTTCCGAAGCGCTGCGTGGGCATCAGCCCTTCTGTGAGAACGTTTAATCTTTTACTTGTGTTGAGGAACCCTTGTACTGCAACAGCGGTTGCCTTCGGGTTAATTTGGTCCCGATACAATGTCGGTTTGAGGCAACGCAGATACACGTACGGCGTCAGGAGGCAATGTCTTAGGCAGCGTTGCCAGTGCCGACGTAAAGGTACCTTAAAGGAGACTTTTACTAAGGGACTCTCACTCCTGCAAGGAACATGTGTTTATAAAGTCAGATTCTCAAGATCCAGACACCTTAAATCAATGGGAGAACTGGACTTCTCATCACAAAAGCCAAGGTTTGCAGGAGAATTTGACAGTAGTCACAACGTTCACAGCTCTCAGGCACTAATCCCCATTCACAGTCAAAAACGCCGGCCCCTGCTGCCTTTACTGGCTTTTCATTGTGAAAACACAGTTATTTCACCCAGGAATACCCCAGAATAAAATTACTGCTATTTGGTGTTCTGCACGGATACCAAGGAAAGCACTGACAAGCCAAGAGTGAGCCAGCATATGCGTTTTTCCCAGGCAGTGTGACAGTAGCAAGAGAGAACAAAGTCTTCAAAGAAACAGGAGAGAATGCGAGTATTTTCCCCCAAATTCTGGGAGGAAGGGGGTGAGGTGGCATCGTTCTCTATTTACCATTTCCCTTTCGTTGTCCTTTTTTGCTATGAGCCCGGCCACAGCAAGATGCGTGCCTATAGAAAGGGAGACGGATTCTGCCCCACAACTGAGCAGCAGCAACCCTGACTGATGAGAAGCCACATCATTCTATTTTTATGCCAATGAACTGAAATACAGTTATAGCACAGGTAAGTATTGTGTCCGGTTTTGGGCCCCTCACCACAAGACAGACGTTGAGGTTCTGAAGCATGTCCAGAGAAGGGCAACGGAGCTGGTGAGGGGTCTGGAGCACAAGTCTGGTGAGGAGCGGCTGAGGGAGCTGGGGGGGTTCAGCCTGGAGAAGAGGAGGCTGAGGGGAGACCTTCTCGCTCTCTACAGCTCCCTGAAAGGAGGGGGTAGCCGGTGGGGGTCGGGCTCTTCTCCCATGGAACAGGCGATGGGACAAGAGGAAATGGCCTCAAGTTGCACCAGGGGAGGTTTAGGATGGATATCAGGAAAAATTTCTTCCCGGAAAGGGCTGTCAAGCATTGGAAGAGGCTGCCCAGGGCAGTGGTGGAGTTGCCATCCCTGGAGGGATTTCAAAGCCGGGCAGACGCGGTGCTGAGGGACAGGGTTTAGTGGTGGTTTCTGTCAGAGTTAAGTTGAGGGTTGGACTCGATGATCTGAAAGGTCCCTTCCAACCGAGGTGATTCTATAGTGTGACCAGCAGAAGGAGGGGGGTGATGGTCCCCCTGTACTCAGCACTGGTGAGGCCACACCTGGAGTATTGTGTCCGGTTTTGGGCACCTCAATACGAGAGAGATCTCGAGGTGCTGGAGTGAGTGCAGAGGAGGGCAACGAAGCTGGTGAAGGGCCCAGAGAATAAATCTGATGAGGAGTGATGGAAGGAGCTGGGACTGTCTAGTTTGAGGAAGAGGAGGCTGAGGGGAGATCTCATCGCTCTCTACAACTACTTGAAAGGACACTGTAGAGAGGTTGGTGCTGGTCTCTTCTCACAGGTAATTAGCGATAGAACAAGAGGGAATGGGTTCAAGCTGCAGCAGGGTAGGTTTAGGCTGGACATTAGGAAAAAATTCCTCCCAGAAAGAGTGGTCGGACACTGGAATAGGCTGCCCAGGGAGGTGGTGGAGTCCCCATCCCTGGATGTGTTTAAGACTCGTTTAGATGTGGTGTTAGGGGATATGGTGTAAGGGGAAGCTTTGTAGAGTGGAGTTGATGGTTGGACTCGATGATCCCAAGGGTCTTTTCCAACCTAAATGATTCTATGGTTCTGTGATTCTAAGTAGTGAGCAAAGAATGTTCTCGCTTAAGCTCAATGAAATTTGAATGTTAATTTTATGGCTTCTCAAGCAGAGGTAGGTGACATCTGAGAGGGCCTGGAGCATGGACAGAGTTGGTGTGTGACAATCTTCCTTAATAAAGTAGATAACAGTCTAATTTTAAATATTCCTACAGCCGTGCTGCTATGGAGCTGAGTGCGGGACCTGCTACTGCTGCCTCGCTTGCTGTGGGTAAAGATTAGCTGATTTTCCATATTTGATGCCCGATAAATACTTTATAATATAAAAACCAACCAGTTTTAAAGTAACCTTGAATCGCAATGAGGTCTATACATTAGGCTTTGTTTCTTACACACAGTGTGGTGTACGTGGTGTTTTAATTCTGTGGTGTTGTTGACGGGTGTTGAATAACATAATGAATTGAGGCTCATTAGGCTTTGCTCAATGTGTGGCAGTAATGAAACGTGGAAAAAGCTCTTTACGTCATGCTCCAGATTATTAAGTATGAGACTGATAGGTTAGGAAAATGACTGAATTTTTCATTGAACTGAGTTTAAAAAGCAAGTGAAAGTCGTGGCCCTTTGACGTTACTTTGGTTGCTCTGATGAAAACCACGTCAAAATGGGAATAAAGAGGGGAGAGCCATAAGAAAGAAGGAAAAGTGTGACTGATCAGTACAATTCATTTATTTTAGAAACAAACGAGGGGGTAGGAAATGTTTATGCAGAAAATATTCTTACCTGCCAAAGACGAGATATTAATGATTACTCCTCCATCGCCACCATTTCCTTTTCTCATGTATTCTAAGCCGAGGTAGGTTCCTCTAATCACAGATGTCTGATATAGGGGGGAAAGTGATTATTATTTTCAAAATACAAGTTTTTAGGAAAAACTGAATCTTGCTTTAATCGTGGTGCCTAGAACCTGCATTGCTTTACCAGTGATCTTATTTATACCTTTATACGTTCCACAGTAATGCAACTCAAGAGCTTCAGAAGCAGAATTGCAGTGCATGGAAATAATAGCAACATGATCATTTTTCTTATGATAAGAAGGGGTGTTGGACTAGATGACCTTTAAAGGTCCCTTCCAACCCAACACATTCTATGATTCTATGATATCAATAACCAAACTGAGATGTTGCAACGTGAAATAAATGACGAGAAGGAAATGCAATACAGAATATGTAAATAATTTATAGATGAAACGCACACTTTATCTGAGGATACAAGTGGTGGATGAACTGATCCAATTCCCAGCATTTTTATTTAGGCAAACTGCTCTACATTATAAAAAATGTATAGACGGGTTCTGGAGATAACACCGACACTTGTAACTCCGTTTCGTTCAAGGCATGAGGTTTCTTTTTAGGGTCGAGTTATACCTTATATTTCTGGTCCCAGGATATTAAAAAATCTGTGTTCTTTTCTGACTAAAGTTACTGGAGTTTTACCATTCCACTCAAAAGAAGGTTAACCCCAAAAGACAAACATAAATAAGGCAAAAAAAAAACATTTGAAGAGCTGTGAAACGTGGATTTAGCATAGTATTAAGCTGCAGCATGTGTTTTTTGAAATGTTTTTTACAAGATTTTTGAGGAAGAAAATTTTACTGAGACCCGTGTTATCTTGATTCCTTAAGATCTGGTTTTTGATCTACGTTTAGAACTTCTGCTGGGATTCATCTCACCAAACTTCAGCCATTTAAACCGAGACACCTAAAGGTACGCCACGCCTGGGGTTATCGGCCTCCGAAACGAAACAAGTGGTTGAGTCTTTCCCAGAGAGTAAGTCACTCCACCAGAGACTTTAGAAGTGACGATGGAAAGGCAGCAGACACTGCTGCTAGGGCAAGATACTAATTTTAGTGACGTTTCCGCATTAGTGATGCGTTTCATAATTATTTACTGATTTTGTTACGTCTCTTCATAATCAGTTCACATTTGTTTTACAATTTCTACTTAAAGCGAACAAATGTATTGAGTGTTAATTTTCTGGAAATATTATTTCAATTTTTAAATGAGAACTCCTTTTATATTTTATTACAGTTTAGTGCTATTTATTCGATCCAAATTAAGATGTTCAAAAGATGAAGTGGCCTTACAAATATGTTCACATCTGTGCACAATTATTTCACTGAGAGTTTTCAACAAATCTACAGAATTGTGAATCACGGAGAAGGAAATCTCCCAAAGTAGTAAAAAAAACACAGTAAAAAAATAAATTTGTATATAACCAAAACCTAATGGATAGTGGCTATGTGTACTGGAAAGAAAAAGCTTTTAAAATCAGAACATTTAAGTATTTTTCTACCATTATCTAAATTCCCAAGCCAAAATTGGAATAATTTAAAGACATGGATTACATTTCATTTTTATTAGCTGATAGTTTTAGACATGCGTGTTGTAAAACATAAAGTAAAAGTCATAATTCAAGTTCAGTTGCCCTTCGTGCTTATTGGTTTTAAGAGGATTTGGAGGGCTGCATGTCCTGCTTTATGAATATTATTTGTTCATTGCCCAAGTTATATGACATTAAGCTGCCCACTGACAGCGATAAAACAACCGGAGACCTCGTTACCAAATATGCTTTGGAATTTCGATAAAGAATCAGCTTTTTTCATTTTCTATAGTTGCAGCATTTTATGTGAGGTTTTCAATATCGCTATATTTTCAGTGTACCAGTTTCCTGGAATAATGTAAAAAAACTTCACCAAATACGAATAGTTCAAAACTCTGAAATAACAAGTCAAACTTTTCTTAAACCAAACATTCCCATAAGCAGCTTTTTTTTTGTTTTTCCCCTGGAAAGTTTTGTCTTAAGTAACATACTTTTAAAAATGTTTTGATTAATATCAAAAGAATGTTATTGATTAAATATTTTAACAGAAAATTTCCAAAGAACTCTCTTCAGCGGCTTGTAAAATACCAGACTAAATCTGATTTCTCTTCCATGTCCTGGAAAGTTTCAGAGCTGTTGTAAACGCAGTCAAGTGCTGTTTAATGTTGATTCTCACATGAAAATTTTAAAGGATTTATTGAAAAAGAAGATGGTTAATGCCCAGTAGTGTTGCTGTAAGGTATCCTATTCTGAATATATACTCATTGGCAGCTCAACTGACTTGGACTTAAAGGTGGGTGGTGTTTTCTTGAATATATAGACGTGATGAGCTTTCCATAGGAGGTTCTAGAGAGGAAGGGGTTACTGTCGCCTGGGAGAGCCGGCGCAGGACCTGCCATGCCCTGGGGCACCGGCTCAGCCTGCTCAACACAAAAAGAGAATTCCACTTGGGATGATTAGAGGAAATAAATCAGCCGGAGAAGGAAGTAGCTTCAGGCTCCTTGGGGATTTTTCTATTCCTGCAGCCTTCTCATTGAAGGAGATAACAGAGTGAGATGAGTCTCTGGCCAAACCACAATTATAAGACAAGGAAAAAGTGGGTAGCTTGCCTCTCCTATCAAAATCGCTCTACTGCTCTTCTTGCTCCCCAGACTCCATTAACTCAGCATTTCTTCAAGTGGCCAGGGAAGCCTTCTCCTGTCCTAGGTATAGTGAGAGGTTGTCTCCAGAATTAATGCAGACTTTTGTTCGGATATTGCCCTTATACCTGCTGTTAACCTCGTAAAAACCTGATCTCTGGTGACTTATTTCTCGGCTGATCTCGGGTGACGGGGCTATTTCTGATGTTTGGACCAGTAACACAAAGAATTATTCTGGAGGTAAATTCTGAAGCAAATATAGAGGGTGAGAAGAACCCCGCTGTCTGTACTCTCGGCAGATGGCACTTCAGCTGAAAGGCGTTGTGTGACAGATCTCCCGTTCTCCTGCCAGAATTCCCCTCTTTCCAGGAGAGAAAGTCCTCCCAACAGTTCTCCAAGGAAGAGCAGCGTCTGAACTTCCCATAGCAGGGAACTCCTCCAACGTGTGCGCAGAAGCCCTAGTGCCACTTTCCAGCCCAGCTGAGTTGTTAAAGCGAAGCCAGCTGGCCGGCCCATCTGGGTGCCAAACGCTCAATGGGAAAGAGGTTTTCCAAAGAACAATAGTTTCCCAAGGAACAATATTTTTCCAAAGAACAACAGCATAAGGTTTTTTGGGTCTGTTATGAAATCCATTTTTGCAAGTGCATAAATTGTAGCCTCAGGCCTCCTCTCACATAAAACACAACTTTGGCTTCCTATTTGTTGACATCGGAATGCGTCATCTGAATTCCAGAAGAAAGCTTATCAGCTCTTCCTTCACTGTACCGTGAAATCCACAATAGAAAGTAAAACTGGCAAAGAATGATGCGTTTTGTGCAGCCCAGTTTCCCAGATTTGGGATATGATGAAAAATATCTGCAATTTGCCTTTCAATAAACTGAAAGAAACTAAAGGTGTCTTCAGACTGTGTAGTTCTCCTTGTATGCTTTTAAGAATAATACTTTAATCACCCATTCCTGTCCAACAATAATTCATAGTTTTTATATTGCAAATAGAAATTCTGGGAAAGTTAACATTCCAAATTGCTTAATTAAAAAAAAAAATGTCTGACATTTTAAGATGAAGACTTAATTTTGTGCAACAAAGCGTGTTGCATTTTGGAGTTGAATTTTTTAGAGTTCCTTTGTTTACAACTGCATTTAGCTGCATGGATGTTGTCCATAAACATGACAACCACAAAGAGTAGGAAAGGAGTCAAATTTGCAATGACATGCAGGCAAAGCGAAAATTGGGACAGCTGACTCTCACCTAGTTTTTTTGCTCCTGGACACTGAAAACCAGTATCATTCAAAGGCAGAAAATAATCTAAACGCTTGTCTTCCTAGCTACTGAAAAACCCGTGACCTCAGTGATACTGCTGTTTGTTTTCTTATCAAAACACGGTGCTTTACTATAGCACGTAATGAAGATGGACCATCAAGGTGAACTGCAGGTCCGAGTGCGCAACAGGAGAGGCGACGGTACTCAACTGCTGGTAGAAAATTTAGGATTCTTTCCAATGAAGTTACAATGGTGAGTGTGGGAATATCTCCTGGTATTAGCTTCTATAAATCACAGATTAAAATTAGAGGGGATCAGACATTCTGGAGCACCATACAGTAATAAACCCAAAACTTTGTATCTGACAGCATGGTAAACTTTAAAAAATAATTGTGCAAATACTCAAGAGGTTTGCAGTTGCTTTCGGAAGTACCATATCGGTAATTAGTTGATGGTTGAACTCGATGATCTGAAAGGTCCCTTCCAACCTAGACAACTCTATGATTCTACTTAACAAATATGGTATCAGTGTCAAAATCAAAGAGAAAACTTACAAAGTCTGTGATTCTTGTCATTTCTGCGTATCCCACAGCTGTATAGTTTTAATTGTATTGTTCGAAGAGAAATCTTATATTGAAACTCTGATCCTAATAAGACTCCAAGTCTTCCACAGAGACCTAATTCATTTTTTTCTGGTGTTAGGAACCAGTGTTAGCCAGCATCATGCCACATTCTTGTATTCCAACATTACACTTGCAAGCCAGTTTTCATACTGTGTTTCGTTTTAACTTGATCTAAAAAAAGTGTTCTTCAGTGATGGTGCCCAGGACATCATTAAACATCATCCTTTGTAAGTGACAACTGCTTTGAAAGTAATTTAGCACGCAGTGCTTTTTTCCTAGTGTTTCAACTGACATAGTTTCTTATAGCAATTTAATAAGAAATAGGCCACCTCTTGTCCGATACTTCTGCTGTCTCCTTAGGCATGCTAATATTTTATGCTGAGAAACTATATCACTGTGCCTGCGTTCCTTCAGGGCTGAAGATGACTGTTGCTGTCAAGGTGATAAAGCAATATGAATTCGTTTGAGAGAAGAAAATGGTAATCCGTAATCAGTCCTAACATTATATGTAGGTTCCTGAGCCAATCCAGTCGAGTGCTAGGGATACCGAGCAAAAACAAATGAGAGTGCCATTGGCTTGTGGTTTCATAAAGCAGGTTAGCACAGAGCTGGAATTTGACCCAAGATCATTTGACTTTCGTGCTGTGATGTTGTAAATTGATGGCTATCTACAAGGAAACATTTCAAAGTACTTTACGAACTGCGTAAGACGAACTTCAAAAGTCTGAAACTAAGTGCTGCTTGTGATATTCATGGAAAAATTTAGCATTTTGCTGTTGGACAGGGAGGTGGGACTGATTTTGTCTTTAATGTAGATTTTCTAGGAAGCAGACAGGTTGTAGCAAGCACGCAAGCCCCTTGGCATTCCTGTGTATAGGTTACTTTACTTGCTATATGAAATGAAATTGCAGGCTCTGGAGTTTGAATTTCCAGCTCAAGGTGTGGAAAACAAGAAGCCCAGGGAGGGAGAGGAGAAAGGAATGTGCAGTAGGATTTGATCATTTGCTAGAAATCAGTAGGTTTTGGACAATGGGGGAGTGAAATACCGTGTTTTAGTTTTTTACTGTGCAGTTTTCTTTACTCTCCTGCCACGCACATTCCTGAAGGACATAGGAGTAGTATTGCATTTTGAGTAGCGGGACTTAATGACTTCTTAATTCAAAGAAATTTGCTTTTCATTGTACTTCACCATTGGTTACTGTAAACATACGTTAAAACTGTAAGCTAAGAAGTTCATTGACTTACTGTGCGGTTAAGGTAAGTCTGTGTCCTTCCTAGTGCAATATGAACAACAAAAGTAATTATACTTACAGACGTCTTTAGGCACTTGGAGGATTGACCCTCAAGCCACTGATTTCAAGGTAAGTGGTACTTCTCACTTTTTGGTGGCCACATCTCTCCCTAGGCACTTAGTTCTCCTCCTGACATCAAATTGTGCTGAAGAATAAGCGACTAAGCCATTGAGCAACGGAGTTACTCTGTTCCTGGCTGTCTTAGAATGCAAGCTTGGTAAACTCGTTACCTATGCCGTTTTGTCTTCTACAGATAGCAGCGTTTGGTTTGTTTTGTTTGTGTCAGTAGCATTAAGACACAGTGCTTGTCCCTGTCTGTACTGGGGGACTGAGGCCACACTGGGAGGTGGGGGTTGGCCTCTTCTCCCAGGGGAATAATGACAGGACCAGAGGAAATGGTCTGAAGCTGCGGCAGGGGAGGTTTAGGTTAGATATTAGGAGGAATTACTTTACTGAAAGAGCGGTCAGGCACTGGAACAGCCTGCCCAGGGAGGGGGTTGAGTCACCATCCCTAGAGGTGTTTAAGGAACGTCCAGATGTGGCACTTCAGGGCATGCTCTAGTGGCAGAGATTGTAGGTTGTTTGGTTGGACTCGATGATCTCAAAGGTCTTTTCCAACCATGAAGATTCTATGACCTGGTGGTAATCCAGCTGTGTGTCCTGACCACATTATTTTGGGATAAAAGTTCAGTCCTTGTCATTTCTCCTGGTCCACTGGGAAAGGAGAGCAAGGCGTATGGACCAGGAGATGGTTGCAGCATACCGCCAAGGGATCCCTTCTACCGCTTGCACAATGGCACAGCCTTGTGATGATCATGAAGCCTTTGTCCCCAAAATAAATAACATTAATCACTCCTGAAGTTTCCCTGGTTACCCTTCTGGTTTCTGCCAAGACATTAATTGGCTTTTTGAGGAATAGTTCCTTACTGATGAGCAAATTAATTGATTTTGCAAGGTTTGCTACTCGCTGGAACCTTTATTTCACCATGGACTCCATTGAACGGAGCCACTCATACATACAGAGCGTTGCACTCTCTTCTCTGTAGTACCAATCCAAGTATTTGGCAGGGATAAACCCTGACTTAGGTAGACTTCATTTTAGAAAAGGACTTCTCTAAATTTTCAGAAACTTGTTACGTTTGTCGTTTATGGAAATAAATTACCCAAACCCATGGAAAATGCAAAAATTTGGAATCATTGGGTACTGCTACATTTTGCCTGGTAATGAAGGATGAGACTGTCATGCACCTGAACAAATTTTATGTGTGTATTTGAATTCTACTTCTCTCTGGGCAGCACTTAAATAATTGGATGCCATATGACTGGGGTTTTTTGGCATGCCCAAGTTATGGTCTGCAATTTAAAGTTTTGCCAGAATAATGTATTAGGGTGTCCAAAATCATTACGTAAACAGGAGATAATTGTGATTTTGCTGTCAAATTCTTTCATGAGTCTATTGAATTTCATTTGGGGAATCGGTTTAAATATACCTAGAAAATAATTACTTTGTTGGCATAAGAAAACAGTAAGGCAGTCAAAATATTATGTAACCTCCAAGTAAATTTTGGGATTGTCTTAGTATAAAATGTGCTAAGTGCATTTGTAAAGAGAAGAGATACTGTAATTAAGCAGCCACTATAATTACAGTGGTTCCAGAAAGCCTACATCGTCAACACAAGATAAAATTAACGAAGCTTCTTAGAACACCAAATTGTGTTTAGCTAGCATATATGTTCAAGGCTCATAAAGATGTGGGAATTTTTCTTTCTTTAGGTACTTGAAGAGGAAAAAAGTCAGATTAGAAAATTTCTGGACTCCTTAGGCTTGCGTTCTTATGAAGTTGAATGTAAGAAACACTGCTCTTGTCATGCTGGAGGGCTCTAGGTAGGAACTTGATAAGAACGTACGTGTCCTATGTCCTCGTGCTATTCTGTGCGTGGGTATGTGTGTGCATCATGGGCTGTTGAAACCACATTGGTGATTTCCACTTAAAATGGAATTGCTGTATGGTTGCCAAGCTGGTTTTTTATATACCATAATAGCAAGAGTGTACATTTGTATGGGTATGAGTAGTTGAAGCTGCCATTGATCAAGCTGATATCAATCAAGTCAACACGATTGGCTTTGGAGTTTTGAGGTGAGGAATGGATGGTATTGCTGGAATACTTAACTTAAAAATGTAATAGAAATATTAATGAAGTAACAAAAAGGTGGATGTTGTTTAGCACCAAATGTAGTAAAACAGTGGGAAGTACTGCAACACAAATCTTTTTGGTGGTTGATACTCTTTTTCTCCCCATCTTTACCAAGCTATCTTTTCTCGCTCTCAGAACCAATACTTGTAACGGATGCAAGTAGGAACCGCGGTTTATTCCCTCTTTTTTCTTCTAAATTAAGTCCCACTTTTTGAACCTGCTTCTTCATTTCTGTTCTTCAAGCTTTCTCAAGCAGTACTATCAGAAAACTTCCTTACACTCCTTTAAAAATGTTCCTGAAGACCAACCGGTTCTGTGAACTGTTTTAGCCATAAAGAACACACCCCACATGTGTTTGTTCTGATTTATCTTGCGCTGCACTGCTCTATATTTGTACTTTGTACTTTATACCGGGGCAGGGAATATTTGTTGTATCAATATCTAAATGATATCATTAAAATGAAGATTGTAATGTAGAGGGGTTTTTTTTTCCCTTTTTTTTTTTTAAAGTAGAAAATATGTGCATAATATGTATCAAAATGCGCGTCCGTAGAAGTTAGTCCTGTTCTTAGGGATCATAAAATGGATACTTAAAATGCCCAATGTTGGGGAAATAGACACATTTTAAAATCATGTATTTCATACATATTTTGCTCCGTTCTCTACAAGAAGCAAAAAATATTGTATGGAACCAACCAGTACAACATATTAAATGCAGCAGCTGTTATTCTTTGATCGTTATAGTTAAAAACGAAAAAGTACAAAGTGTTATATCCTGGTTTATGGAAATTACAGTAACTCGATAGAAATGCCCTGTGGAAATAAGCTAGATCGTTGACTCAGGGTTAGACAAGGGAAGAATATTCAAACAAAAGATAAATGAGGATATCTGGATCTTAGAAAGTCCTTGATGTAACTGGCATGGCTGTACTTCTATTCAGCTTGATCAGTTTAGATATTCTTGTTCAGTCACCAGCATGTATTGATGAAATTTTTCAACTTTCAGCTATGAATTAAGTCATTTAGTCATTTATGGTGAACTTACCTATACATTAATGTATAAACTACATGATCTTCCTTTTTTTTTTTTTTTCTTTTTTTTTTTAATTTTTTAGGCCCTGTATTGCTTGGTATTTAAGCATATAGATTTGTAAGATTTGGATTCCAGCTTTTCTGCTACTTGAGATGGTTCAGCCCCACCCATAGTCTGCTGCAGCCCAATCACTGGTAATAAGAGAAGAAGAATAGCAGATGGAGGTTCTCAACGCCTTCTGCTTGAAGCTCTTGGCACTGAAAAATTGTTTGGTCATCACTCTACGTTAGGATATTTACCCGGACATTAAATATCTTCAAGACTTGCTGATTAGAAACACCTTCATTTTTTGAGCTAAATGTAAAGGTGAATCACAGACAAATGTGTTTCTCACATGGACTTCAGTTTTTCTAGTGATGACTAATGATCTGTGTTTGCAAATTTGACAGGTAGATGGATGCCCCACAGCAACTTCTAACCTGTCTTAAACCAGGCCCAAAAATAAAGAGAAATAAATCATCTGGAACACAGGTAAAGTCTTCTTTCAAATTCAAGGGATCTGTACTAATAGATGTCAATGTTGCATAGCACTGAAGATGTCACACTCCGGTTCCTTCACAATATGAAGTTTCCTGGTGTTTAATTTGTCAGAATATTTTAGAAAGGAAAGAGGGAGGAAGAAATATGTGTAGTTAAAGAAAATGCAAAGAAAATGCAAAGAAAATGCAAAGAAAATGGAAAAAATATATTTCTCTTATTGCAGAAATTTCACTCTGCAGTCTCAGTTCAGCCCCTTCCAAGAATAAGAAAATTTGACCTTGGATATATAAGAAAGACCAAGAAAAAGTATTATTAAATCTAACTTTTTTTTCAAATACATATTTCCCGTTAATTTTTCTATAACTTGTCTCATATACAATTTGTGTTACTTGTCCTGGGGTTTCTTTGTTAGTTTGTTTTCATGGAGGCATTAGGACTCAAAGACTCCGTTGTCCTTAAAACTTTTGACAAAACCAAACTTTTCTTATCCTGAGTTTTCTTGCTGCATTGACAAATTCCAAATGACTGATTGGAGAAAACTCCACATCGCACTCTTCCAAGTTTCCTCTTGCTACTTTCTTTGCAGATCTAGATTATAACACTGTGTAAGCATGGTCATGGGGGTGACTTGCTGATTCACCAGCAAATTAGAACTTCACGGGTGGTAGGATATAAGCCGGTCAGAATTTTATTAACCTAGAAAGCTGCTCTTTCCTTTGGACCTTAGATCTCCTAGAAGTGTTGTCTAAATTAAAAAATTTTCAAAGGAGAAATAGATCTTGTGGTGTCAGCTGATGAGATACCAGATAATATCAAAGAACTGGTAACAGTCTGAAAATAAATGTGATGGGCTCATTGAATGCACTGGGTTTTTGCAAGTAGGTGCTCTAAGTGGTGTGCTTCTATTGGTGACGATGGTGAAATGGCCTGTATTAAAAGTTCAGATTGTATGCTTGCTTCATGGTGAAAAAAAGGTGGAGCTCTTGGTTGAACAAGTTTTCTTGTAATTTTCTTGTAATAAAAAAGGCCACTTTCTCTCTAGTTCACGCCATCCGAGTCTCACAAGTGACTAAAATGTTCTAAAACGTTCATTTAAACAGATCGGCCTCCTGTAGGTGCGGCTCTGCTGCTTTGGGCACCACATTGTTCGACGCCAGGTTGGACGGGGCTTTGAGCAACCTCATCTGGAGGAAGGTGTCCTTGCCCATGGACTAGATGAGCTTTAAGGTCCCTTCCAACCCAAACCATTCTGTGATTGTTCCACCTACCTGGGATTTCATCGGGTTTTATAGAAAGAGAATTTTGCCTGGTGTTAGCCTGAGTCTACACAGTGCTGTGCGTCTTGGATAGACAACTTAAATGTGTGTGGTGGGTCCTTTATGGGTTAGTACACGTGCAGTTGCGTGGTTATTGTTCCAATAGCCATGCTTCCCAATCCAGCCATTCCTGTTCTGGCACATGGCACAATGGCTGCTAAGTGTAACCCAGCGTTAAATAAAGTATGAACATGTGAAAGGAGAGAATTCTTACCAAGTTAATTTGTATAGTGCTTTCCCAGTCCTTCTCGTTGTTCACTCCAGCATTATTAACCACAATATCCAGCCTTCCAAAATGTTCAATTACTTTTTTGAAGGCACCTGTAGTAAGATCCAAGGGTGAAATTTCTTAGCATTTAGGGAAAGCAAGATATAAAAATACAATGCATGCACACAAATTCGTGTTTTATTAGGCTACCAAAATGTTTTCACTGTTTTCTTAACCACTAATGAGCAACATGCAATTAAATGCTTTATCTAACCATTCACCTGAATTAAACATATTCAGGAAAAATGGAAGGATTAAGACACCACCATCACCTTTTCATTCAGTTTTATAATGCCTGATAACAGGAGCTAATGAAAGTTCTTAGCACCTGTACATTTCATATTGGGTAGGATGTTTGGCACCCTAATTATATAAATTAAGCATTTATAGCTTGATTTGTAACAGTTTGATGTGGCTAGTGAATTCAAGATTTGGCACTATCTGTTTTAAAGGGAAAAAGAACAGCTTCATGAGTTCAGACCAATTTTCTTGGTTGAGTCTGAATTTAACCTCGGTACGCAATTCTTATTTATAGTGGAAAGATTAATATTAGTTACAACACTGAATAAGTCATTGTAATTCTTGTTTAAATTTATCTGCTTGTGAATAAATTTTTATATATCCTACTTGTCAGGTAACTTTAACAACGTGTTTCTCAAATTCACATCTTCCTTCTGTTGAGGAAAATAGTCTTCCAAAGAATTTCAAAATAAAGAGCTGGGAAACTTCCACATTGACATTGTGTTCTCCCAGGTGACAGTGTTTGAACTAAGATTAAAGATGTGTATGGAAAAAACGTGATGATGTCATAGCGATGAGCAAACTTGTCTAGGCTGGCTGCGCTTTGAGCGGATAGTTGGATGAGATGACCTCCAGATGTTCATTCCAGAGGAAGAATTTCCATGACTGCAGACATTATCTGACATATATAGATACAGCTTCTTTGCTTTTCCCTCCAAATATTGTTCCTTCTCACTAAATATTTATTATTATGCAAACCAAGGCACGCCCTTTCCCCCCAGTATTGTTTTAAAGAACATCATTTGATGACTGATTTAAAACCTGGAGTATTTCAGGTGTACTGAAGTTATGCTTGGCAGGCCTCAATGAAACCACGTCACTCAAAGGTGATCCCAGGACCATCCTAATTCTCTGATCTCTAGCGCAGCAGCACAGCAGCAGCTTTGAGAAATCTACCTTTTTTGCGGCAGTTTCAGGGGATTACCAAGTTTTTTTCTGGCAATGGCCGGTGCTGTTCCAGCCTTTTCCTTGCCTGAATGCCGCAGGTCCATCACCGCCATCATCTTGTCAGCAGAAAAAGAGCCGGGCAGCTGATGGGAAGGGTTTTATTTCTCCAACTGCCTTTACTGTACAGATCTTTCTAATATTCATAGTCTGTAGTAGAATAACTAGAATATTTTAATATTACTAAAGCCTCTATTTTTGGCTAGCTGCCTTTTTGCCTTTTGTCGTGTTTGTTGCTAATCCATTCTCTGGTTTCTCAATTTAACTCTTCGGTCGCTTCTCATCTTTCCAATCCTGCCTCAGCAAGGGCAAATGAAAACCTTTGGCTTTATAAGGAGCAGAATTGGTTATTTCACTTAGTTTCAATATGTCAAATAAATAACAATTTGTACCCACAATCAGCTTCCAAATTTTGGAAGCAGGCTCTCTGATTCCCTTTTAAGCCCTCTCTAAAAAACATCTTTCATCAGCCTCATTCTTAAAAGAATCTTTTGCCTTCAAAAAACACCCTGGATACTAGTATTTTTTCCAATTATTTGTTTATTAAATTCACACAGTCTTGACTAATTGTAGTTTTCTAACTTACACACTCAGAAAAGAGCCAAGTGCTTTTCAGCCGTTTGCATATCTACGTTAAAATAAAGAACGATTATCCAATTTGGAATATTTCAGGTAAAAGTTTACCCACCTACAGTAATTCCATCTATTACCTACCCATAAAAAGAAGAATCTCATTATAAATGAAATTATCACCCACACATCAGCGTAAACTGACTTGTTCTTCCCTTTTTTGGATGTAGAATAACTCTGTGTCTACATTGCACACTACTTAGTTCTTATGGAGTCATAAAGATTAAAAGAAGATGATCACATGCAGTGTTGAACGAAGAAAAATGAAGAGGAGGATCCATTTTAAAGGAGCGGTAAGAAAACCAGCGGCAAGTAAGTACGAACGGCAGTTATGTGGGAGCTTCCTAAACATTCCTGGAAAGCAAACGTAAATCTACGGGGATTTTTCAGAAATAGGACAAGATAGAAGATGTTTTTGGGGAACTATGTGAAAGAGCCACCAGAGAAAAAAGCACAGGCAAGACTTGAAAGGCGATGAAGCAGCTGATTTCCTGCCCATGGGCCTTATGTACCTACAGATCCTCGTCCTAGGACTGTGCCTTGTTTCATAGCAAAAGGGCTAAAGTTAAAATAAGAGGAACTTCATTCACGCAGCTGACCTTTAACATAAAAAGCAAGTAAAGGGCTTGACACATCCACTGTGAACTTAAAACACTAGAAGTGAAATTAGTCTACATTTATTAAGTGGTGGCTTGCAATTATATAAGTGTAAAAATAGGAAAATAAAGCAGGGAAAAAAAAAAAACCTCAACCAATAAAACCACTAAAAAATACCCCAGAGGGTTGTATTTATGCTGAGGAACCTGCAGCAGGAATAATGCAGTCTGAGAGGAGCACAAGCAGAGATCCCATCCCGATCCTACTCTGATCCCTCTTCTCCTGCTGACTCTCTTCCAGAGCCTCCCTCGCCGGCCCGTCCCGCTCACCCCAGTTCCCAGTGCCCACCCCGGGTCCTGCCCCAGCCTGGCACCAGGGAGAGGAGGAATCCGGGAGAGAATGCACACGGAGGTAACACCCATGCTGCAGCACATGCCATTCCTACCCCTAGGATGCTTTTTCTTGCTCCTCGCTTACTCCTCCCACTCGGAGAAGAAGTCAATAATCAACCTAGCTGATAAAAAGTTTTTTGCTGATCAGAGCAGATCTCAACTTTCAAGCCTCTCTTACAGACAGACAGTGTAAAGCTTTGGAATTAGGCATCACCACGCTAGTGAGCAATATCGCTGAATTCTGGGCTAGCCTCAATTCTTTGGGAAAGAAGAATGGACACGCTCACTCGTCTGCTGAGAAAGTGGGCGGTGGAGCGCAGGGGATAGAAGCAGAACTAAAACTGTTCACATCCTGCCTGACACAAACGAGTGTGGGGAAAGGGCACCGGCAAACGTGATGTCAAAATGTGAATCTGAGTCACTACCTATGAATGTATCTCTCTAATAATGAAACTTTGATGAAGTGGTGTGCCTGTTATGAAATATCGTGAAGGGTACACCAACATTACACGATCTTCTAAGAACTCAGGAGGGAACGGGATTTACTCAACTAAGTGAAAACACAAATGCAAATCCTACGCGAGGGAAGCTCCTTGCCATTCCCTGCATCTGCAAAAAGCGTGCGAAACATTATCAGCCCCTCTTTGAGCCCACGACAAAGGGATGTGCCGTATTTTCGCCAGTTCTGCTCTTGGCTACAGCAGCCCAGGGTGGAAGAAGGCTGCTGTATGGAAAGAGCACTGCAACCCCCAGCCGAATTTATTACTCCTGTGACGAGGGAAGGCAGCTTGGAGTCTGTACTGAAGCCTCATAAAAAGCAAGTCCCTGCTTTAAAGTTCATATATATGTTACTCGTAAAATCACAATTATCTCCTTGCAGAGGCTTTCATGCAAAACTATCACGCGCGGCGCTCGGTGGAAATGGTTTCTTCGGCTCGGCTTCGCGATGCGCCGAGCAACAGGGTGACAGGCAGGCAACGCTTCCCGGCTGCAGAGCGGTGAGACACGGGCTCAGAACCAACCCCGAAGCCCTTCCCGAGCCGCCGCGGGCAGCGCTGGGGCTCCAGGGTCCCGTCCCGTCCGTCCCCCCCCCCCCCGCAGCCTCCCCGGGGGCGGCCGCCCGCGGGCCGGGGCCGGGCGCTGCCCCCTCCCCGCTCGCACCTTTCAGCTGCTCGGGCTCGGTCACGTCGCAGGGGATGAAGAGCGTCCTCTGCGCCTCGAACTGCTCGTCCAGGGCCGCCTTGCTCTGCTGCCCGGCCTCCGCGTTGCGGTCCAGCAGCGCGACCTGGGCGGGGAGGGAGGGAGAGGCTGAGGCGGACGGACGGAGGGACGGACGGAGCCCGGTCCCGGCCGGTGCGGGGGAAGAGGAGGGGGGAGCCGGCCCTTCCCGGGGCTCACCTTGGCTCCCTTGCCCAGCAGCGCCTGGGCGAACGCCCGTCCGATGCCCTGAGCCCCGCCGGTCACCAGGGCCACCTTCCCATTGACGTGCATGGTGGCCGCGCCGCCGCCGAGCCGGAGCGACCGAGCGCGGTGTCACCTGCCCGGTTCCCTCCCTCCTTCTCTCCCTCCCTCCCTCCCTCTTTCCCTCCTCCTCCTCCTCCTTCTCCTCCTCCTCCTCCTCGGGCCGGGAGCCGCCCGGGCGGGGGGAGCGGGGCGGGGGGGCCGGGCAGGATCGCGCCCTCCCCGGTGCCGGGATGAACCCCGGGATGGGGCAGAGCAGCTCCATCCTCTCCTCACCCCTCGGGGCGGCTCCCCCCGGGGAGGGAAGGGGGCCTGGGGCAGTCCGGGGTCCCCTCCGAGGGGGGGACACAGCCTTTGTGCCCCCAGGGATGGCGTGAGAAGCCGCTGGAAGGTTTGGGAAGGGCTCCTGGCAGCTCGGGAGGCTGCGGTTGGCACCGAGCGGCAGGGTGAGGGATTGAAAGAAAGTTCGGTTTCTAAAAGAAAAAACGCTGAGCCTTTTATTTATTTTTTTTTTTCCCTGTTTTTCACCCTTCAGAATGCCCCACCAGCCTTCTCCCCCCGCGGGCTACCAGCGAGGGGTTTTATTTGTGTAGAAAAGCTGTCACGAAACATTGTGGACGTTCGACATATCGCGATACCTGCTTTCTAGAAATTTTCAGGTCTGTGGGTAGCATAGCTTGTACCTTAAAGAACATTTAACTGCTTTTACAGCTTACAAGCCAAATTCTGCAATATCGCCTGAATTGTATGAAACTAAAATTTATCAATACTAAGCTATATATCACCATACAATAGAAATAAGAGCAACCTCGGCGATCTAACAGCTCAAGTCAATTTTCTTGCTCGTTAGCCTGTTGCTAGAGATTCACAAACGTTATCCCATAGAAAATACCACGTTGGGGAGTGTTGGGTAGACGGGAAAGACCCACCGTCCCAGTCCTAAGCTCTATAACCCTGTGTACGTTGTGTACGTGCGCCTGTGTGTTAGGAGACACTTGTCTTTTGGGTTCTCTGTTTTCTTTTGCTGGTGTATCAGGTTTAAACTTTTTGCTTGTGCTGTCAAGGCCCTGAAGTTCTCTGACTCAGACTTCATCTCTTTCATTAGTAGCTGTTGTCGTTTTGCCTTGTTTCTCGGCAGCAGGGGGCCTATTTTTGCTCCTTTTCTTACCCCAGCTGCCTGTTTTTGACCAGGCTGCCGCCTTCTATGGAATTCCCTTCTTTTGTATTACCCAGAAGAAACAAACTATATTGCTCCTGACACCAGCGAACTGTTACAGAACCATTAAGGTAACTATGTTACTTAATTGAGTAAATTGAGTAACACGAGATCTTGTTATTATAACCTTTGTCCTTAAAAATGTGAACTAATATAATCCAGCTGCTAAATTGGACGGCAGCCATTTAGTTTTCCTAAAGATCATGATTCACGGTGCTTCATAAAAGCAGTCAGAGCTGGCCTCTGGGATGAGTGATTTGTTTGAATGCGATACCTGTATTTCTGGGAGGGCTCCAGATGGCTGGGGAGCTGTGAAATCGGTGCCACCGTGCCTCGGGAGCTCTTTCCCAACCAGCTGAGCCAGCTTCCCTCATTTGTTGGGAGACAAACACGGTGCCAGGTCAAAGGCACGCGCTGAGATCAGTGTTACCACACAGGGCCCTGACAGCAGCGTTAGAGCGGAGTCTTTCACCCTCAACCCTGACAAACCCCCCCGCCCCCAACCTTTGGCCAAGTCATGATCAGCGTCCGTCACGGTCTTCATTTCCACAACGTATTAATATTTTTTTGAAAGCGCTACGCAAGGGAAAAGATCAATAAACCCCTCTGCGTTTCCAAACAGCTGTAGTCGGAATGACCTTTGGCAACTGTTTTCTAAATTGTTGATAACTCGGCATAAATGTCAAGAACAATCTGGACTCTCCGGAGACACTGGAACACTCTAAGATCTGAGTGCACACGCTCTTTCCATAAAACAACTCTTAGAAGTCTGTGTCCCGCAGATCGGCTTGGTGGAATGCAGCATGGGATGAAACCTATGCGGAGGGAGCAGGGAAGAGCGTGTTTGATCGCAGGATTGCTAAGGGAAAAATCAGGGTGAAGAGTACGGCTCCAGCGCTAAGCATTCACCACTGTGTCCGAGGAACGGACTTCCCCGGCTCCGCCTGACGAGAAAGAGGAACATCAAAATTACAGACATAGATCTCACTTTTGTAACTAACTCTACCCAAACAAGCCAATTCTCTCGTGCCCTCCAGGTTATAAAGTACTTTGCTTAACGTTGCACCCCTTTCCTGATTCCCTACATTACATGCTTTCTCACGTGAAGGAATTTTGGGACAAATTCCATAATTTTGGGCATCTCCTGTGGTCACAGTTTAAATCACTCTGTCAGGGAGGGAGTCAGCAACGCTATGAGCCTGCAAACAGGGATCTGGATTTAATTGCAAGGGAAGGAGAAGACTCGCTCGGGCTTAAGATCTGCGGTGCGCGGGGGGTGACAGAGGAGTGAGGGTCCAGAGAGGGACCATTTAAAAGTATTGTGATAAATTAACCCAGGGGTTCTCACACTGGTTTTGTTGGCTGGATGGACTCTCTCCGTTATTCCATTCAAGAATCTAAATGGCAAGTCTAGCAAGACGGCAAAAAAAGGCTCCGTGTTGATATCCATAACCTTGGCAAAAAATATTTGTAATTAGAGACAGTCTTCCTTGGTAGCACAGCACGTGATGGTCCTCCAAAGGCAGGAGGAAGCAGTGGCAGGATTGTTGTGGGATTTACCCCCGGGGCCAGCAGAGACAGCTCGGCTCTCAGGGATGCGTGTGCTTGGCTCCTTGGAAGCCCACGGGATTTGTCACCAACGCACTGCAGGTACCCGTAAGAGCTTCTCACAACATAAGCCCTTTCCCACCCTGAGCTGTGATAAACTGCACAAAGGGTAAGATGTTGCCCAGAGGAAGAAGCTCTCTGTAGACACTTCCCCCGTTAGATATCCAGAGTTAGCACCTCAGCCTTCTTGCCGAAACTTGAGGGGGCAGCTACGAATCACGGGGGAAAAAATATTTCATAACTTGACAGTTTTTGAACCTTGCCTTCAATTTCCATGAAAGCTTTCATAGAAGCATGAGGACTTCTGCTTTTTAATGTTTCAGTGGTCAACCTTTTCAGATAATCTATCCTTAAGAAAAACCAGTACCTGACTTCACGTATACAGTTGGAAGAGCCGTCACAAGGGGCAGTAACATGCTATAAAGGCTCTGTCTTCCGAAGCGGCCAGCCTGCAGAAGACCGAGAGTATGCTTTGGGTACTTTATCCCATGCGTGAGAAGCCGATACGCTTATTTAAGAAAACGTGAGATAACAAAATGTGATGTTGCATTATTCAATGGTAGAGTCAAACCAAATCATACCACATTTACGATTTTTTCACCAAAAGGTGCACTAGCGCTTGGCCCAGGGGGTTGTCATCCAATACATTAGCTAGACTCAAAACATCCCAAACAGCTATTATCTGAAATCACAGACATGAAAAGATACTGAGTGACTCCATGAACGTTTGACTTGGGTGCTTTGAGAGACAAATAATTCCATACAGGCAATCTGCGCTTTCTGTTCAAAGCTAAGAAATAACGCCGAAGGCGCTGAAGCCGTTCAGATTAAACCTTTCACGCACGCTCCCCGGGCGAACAGTGCAATGCCGAATGGACGTTAACGTTTTGCATGGCATTTGTGTGCAGGACTTGATTTCATTTACTGTTTTCTAGTAGACCTTTTGGCTAGCAATGCAATGTCTTTTTTTGCGTTCCTTTTCCGGCCGTGGTGCTTCCTCTTCCATTTCCCTCCCCTTACATTGATTCTTTTCCATGGCCCATGGCTTATGCTGTTACACAGACCAGAGTGGCATCAAAGCGTGGAGTCTCCAGGTGGTTTTAATCTGTTTCTGAAAAGGAGGCAGGAATGTGATCTCTCTGTGACACGTGTCACCCTGTTCCTTCAAATGGAGTTTTTCAAAAAGCAGCCCAGGCCTCATTTCTGTTACCATCTCTTCGTTCTCTGCATGGTGCTGTCCGAGTTGTGATGAAAACTGAATTAGCGATGTCACACCTGTGAAGGGACTATCAGGCAAGGCATTTCGGAGGGCTTCCAAAGGCAGTCACCGCAACCTGTGCACTTTGGGCAGTGTTTTAGTGCATTTCCCCAATTTCTGATGAGAAGAAGGGGTGGAAAACACAGCTGGAGAAATGCCCCGAATGTCTACCTTTGCATGGGGTAATTAAGAGACAGATTTCAGGTTGCATACGTAATGTGGTGGGACCAAACCCTCCTTAACGAGAAACTGAAGTGTTCATTAAGTATAAGACAGTTTTTCATGTCCAAGAGTTTTTTCCATAATGTGATTTCTGTATGATCCCTCCGTATGCACTAAATTAGAAAGGCAGCAATTACTGCAGAAGAAGACGAGGTTATGCAGCTATGCTTTATTTCAGATATTATACCTAGCTGTGTATACAAAATAATTCAAGCCAGATAGACTGGCTGCCAGAAATGTCAAACTAACTTAGAGGGCAAGACGCTGAATGAACAACAGGCTCAGAGATTTGCCAAGATGCATTTTTACAGCACCACATCATATCGGCCCATGCTAGGTCAGCGACCAGATTATTTTGCTCATCCAGGACAACAGCAGTGCGTGCACAAAAATGTCATGTACTTGGGGAAAATATGAGAACAAAGGAAACATCAAAGCAGAGGATAGTTATAGTTATAAGAAAATAGTTATGAAAAATCTATTACTGGAGCTCATACTATGTGAGTTGTTGAGGATGTCAAGACTTCCATGGTGAGATCTGGGGGAAGACACTAAAACAAAGAGCTCTGTGGTTGTCTGTCTTTTCAAAAATAGCAGGCAGGATAGGAGAAAGCACAATGTTTTTTTTGGAAATATGAGAAATAGCAACTGAAGTTAGTAGTACCAAGAGAATAGAAAATGAATTTAATGCTATAGCAGTGGATGAGAAGAAAAAGGCTTGGGTTAGTAGTGTGAGGAGGACCATAAAGTGAAGAGGAGATCACTTTGCTTTATAAAATGGAAAAGGGAAGTCACTGGAGACATTCAAAAAGGGAATGAGAAACGTGTATGGTGCAATTTCCTGAGGTGTAAGGATGCCTAGAAAACACGCGGTTTTGGTGAAGGGTTTGTCAGCGCCCATGGGAGGGTGTTACGGGACACGAGGGGGAAGAGAGGCGATGGCCGGATTTTAGATTCCTTTGACTGACACTGGAGAGGAAGGGATTTGAGAGTTAGAGAGCTTCCCGTCGCTTTGCTCGTGACGTGAAGCTGGTGGAAACACCTACTATGACTGAAAGAAAGGTTTTGGAGTGAAGAAAATTTAGTGGAAAATGCCCAGTGGAGAGGGGGCAGGAAATAGCTGCCTGGGAAGCTGAGGGCAAGGGGATTTAGGAATCCAGCCTTGGAGATCTGGTCTGAGAGGCTTCCTGGCTCTCCGGCGTGCTCTTCCTTCATCAAAACCCTGCTCTCGTGCTCAACATTACCACAGCCTGTTTCTATGGCATCACAATGGTAAGTTTTTTAATCCATTGTCCTGCATATAGGCCAAATAACTGGGGAGAATTCAGCTGCCAGGTTTCACCTTAGATACTTAATGCCTTTAAAGAAACAAAACAAAGCTAGCAAACAACCCCAAGCAGTTAAGGGAGCACAGTGCTCAATGAGGATATGAGTATTGTTACTTAAATCACTTTTTTAAGAGTCACCAGATAACTTGGGGAATGTGGGGTTATTTCCGTGCCCGGGAGCCAATAACACATTTTTAAAAAACCAGTAGTCCACTGGCAGAGGAGCAGATGAGCGTGACTGTGCCCGGCCAGGGCAGCAGGGCCTTGTCGGGAAGCTCTACAAGGTGTTCAGCTCCTGGAGGCTGGAGCCAGGCTCTAAATGAATAAGGAAGGGTTCAGCCTTAAAGCACGCCCTGCCCTTTCTCTATCTGATATAATTACAGGAGAACCCTTAAAACCCCGTATTTGGCACTGGCTTTAAACACCGCAGCAGTACGGCAGCTGGCAGTAAACGCAAAACAAAAATATGTGAACCCCTCCCATGCCTCTTGCAGCTTTGGCACCGCGCTGTGCGAAGGACTCTCTGCCCGAGTCGTTTGATTATCAACGCGTTGAGCAATGCAAATATCTCTACATTTGGGAAGAAATTGTTGCGGGCTTGCGCCCAACCTGGAAAAGGCTCCTTAAAACTAGTGCGATCAATTAAAATCAGACCCAGTAAAGTAACTTGTGTTTCATAACTGCGTAATTCTAGCACGACTGAATTACTGTCTACTTCCTACGCAGATAAAATGCAGGCTTTTTGATATTTGTTGAAGTGCTGGAGTCCTATTAATTATCTTATTTGATAAATACTACTATTGTGCTTTCTTGGACTAATATCATAAATACTACAATTGTGCTTTCTTTGACTAATACGCAGTTGAAGAGAGGCGGAATATGGTTTTGATTAGGTTTTAACTTCTAAAAAGCAAAGAACCTAAAAAAAAAAGAGAGAAATCACCAAAAAAATTAATTCATTCCAACTTTGAAAAACAATGAATTAACAGGGAGCCGTGAATCCCATGAATCCTCCTCCTTCTGCTCTCCGAACTTCTGTAGAGATTGTCTTTCAAGCTAATGTTTTGGCTCCCTCCTTTTTTTTTTCTCTACATTCAATCACTGTCTTGGTACGTCAGTTTCTGAGTGTTCTGTTTTAGGAAAAAAAATATCTTATACAGTGCTTTTTTGAGGCGGGCAGAGTATTTTATGCTGCAGAGTGATTGTTATTTGTATGTTTTAGGGAAGTCAGAGATCTTCCACAACGGTTTTGAGTGTAAAAACCTGGGTAACCAAAGGGCTACAAAAACCAAGTGCTACAGAATACTTGTAATGTACCACGACAGAAGAATGATGTGGTAACATTCGGAAATAACATGGAAAAGTGAACCAAATTTCAAAGAAAATGTATGAAACAGGAAGCAAAAGAACTGGTGAGTGATGCGCTTACTAGAAATGACACTTATCACTTAAGATGAAATTAAGAAATGAGTTGAAAATCTCAAATGTCAACACCATGGCACGCTTGCTTATAGGAAGCTCATGCTTTTAGATTATTTTTTATGCTTAGTTTTATGAAATACATGAAATGGAATCAGAAACTGAGTAACAACAACAACAGAATTATATAAAACTACCAGAATCGAGTTCTTAATGTAACTGCTGATGTTAGTTGGTGAAAATACAAAAACAGCCCATAAATTCTTATTTCAGGCATGGTCAATGTAACCTTGAATGTAGGTATTAAAAATAACAGCAGTTATTTAAAAAAAAACCCTGTAGAAATGTGTAATAAATCAGCTCTACGTCAAAGGGCAGACCATAGCTAATACACACAATTTAAGCCAGTAGCCTGTTTGTGAGGTATTTTAACTATTAGTAGTTTAGAGTCAATTACTGGATATTCTTTCTGATCATTTAGAATGTTTACAACTGTAAAATAAACTGTATTTGCTAGTCAATTGAGAATAATGTATTATGGGCTTTCTAGCCGAGACCCTCAGATGAATCTTGACTCACAAAGGAACACTCAGGGTTTTAAGGAGCTCATCTCTGCAGCTTGGTAAATGGAGCACGTTATGCCGGTATAAACACCTTTATTTTTTATGAATGCAGCCACGCTCACTCTTCTGTCCAAAAAAAGCTCTAACTGAAATACTTAGTACAAACCTACGTGGAGCTCAGGCATCCCCTGCATGTGCTGAATTCATTTGCTGAGACCTACAAATTAGTTGCTGTTTGTGTCATAGTGGGTACTTTATATGACCAATAGGAAGAAACTGAAATTATTGAACAAAGTTCAAATTGGCCATTGCATTCGTGGATACCTGAGAATCTATCTAATAAGTACATTCCTCTATAGATATAAATAGATGTAAATAACTGGATATCCCTCTGCCGTTTTTTATTTCTGCTATCCAAACATGCAGAAATAAACCTCCATTTTCAGATTTAAAGACATCGGAAAGCCTTTCTTGCTACTGGAAAAATATATCTTTGACTATGTTATGAAGCTCAAAACCCTCTGATGTAGTTTTGCTGGGATGATGACCTTATAATGTATTGCAAAAGTCTTCATGTGAAGCTGTATAAATAAGCCTTCCAAGACATTTTAGAAATCACGTAAAAACAGAATCCACAGCCACATCAAATGTGGTAACATACGTAGGTATTCAACAAGGTCATCAGTATGTCATTTTAAATAGAAATCCTAATAAAGAATTATTGTGTAATAAATCAGGATCTGGAATTTTAGAATGTCACATGCAAAGGGAGCTGCACAACGCATCATTGTGACTGTAGTCTGAAGTAAATCGGGCAATTTATTTGAGATCTAAGAACAGATTCAAACCAACATAAAGTTCCATTGCAGTTGACTGTGAAGCTTTTTTTCCCAATGACTTTAATAATTGTGGATAAAAAGCCCTCCTGGGCTACACTGGGCAGAGCATCACCAGCAGATTGAGAGGCTGGTCCTTCCCCTCTGCTCAGCCCCAGGAGGTGCGTCTGGTGGGACAGGTCCAGTTCTGCATCTGGTGGGAGAGGTGGGAGAGGTTCCCCAGTGCTGGGGAGACATGGAAGTGCTGGATCGGGTTCAGCAAAGAGCCACCAAGGTGATGAAGGGACTGGAGCCTCTAACATATGAGGAGAGGCTGCAAGAGCTGGGACCACTCAGCCTGGAGAGGAGAAGGCTGAGGGGGATCTCACCAATCTGTGTAACTGCCTGATAGAAGGGTGTACAGGTGACACAGCCAAAGCCAGTGGTGCCCAGTGACAGGGAAATTGGCAATGGGCAAAAATTGAAATTCGGGAAATCCCACTTAAACACCAAAACCCTGCTTTATTTTTTTCCTGTGAGTGTGGTTCAGCACTGGAGCATGTTGCCTAGAGAGCTTGTGGAGTCTCCATCTTCGAATATAGCCAAAATTTATAAATGGGTGCAGATTTGACAACCTGCTCTTGGGCAGAGGGGTTGGAACTTGATGATCTCTAGATGTCCCTGCCAACCCAACATGTTGTGATTCTGTGAACAGAATCATAGAATCATAGAATCGTTAGGGTTGGAAGGGACCTTAAACATCATCTAGTTCCAACCCCCTGCCATGGGCAGGGACATCTCCCACTAGATCAGGTTGCTCAGAGCCCCATCCAGCCTGGCCTTAAAAACTTCCAGGGATGGGGCTTCCACCCCCTCTCTGGGCAACCTGTGCCAGTGTCTCACCACCCTCATGGTGAAGAACTCCTTCCTAACGCCCAGTCTGAATCGACCCATCTCTAGTTTTAATCCATTCCCTCTGGTCCTACCATTACCCGACAGCCTAAAAAGTCCCTCCCCAGCTTTCTTGTAGCCCCCTTAAGATACTGGTAGGCCACTCTAAGGTCTCCTCGGGAGCCTTCTTTTCTCCAGACTGAACAACCCCAACTCTCTCATTCTGTCAATATTGTAAGGACAGTTTCCACAGCACTTGTAATGTTATCAAGCTAAATCACCACCTGGTAGATTAAAATACATGTAAATATTTTTTGATTTTTGTTTAATGATTAATATGAATATAGGTATGGTTAGACTGTACGTGCTTCCAGTGTACAAAAGAGTTAAGGCCATAAATATGCTATAAACAAGCACAACTGATTTCTCCCTACATTATGCATTCACATCTGCAGAGCAACCTGGGATCACATTGCAGAAAGAGAGAAGGAAAGCAGATGACCTTGCCACCTTCTTCGGAAAGTGGCTGTTACTGACGTGATACAACCGTGCAAGGAACTTTTGAGCGTGCATCACTGCAACTGAAGGTGTTCAGCAAAGCAACACACTTACCCCCGATCGATTACGACGGTGAAGAAACCCTGCCAGAGCTCCATTGAGGTGTCCTCACCGTGCTTTGCCATGCCCGTATTGTCCAGAGATGCCCCTCGCACAGACTGTGCCTCGGTGGGAGCTGGGCCAGACAGTTTCTGACCAAAAAATAGCTGAGACAGTGTTTTTGATGTTTGCATATATTCCAAATAGTAGTTATAATACAGAATTTTTTAAAAAAATAATTATTGGATTAATTCCATCTTGAGGTAAAGCAGACAGCAGCTGGCTGCAAAAATAGTTTAGCCTTATTTCATCTCAAATATACACATTCATGAAAAGAACGGTATGAAAAGATTAAGGGTCACGTTTGGCTATGAACTAGGGACAATAAAAAAGGTTTCCAGAAAATATTTGGTTTTGTTCATGCACTGAAATTACTGCAGTGCACATACTCTTTTCTTCAAATTTAGTGTTTTTAAAAAATTATTTTATTTTTAACTTTCACAATTATAACTCTTCATGAAAGGGAACAAAACCTGCTTGCTTAGAAATCATGATGTGGGTAACTATAAACAGAGTCGGTAGCACAATGTGAGAAGTTGCCTCACCTTTCTCATTTGAATGAGTTCACTTAAAAGTCTTCATAATTCTACCAAGTCCAAAATTAAGGAATTTTCATGTGAGATGTTTTCTTCAAATTGGAAAACTTCGGGTTAAGCAAGTTAAGTAAGAAATGAGGCTAGTAAGATTTGTTTGGTTCAGCCTGGGGAAGGGGAAGGGGAAGGGGAAGGGGAAGGGGAAGGGGAAGGCAAGGGCAAGGGACAGGGAAGGGAAGGGAAGGGAAGGGAAGGGAAGGGAAGGGAAGGGAAGGGAAGGGAAGGGAAGGGAAGGGAAGGGAAGGGAAGGGAAGGGAAGGGAAGGGAAGGGAAGGGAAGGGAAGGGAAGGGAAGGGAAGGGAAGGGGAAGATGAAGGGGAAGGGAAGGGGAGCCTTGGAAGTTTCATAGTCTACTTCATCCCATTGTTTTGGAACAATGAATGCATCATTACATTTTCTGCAAAGTAGAGGCTCTGCTTTCCTGCTCCTTCCTCCCTCTGAGCCCCAATCTGAGTTTTGTCCTCCCACGCTTAAGCAGCTGTGTGAAAAGACTCTACAGTGACCATAAATAACATCGTACAAAGGATATTTTCTCTGTGATTTTCCCTGTGTTTTATGACAGCTAACTCAATTTTTTTTCATATTTATTAAATATAGCAAAAATGCTTTATTTTCTAATACACCATTGATAATTATTTTCTACTTTCCAGTTCTGCTTTGTTTTGGTTATTATTTCACTGCAGCATTGAGAAATCTGGATGAGTCTGAACAAATAAATCAGGAAGCTCTCTTTTGGGGATAAAATGTGTGATGCAATACTATTCCATTTCCTGAACTTTTCCTTTAATTTAACATTTTGAAGATGATGTTTAGTGCTAAAACTGCATATGTAGGAGCGTGTTAGAAGATTGAGGATTACAATAAAAAAAAATAAAAAAATAAAGACATAGACAAGGTGAAGATGGAACTAATCATAGAATCATAGAATTGCCCAGGTTGGAAGGGACCTTTCAGATCATCGAGTCCAACCATCAACCTAACTCTGACAGAAACCATCACTAAACCATATCTCTAAGCACCACGTCTAGCCAGCTTTTAAATACCTCCAGGGATGGTGCCTCAACTACTTCCCTGGGCAGCCTCTTCCAATGCTTAGTAACCATTTCAGTGTAAACATTTTTCCTAATATCCAATGTAAACCTCCCCTCGTGCAACTGGAGGCTGTTTCCTCTTGTCCTAATGTACATAAAGATGTTTAAATTAGTTTAACACAGGGATATTCCACTTAAACCCAACAACCTTTGTTTTGATGGTGGGATTAAGTAAGGACTATATCAACACTGAGACTGCGAAGCAGTGGTTGCCTTGGAGAAGATGGACATACATGACCAGGTGAGGACATTGCTAGTCATGTTTTACGGATTAAATATGTTATCTGCTATATGCAAACTGTGAATGCAGCATAGGACAAGGTGATTAAAAAAAATTCCTAATTCTTGTGACCTTTTGTAGATGTAAACATAGCAAGGTCCAGCCTGTCCCCCTCAGCTGCGTGCCCTTCCTGTGCTTTGGCCTTGTCACGCAGAGCATCGTCTGCAAATGGACTTCAGGGGTTTTCAGACGTGTGCTCAGCGGCTGCTCCCTGGGATGGTTTTGTTCTTACCAGGATAATGCTCCCACTGACAGTGTTAATGTGTAAACTGTGTGTTAATCTTTGTCTAGTACGTGCATAAACCCACTTGTGTAAAATCTTCCAGTCTCCATACTGCCTGTATGCTGGGGTGTCCGCAGTGCGCACAGATACTGATTTGGGCTTTGAACATGGTACCACGCAACGCCTCTCTCGCTGGATTTTGTTGTTGTGCAACTCCTACTTTTCGAAATAGTTCCATGGCAAAATATTTGCCTAATCGGTGGTTCTGTTCTTTTTCCTCTCAGGGAGAGGGGAAGGTTCCAACCCACATCCCTGTCTTTCGAGGGGTGTCACTTACCCACCTCAATTTAAGCCACTTTAGGGCTGAAGTGCCTCCAACAGTCCCGTGACACAGGGCAATGGTGGCATTTCATTAGGCCAGGCACAAAGCGAAATACAAAGGCAGCAAATACCTTTCTCTTATTGGGTCCTACTCACTGCCTTTGAACATAGAAAAGCTGAACAACCTTGTGTCAAGGCAGGCGGACTGTTTGTTGGGGTACCTCATTTCCCTCCTGCATTTTATAATGCGCCTGTTGATGGAGTTAACAGCTCTGTATACATGAAGCATATGCATAACTACTGGGATGCAGACATCTTTTTGCGGATCTGGGCCTTCATCCTTACGTGACTGAATTTCATTTCTTGGAATGGTGATTGTCAGAACCTTAGCATTACACTATTAAATGATTTTTTCTAATTTTGTGAAATGCTTTATAAGGTGAGAGAGAAATATTGCTTCTATTTGAATTATCGCGTGCCCTGTAACACTACTGAATACCAGCATAATGTCAGAGATGCGAAGGGTCACTTCTTAGTTTTCTAAAAAGAAAAGTGAAAAAAATTCCTGGAAACTGAGAACTTAAATATCCAAAATAAGAATATGAGAGTGAACACAGGGAAATACTCTACCAAAATCTGTGAACCACGTAAGACCAGAATGAGTCCTGGTAAGAACCTGAGTATTTTTGTAAATGTGAAGTTAATTAAACTGGATCATTCCCCCTTTCTTACTCCCGGTACCACACCAAGTCCCCATTCTCTCTACGTAGGGACGTTCAGTGTTTCAGTATAGGAAAGCCTAGATATCTTATGGAGCCACATTTATTTTGACAAGTTTCAAAGAAAAAAATCATTAGAACAACCCTGTTCTTGTTTTATTAGTAAGGATAATATTTCTTTTGGTGAAAAGAACATGTTAGATTCTGAATTTATTTTGTTATTGTTTATTTGGGCTTTTATATTCTATTAGTTGTGTTATGCCACAGTGCAGTTTCTGTTATCTGTAATATTTCTTGATATGTTTCAATTTCCTTGCAGTTTTTTTCCCCAGAATTTCCAATTTCTTATTCCACGAATAATTGTGAAATTTGCTGACTATGAATTCCTTTCCTTTATAATGATAAAAGTAGTTGTGGAAGGTGACAATTTGAAATAAAATTCAACTTCCAATTCTCAGCCAGGCTTATTAGACAAATACATTTGGACGGATTGCCTGCCTGGAGAACAAATAAAGATCATATTATCAGACTGCATTCCCATGAGCGAAACCTTCCGTTCACAGGATCATAGAATCATAGAATCTTCATGGTTGGAAAGGACCTTTGAGATCATCAAGTCCAACCATACACACACACAAAAAAACCCCCTACAATCTCTGCCACTAGAGCATGCCCTGAAGTGCCACATCTAGATGTTTCTTAAACACCTCTAGGGATGGTGACTCAACCCCCTCCCTGGGCAGGCTGTTCCAGTGCCTGACCGCTCTTTCAGTAAAGTAAAAATTCAATCCCCCCATAACTTTTAATGTCTTCCAATTATTGCCTTTTCTTTTGCTTTAAATCTTGAAGCTCCCACAAGATCATGAGGCGTGTGCTGTACGAATGTTTATTAGATATATCAGGATATGATAAAAACATCATCCTCCCAGTTTTGGAGGGAAATTTTGCGTTGGCTTGTGTATCGCAGCCTAGATGCAAAGAACTACGTAATACATTTCTAAGCAGCTGAGACAGCAAAATCTATAAGGTAATTTAGAGTATTGCAGCAGCAGTCTTCAACAGAGTTTAATTAAAGTGTTCTGGTGATCTGAAGATACTCATAATCCATCAGTGAAATTAAAGAAGTCCACATCGACAAAACTTTTTCTCAGGCTCATGATGCCAGTTGGCATTGTTACGCAGAAATATGTATCACATGTATAAATCTACAGTTAATGACCAAAATACAGGATGGTTATTCAACCACCTCCAAGTAAGCGATGCAATGCCAAGATACGAGGCACCCAGTCCCAGCTGGTTGATTCACTTGAGTGAGGCTTTCCATACAGAAGATTTCTATGGAGTTCATGGAGGGAATGAGGTGGGTGATCTAAAGGGGAAACTTTTCTGCTGAGCTGCTTAGAGCTTATGAGTAAGAACGTTAAACATCGCGTGGGTCTGAGCCCTGTGCTCTGGGTGTCCGTTCATTGGGCTCCAGCGCCCCTTATCAGCATCAGTGTCTAATCAGAAAGGAATACTTAGTGATTTAAAAGGCAGATGTTAATGGGGATGGAATCACTACAACACGCACAATACTGTGGGACTCATTGCCATAGGATGTCGTGATGTAATTTTAGATGGGTTCAAAAAATGATCAACGAAATTCAGGTTAATTAGACACCAAATTACCATCACTGAAGCAAAATGCAGAAGAATTGCAATATATATATGTACATGTTCTGTTTTGTTTGGTTACTGTGAAAGGCGGGATTTTAGAATATGTGGAACTTTGTTCAGAACGAGTACAGTCATGTTTTTGGTATTATGGCAGTACTATGTTTACTAAGTTACCTAAATCTATTCCATGCATTTTTCAGAACATATTTCAAGAGAAAACAGATTTTTTTGGAAGAATGTTTGAATTTTTTAACCTCATTTAGGTATGTTACATTCTGTCCTTCTCTATCAATATGCATTCAATAATCAAAATCTATTTACATGTGTGTACGTATATACGTATCCTGCATACCTTTCTACATCTAGGAAATAGTCCGGTTCTCCGTGTCACTTACTTCTATTTGAAAGATAAATTAGCCCATTACAAACTCCCCAAACTGGTACAACCTGGCAAAAGGGCAACAATATTTACAGAATGAGTTTATGTTTTTCTTCCTGGCTTAGGTGACATTAGGCGGGGCTGATAGAGTTCAGTGCCAAGAAAAGCATATATATGTATCTCAAAGTGCCTTTTAATGAACTTATCTGATTCTGTAACTTAAAAAAAATATTCTTGCTTAAATGAGAAGGAAGAAATTATGTTATGGGATAGTTTTAACAGTTTTACAGTAAGAGTTTTTGTTCTTTCTCCTCCTGGGTTTAGTGAGATTAAGGTCAAGTCCAGTTTCTGTGTATTTCTAAATTAATTGCAGACAAGCCGGAGGCATTTAGTAGCTCTTACGCTTCTAAGGACTGAGGATCTGGTGTGATCATGATCCCACACAGTAAAGACAATTCCACCACAGAGTTTATAATATGGTTTAAAACAACAGCCAGCCAGTATTTTATAGAGGATGAAAAAAAGAGCACTTTCATAGATGTGTTATTTTCACAAATTATAGAATTACGAGGCCATAAAAATATGCTGAAAATATTCTCTGCCTCTATTAATGCCTATTGACCCACTTGAATTGTGTAAAAGAACGAGGGTTCTTCACAAAAGGAGCAGTGCCTCTTATTATCATTGGATGGTCTATTCCTGAATATAGTTATTTATTTATTTTGGATTTTTTTACAAGTAAATCTGGTTATTCCTTTCTATTAAATTCATGTTTGTCTCTTTTACGATAGAAATATGTTCTCTTGAAATCAGTTATGTAGGGACTTCCCGGGTATAAGGCACAAATGTGGTCTCTGTCGATGTTGTATCAGAGGTGGGTATTACGTGCAAAGTGCTCTGCCGGGCTGGAGCCTGCAGGTTTCCTTTGGGGAATTTTTCTGAGGTCACTTTTCTGCGGTCACTTTTCTGGAGCCCTGGGCCTGTGGATGGAGCATTTGTTTGCTCAAAGTTTTCAGCGTACCTTCTGCACATGAAAAGTGAGGGTGGATCTTGGCACAGCTATCGGTTCTTTTTCCATATCTGTTTTGCCTTTTTTTAGTTTCTGGGCTCTAGCTCAAAGTTTCTAACCACATCTGGCATCTGGAGCAGAGAGTTCAAGGCAGGATGTCTCAACAGCCAGCAAAGATGTCCAAAAATTTAGAGAGTAACTATGTGCGAATTCAAAATCATACACTAGGAATCTAGGAATCAAGACAAATCAAATATTGCATGACTAAATGTAATCCAGTGAAGCTAAAACACACGGATTATTTCATGCTGATTCACTTTGGTATATGACTAAACAGGCAGAGCTAACACAGTAGCAAAGTCAAAAGGGAGAGAGAAACGGAGAAATCAGCAAAGTTGGAGAAAATATCAGCAACTGGGGAAACGCTTTGCTTAACACTTTGAATTTATTGCACAAAATCATTGCAAGGCTTGGTTCTGTTGCTCTGAGAACAAATAATTAGCCTAAACAATCAGAGATGTGCCTATACTAGCCTTTGCCCTACACCTTCCAACCACTACTATTAGTGAGGAAGAAGTCCTCATGGTACCTGATACAGGCCAGTAACTCCTGGCCTGCCTGACCGCAGGCAGCGTGGGGGTCAAAGCTAGTAGTACCCTTCCCATAGTAGACCTCTACAGCTTCACGTAGGACTAGAATTATTCTACTTTAAATCAAGGCGCAGGGAGTTTCAGGCCAAGATCCATAAAAATATTATAGCCCCAAAAGTGGCTCTGTAGATGGTTCAAGCATCTAAATCCAAGGCTGTGATTCCTGAAAACCCTGCTGAACACCCTTAGGGACTAAAGTTTTGGCAGTAAAACTCTAATGCAGGGGATTCCACTCTCCCCTTCAGTGGCTGACATCTTGTTTGGATTAAGACAGGTCATTGTTTGAAGCTTAAACCCAATCGGTAGCTCGAAAATCAGCATTTCTCTGGCCAAGTATTTACCTGTCCTGCTTCACATCGACTTCAGACAAAATACGGTTGTTTTGGCCACTTTCTTTATATTTTACAGGGTAGGTGGGAGAGATGACCTGTCCTCTGGTTTGTCCTCTGAACCTGAATGATTAGAGCGTTCCCATAGAATACGAGGCCAAGGGGCTCAAGGCTTTCCACAAAATGAATGAACTGAAATCCACGTCTCCCTAGAAAGTGTCCCAACCACCGGGCTGTGGGGCTGTATGGCGATACTGGTTTGGTGTGGGGGACTGCCCCTCTTTGCAAACTAGGTCACTGTAAGCAGTGACTCATGAAGTATGCGTGTGTATTTTAAACTAAATAGTTATTTTATGTAGCTGCAGAAACGGCCAGGCTTACATGAGATATTTTTGTTGTTTATTTGTTTTTAAGCTTTTAAGTTAAATTATATACCAACATGATTCATTTAAACTCTAAACTAAATCATTCCTTGCCAAGGCTGCTTTCTCAGCCTGTGGGCAACAAAAGAAATCCTGACATTATCAACTCCAATTAGAAAATCCATCTTGTCATAACCAGGGATTAATTATTGCATATAGACCTTGCTAACAGAGTCTGCAGGAAGAGCACAAAATGAAACAGGAGGGATAGATGCAGAAGTAGACAGATCTATGAGGCTATTGAATTCTTATTTGGGCTTGTTCATTTAACCTACAAATTGTATCCGCAGTAGCCGTTAGTTATCATGACGTTAACTGGTTGTGACTGGTGTTTAAAAAGGGTTTTTTTTGGGGAAAAAAAGACGTAAATAAATACAGCTGAGTATCAGCCTACTTTGAGACAACTGTTCTCTGTTTGTTTTTCTGGAATCAGATAGCATTTTTTGGTCATGGAATCCAACTGAATTTTCAATGCTGTAATTATGAAAGGCACATGGAGTCACAATTAATGTAGAATAAGAAAACCAGAACTAGAGAGAAAGAGCCAGAAAATGAGAAAAGGAAATAAACACACAGTATGTGGTAACCACAATTTAGTAAATCATAAAGGTGAAATACAGATGGAGTATCCTGTGATAGAGAAGATGCAACTAAACTTTTGTTTCTTCCAAATTTCCAAAGAAAAACAGACTCATCTTATTCCCAGATGTTTAAGAAATTAGACTATCCAAATATGTCAGAAAACATCAACTTCGTATTCAAATTGTAAGAACTTTGTTTGTGTGTTTAGACAGTGTCTTTAGTACAGTCACTAGTAAATAAACAATAGTCAACAAAAATGCAGATTTACCCCTTATGACTATTTTTTTCCTTTAGTTCAGAGACAGCAGGAAGCATGGCATGGGTTTTGTCTAGACGCACTATTAAAGAAGGCCAATATCCTGACTTTTGAAGAGTGGCTATTCTGGTACGATCTTCTGTTCCCTAAGAATTCTTGACAAAATGCATCACAATAGTTATTGCTCAAAGGTCAAGTACTGAACTCAATCTTTGACCCACACTTTACTCTGTAATATACCCTCAGGGCAGATTGACCCTGGCAGGACATCAGGAGCCCACCAAAGCCGGTCTAGCACTCCTCTCCTCAGCAGGATGGGGGAGAGAAATTATATCGAAAGGCTTGTGGGCTGAGGTAAGGACAGGGAGATCATTCACCCAGTATCATCATGGGCAAAACGGACTCGGCTTGGGGAAAATGAATGTAACTTATTATGAATCAAATGAGGTAATAAGGAATAAAACCAAATCTTAAAACCCCTTCCTCCCACCCCTCCCTTCTTCCTGGGCTCAACTGCACTCCCAATTTCTCTACCTCCTCCAGCCGAGCGGTGCAGTGGGACGGGGAATGGGGGTTGTGGTCAGTCCATCAGAGGTTGTCTCTGCTACTCCTCCCTCCTCAGGGGTGGGCTCCTCACACTCTTCCCCTACTTCAGTGTGGGGTCCCTCCTATGGGAGACAGTTGTCTGTGAGCTTCTCCAACATGGGTCCTTCCTGTGGGGTGCAGTCCTTCAGGAGCAGACGGCTCCAACATAGGTCCTCCATGGGGTCACAAATCCTGCCAACAAATCTGCTCCAGTGTGGGCTTCTCTCTCCATGGGTCCACAGCTGCTGCCAGGATCCTGTTCCAGTGAGGGCTCTGCAAGGGGTCACAGCCTCCTTCAGACATCCACCTGCTCCAGCAGGTCCTCCATGAGCTGCAGGTTGATGTCTGCTCCACCATGGACCTCCATGGGCTGCAGGTGGATCTCTGCTCTGCTGTGGACATCCACGGGCTGCAGGGGACAGCCTGCCTCGTCATGGTCTTCATCATGGACTGCAGGGGAATCTCTGCTCTGGCTCCTGGAGCACTTCCTCCCCCTCCTTCTTCAATGACCTTGGTGTCTGCAGGGTTGTTGCTCTCACACAGTCTCACTCCTCTCTCTGGCTGCAATTGCCGCTGTTCAGCAACCTTTTCTTCCCTTCTTAACTATGTTACCCCAGAGGGCCTCCCACCATTGCTGATGGGCTTGACCTTGGCCAGCGGTGGGTCTATCTTGGAGCTGTCTGGCATTGGCTCTGTTGGACACAGGGGAAGCTTCTAGCAGCTTCTCAAAGAAGCTACCCTTGTAGCCCCTCTGCTACCAAAATCTTGCCATCCAAACCCAATACAACAGTTTAGTTCACTTTAGAGGCACTAATGAGAAGGAATCCGCTGCTTAAACATAAACATCGACATCATTTTAGATGCTTTAAGGAATCTTAGACGCTCATTGACAGGTGTGACACAGGCCATTCAAGAAATCCAGATTTTCAGGTGCAGCAGTAGAAAACATAACCATGAACGTTACCCTGAGACACAAGTCTCCCCTAATGCAACAAGTGGAGATTTCCTGCAGGTAGACGAGTTCCTCCGTGGCATAAAGACTGTCATATCCTGTTGATAGTCTTAACAATGCTGAGGTCCAAGAATTCTGATGAGGTGACA
Organism: Larus michahellis; assembly: GCF_964199755.1. Classification (NCBI taxonomy): domain Eukaryota; kingdom Metazoa; phylum Chordata; class Aves; order Charadriiformes; family Laridae; genus Larus; species Larus michahellis. The sequence goes on along the minus strand of NC_133900.1, from coordinate 85,452,688 downwards.
GAGCATATATGTGCATGTGTAGGTGTGTCATACATACGCATGGGTGGAGATAAAGAATTAATGAGTTCATGGTAACATGAAGTGTTTGAGATCACATGAATGATTAATTCTAAATCCATTGTGAAGTAATTTTAGATTAAGCCTAGTGCTCTCTCACCTCAGAGCAACTCATGCTGAAGGCATCCTAGCCATGGAATGATAAGGTGATAAACCAAAAATAATTTAAATATTTTGTCTGTCATACCAGGATGTTTACAGCTACAGAGTATGAAATGAATTATTACCTCAGGATGACTCCAAGAAGATATTGTATTTGTATTTGGAAGATGGAAGATTTTAAAAAAATGTTGCCTCTGGCACATGAGAGTCTGTTATTCATTTCAGTTTACTTAATGGATTCATTACTGGCTGGTAATTTAGCTGTGGAGTCTGTATGCCAATATACAGACTGTATGCCAACTGTTGCTATATAGACACTTCACTGCACAAGTACAATCAAGTGACTGTTCACTCATGTGTCTTTAGCAGGGTTTTAGCTCCTCGGTTTGTTCCTAAATCCTAACACCGTTGTATCACGCCAGAATAGAGGATAGATTTTTCAGGCGGTCAGAGAATACTCCGAAGATCACATCTCTGAGATTTTATGAATCTATTCTGCACTTTGCAAGGAGTTTTCACTAATGTTGGTCCAAATTTTTCATGAATGGCATTTTTCCACAGAAAACACTGGTAAGCCGAAACCAAGTAATTTGTATGGGCTTCAGAAAAATTTCCAGTATCATGCTCAAGCTAATTGCAAAAGCTGTTGCCGTTTTGGTACCATTATGGTTTTACTGTTTCATTTTGGTTTGATTTCAGGAAGTTCTGCTTCTGTTACGTGTTGCTGCCCGTGTCTGTTGACTGAGGGAGTTCACACTGATAACACACGTGGTTCTCTGCAGCAAACTGCGATAAAACTTGAAGCGTGTCCCTTACTGTGGTTTTAAGTTTGTCCATTTGAAACTGTGCCTGTTTATAGTCCTGCAAGGGAAGGGGCTGCCCAGAGGAACAGAAGTACAAGCAGCAGTCACTGGAGAAGGCTCTCTAGAAGAGCAGGCTGATTGCCTACATAAGTATACTTTTTGAATGATGAAAAAGAGGATTGGGAGCTATTAATTTTCCTAGTCTCAAGGAATAGACAGAACTCTCTCTGATAATGCAATATTGCTGCTTGACCTGGCAACCTCGCAGTTCCCAAAGCCACAAGCTGTGTTTCTGGTTCTAGGAACAGCAGTACAGGCTGTTCATGGGCAGCTTTCCTCCGAGCAGTACTTCAGAAGGAGAAACAGAAAGAACTCCTCTACTTCTGGAAGTTTGCTAAGTGGAACAGCTAATCGGAAGTTTTGCAACATGAATCCCAAGAATTAATGAATATGAATTAGCCTAAGCCAAACTCTGACCTTGAGGCGCAGCCTGTCACTTTGAGAACGCTGATGTTGTGGGAGAAGAGGAGCATCTCCTATCAGTCTAGGATCACCTGAGGTAACTTCTCCAAAGTCTCAGCAGTTGCAGGCCATTTCCCAGAGATTACCAATTCATTCTGTAACAGTGGTCTGCTTTCAATTCTGGCAAGAATGTGGTTTATTTTCACAGCACCTAGCTGTAGGAGTTCCCTGCTAGTAGATCATGTGACATATTTCTTGGTAGAGACCACCTCCACTTGTAATTGTTAAATTCTGTCAGCTTTTGAACCCAACGCTATTGAATGGCACAATGGCCATTTGCCAGCTGTGCAGATGTTTTGGCTGGGATCCCAAAAGAGTGGGAACATGAGGTATGATAAAGCAAATTAAAAACAATCACAGAGCAAATATGCCCCAGAGGGTTTCTTCAGGAGAAAAGGAGGCAATCACTGTGTCTGCTAGCGATCCGAATATAACATTTACTGTTGCTTCCCAGGATTTCATCAGCTCATTCCAGCAGCATGGCTCAACAGACTTCAGCAAGTCTTTTCAGAGGCAGCAAAAACATCATTGTAAACACCCTGGAGCCATGAACTTGAACATATAACGTGTGTGGATGCTGGCCACGGTTGTGCTTGGAGAAGAGCAGAGACATTAGATGCTTCGTTGCTGCTGCTGCCTCCAGTGACAGGTTCCCCATAGTCTCTTTTGTAAAAAACAGCATCTGCCAGGCTCTGCAGTCCCATGAGAAGAGCACTGCTGTACAGAGATGATGTTGGCAGAGTACAACTCATCACTTACCATGCCAACAACTGTCTGTATGGCCTCTCAGATCAAATACATAAAAACATACGGTAAGGAGAACAGGCCCTAGAAGAACAGTTATTAAGTGGTGCATTTGTAACAGAACAACGCTCTCCCAAGAGCGTCTACGGAAAAGCACAATGTCATGAATGGGCAGGCCTGAGAAGCTTCTGCTGAGGTTTTCAAACATGACAATAAAAATTCATAGCCAGTGCGAGATAATAAAATTTATCATGACAAATGAGAAATTTCCTAAAATGCATGTAGACCTCTTTTCCAGGTGGATGATGTAGCTCTAAAACCCAAAGCAAGTCATATTATTTGCTCTTCTAGCAACCTGGCATTTCTGAGCGTTCAGCAGCCGAAACACTGATGCATCGGTTGCTACTTCCTTCCTTTCATCAGGATGCAGCAACACAAGGGAAAAAAATTCCCCCAAAACCTGACAGACCTCACCGAAATTTATGTGTGTTCAAGACAATATCCGTATCTGACAATATTAGTCTTTAAATTTTGCTACAAAACCCATATTGAACTTTATTTGGTTGTAGCTTGAGCAACATATGCCTCTGCTTTTTAATCCTGTGGATGGGATCATGAAAAGGGCCTAAAATGATGTGGTCCTCTAACTCTTTTAACCTTGCTACTCTTTTCCTGGTTTTGACACAATCGTAATCGTACGCACTGCATCATGTAATTGCATGCTGTCAAGTCAAAGTAAATACATGCACCACCCTCTAATTGTGAAATGAAAATAACAACCACAATTATAAAAATGTTTCAGGAAATAGAAATCCTAAATAAACCAAATTATCATTAAGGACATCTACAAAATCACTGGCGAATGGTGTAACTGAAAACTCTTCTTCATGCTTACGCTGTTTTTATACAAATCAAAGGAATGATTTGGTCTGAAAAAATTAATTTTGTGACCCATTTTTTATGGAATTTAAACTTTCCGTTAATACAAATTTAGTCACTACTTTGACAGGCTGGCATTACTCTGTTGAGAATTCAGATTTCATATGCAATGGATAAGAATTTAAAAATCATATATACCCTATCTTCCTAAAAAAAGTCTGAATTGAGTTCAGCTTTACATCTCTAGCCAAATCCACTTGCTTACAAAAGCACATTCTCTAAGCTAGGACAAAGGACAGATAACCTCCGAGACCTTGCAGAACTGTACAGAAAACAACAGGAACTAAACTGTCTAATATTGCAAACACAGTTCTTGATGCTTGAGAAAATGTTCACAATGAACATTTCAAGCAGTGACCCTCTCTGTGGAAGTCAGGGGGGTCTTTCTTTGTGGGATGTTTGGTGCCAGAAGGTATGTTTTGGGGTGAAGGTATCCCAGCCCACAACCAAAGGGACTGAAGGGTTGCCTATTAAAGAAGCCAGACGTATTGATGCGACAGTTCTGAACAAAAAGGCGTTGAACAAAAAGCCATGGTGAACACAGAAGGTGTGATCGATGTAAATGCAGCATGCTTCTTCAGTGAGGTGAAGAAACTCAAGAAAAGATCCAGGATTTGAGCTGGGAGGCTAGAGGGTAATCTGGTATAAATTGTCAAAATAAATCCTCCTCATGTGGTAGTCTTTTGCCCTTAAATTTGCACGAATGAAAAAGGAAACACAATCGTCTTGTTTTTAAATCGTTGTTGGGGAATTTCTAGCTGATCAGCTGCAGTTTTTGAAAGAGCTGAAGGCAATGCCTGAGGTAAAACACCATACTAGGTAACAGAATAACAACAACATTCCCTACAGAATCAGATCAAAAGGCCAGTATTCCCCGGTGGTAGCAAAGAGCATTTTGATATAAGAAACAAGGCACTGCAGAACAGTTCTTTCCCTGTTGTACACATCAGGATCTGAAAAGCAAGGCAAAATTTAGCTCATGCTCAAGCTCGGAGTTCCCCTTTAATAAGCAGTTATGTGACCCCGTGCCTGGGACAACACTTCCAAGCGCGAGAGTCATTCCTCGGCCACTGGGCAGACCCTGAAGTTTCTGTCAAAGTGTCAAAATACGCAGCTGCAAGAAGTTGCGGTGACTAAGACATGGGAAAGGAAGCAAAAAATAAGTTCTCTGTTTTCGCTGCTGAACCAGAAAACGCAAAACAAAAAATGTTTTCTATTGAATCAAAATATGTTTTGTGGTTTGCTGTACTGAAATGAGCTGGATCCCTACTTTCCTCCCCCACTTCTTAGCAAAACACTTTGTTCAAAAGGAATGCTTTTCCAGGTTTTGTCAGGAAAGCAAAAGAAAGGAAGGAGCGTATTCAGAAAAGCACCTGGCTGGGGTATTCAGACATAGACTCTGTGTGTGAAGTTCTGCTCTGTCGGAGAGACTTTGAAATCACATCCTGTAGCTCCCGAAAGAGCATCCTGAGTACCAGGGTGCTGGATGGCTGCCTTAACTACACCGGCTACGGTTCGTCTTATGGGTGCTGTAGAAAGAAAAGTGTGAGACACAAAAAATAAGAAGGAGAAGAGCGACTCTCTTTGGTTATTGGGACATTCACTACAGAAATAAGGCACCTTGATTCCTGTTTCCCTGCATTATCTTAATTATTGTTGTTTGCAAGGAGAGGTTGAGCTCACCTTCCACTGCTATGGATGTTCGCCTAAGAGGTGGAAGCTACAAATAGTCAGCAAGTTCTGAAGCAATTTTTCACAACCTTAATCTCAAACAGCCTTCTCCACACAGGCTGGCACTTGCTGTTCATATCTTCAAATTTTAGGAAATAAAAACTGTATTTCTCTTCATCCTTTCCTTATTTCAAAGGTATGGAAACAAGCAGAATTTTAAAGTTCACTGTGTTCTGTACTTTGGTATTTAACAAAAAGCTTACCAAACTTAAAACATTTTTACCAGAAAAAAGAATCTAGCCACTGTGGATTTATTTGCAATATTTGTTTATTTTTCTCTGCCCTTGGATGCTGCTAAGTCTGTTTTTTTTTCTCTCCTTGCTCTCTAAATGTTATTATTATTGTATGAGCAAGTATTACGCTTAATCCTGTTGTGGTTAAATGAGAAGATTTACCAATTTCATTCCACGCTTTCATCTTTAACTGTTCTTACCCGTGCATGCATGTCTCTTGCTACTGCTTGATCTGTCCAGAAGAAATTTGGTCCAGAATGTCGTGTATATGGAGTTTCATCAAGGGTTATCAATAAGCATGTGATTTGGGGGCTGATAAAAAAAAGATTTTTTTGTAAGTTTGCAACTTCTTAGTTGGAAATAGTTAAGGAGGGGAATTATGAGGCATTATTGTTGATCATGGCATGGCTGTAAATTGGTAATGGGATGGAGCCACGAAAAAAGACAAATGAGCCTTCGAAAAATTCCCCACGAGGAGAATTCCAGGACAGGAGCCAAGGAGAGGGTCGATGGTGCTAGGCCTTGTTGTGCAGTCATCTGGGATAGTCAAGACTCCAGCCACAGATGTGCAAAAAAATGAACTGAAACCAGTTCATTTCCAGAGAAGGCTACTAGGGTGATAGGAGGAACGGAGGACCTGGCTAACGAGAGTAGGTGGAAGGGTGGGACTTGTTTAACTTTGCAAAAGGAAGGCTGAGGGGGGATAAGGTTGCTTCTCCTCAGGGATAAACACCACAGGGGAACAGATCTGTTTGAGTTAGAGAACAATGTTGGCACAGGAACAAATAGATATAGGCTGACCCTGAAAACTCTTGGCCTGGATGTTAAAAGAATATTGCTAACTATTAATAAAGTAGTCACAGCCATCCTGCAAGGATGACCAGCGTATGCCTGCATATGAAGTGAAGGGATTCGTATCTCTGAGTGAGGATGGCTAGCCCAAAACAAGCAGAAAGCCTAGCCCCCGAGGTGTACTTCTCTAACACCAGCTTTTTTCCCTTTAAATACGATTTACTGAATGAGCCTGATGTTGTGTTGCTTTTATTAGCAAGGGTCCAGGTGTAAAGACTCTCTTCCCAGCATGTATTCCCAGCACGTATTCCCACCATATGTTCCCATTAAGGTCCTATAATTTAACTGGCAGAAGTGGAATTCTTCTGCACTGTAATATATTCCAATTCAAGAAGCAGCTGCTGCCTTGATGCAACATTTTCCTGTTGATCTGCTACCGATTTACCATGTGTATCAGGTCATAATAAATGGTTTTAATGGTCTCTTCTGCTCTCAAAGTCTATTAATCTGTGGGTGACCTGACCAGAAATTCACTGGAACCCATGATTTCATTGGTATTTATAGACAATAAGTACATTTTTTTTAAAACAGCAAATTATTTTGCCAACGGGGATTTTTTTAGGTTTCAGCTATAAAAGCCGCCATCCAGCTTTGTTATGACATTTGCAAAGAGAAAGTAAAGAGGCTTTGAAAATTACATCACTTACAATAGATTATTTACTTTTGGCTGTCACTAATGAAAGATTTAGAGCTCTGCCCAAGTTACATTGCAGAAGAACATTAGGGGTTATGAACTTAAAACCACCTGGTTTTTATGTAGTTCACTAATACGAGATGTAGTGTCATACGCTGTAATGTTTTCCTTGCAGGTAAAGCCTCTGCTCTGCTGACAGCTTTATACCGAGGAAAAATAAATCCAGATATTGAACACTTTTTCTGAGATGACTTCACTTTTGTAGGGAACAGAGATATAGGGGCAAAGAGTTGGCATAAAAAAAAGCTACGATAAGGTCTGTTGAGAACAGTACAGTTACATAAATGAAAATAAAATGCTTTTCTGGAAAAAAATAAAGGTTAAAGCCTTTTACTTACCAGCTTTTCCTGAATTGACATATCACTGAGGCCTTAGTAATTTTTTCGTAACTCAGAGTTGAATAGCACTTTCTAAAATGTAAATTGTGTCCTTGCCCTAGATGATTTACAATCCAGTGAATCAACCCAGCAAAAATTAGGTTGGGCATAAACCAATGGTTAAAGAAGCAAAATAAATTTAGATTCTTAAAAGGATCAACATAATTTTTAGAGTAGCAAGAAATAATGCTCGATTTGTCCAGCAAGGAACAGCCTATTTTCAAAAAGCTTGTTTTCACAAAAAAGCGGTAGATATTTTTACTCTCTTTCAAAAATATTGCGGTTTCTTGGTCCAGATAGTTCAATGATCACAAAGACTACCCTGTGTTGCTCGCAATGGAGACCTCACATTTGACTTGTTTTGGTTTCTAACAGTGACAGCAACTTTTCCTATGGCAGGAATATTTATAAGATGTCTCTCCCATGCGGATTTATTCATGTTTAATAATGTACGGACTGACTCTGCATCTTTTCTCAAAGTTTGAAAAGCTGCATGGTCTGGAATTTCTCCCTGGCCATTTATTTTCATGGAAACCACCTCCACCCTCCTACAAGATTTGTTTAAAATCTCCCAAACTGTTCAAGAGCTATTAGGAGAGAACAAACAGTCAAAAAAAAATTACTCTGACAACATATTCACATTAAGTCTTGTTTCCATGGAACTTCATATTAAAAATTTAAAGAAATGCTTTGAAAATACCCTCAGTAAGTTTGCAGATAACACCAAATTGGGTGGGAGTGTGGATCCGCTTGAGGGTAGGAAGGCTCTACAGAAGGATCTGGACAGGCTGGATCAATGGTCTGAGGCCCATGGTGTGAGGTTCAACAAGGCCAAGTGCCGGCTCCTGCACTTGGGTCACAACAAGCCCATGGATGCTCCAGGCTGGGGGCAGAGCGTCTGGAGAGCTGCCCGGTGGAAAAGGACCTGGGGGTGTTGGTCGACAGTGGCTGAATATGAGCCAGCAGTGTGTCCAGGTGGCCAAGAAGGCCAGCAGCATCCTGGCCTGTGTCAGGAACAGTGTGGCCAGCAGGACTGGGGCAGTGACCGACCCCTGGACTGGGCACTGATGAGGCCCCACCTCGAGGGCTGTGCCCAGTTTTGGGCTCCTCACCACAAGACAGACACTGAGGGGCTGGAGCGTGTCCAGAGAAGGGCAACGGAGCTGGTGAGGGGTCTGGAGCACAAGTCTGGTGAGGAGCGGCTGAGGGAGCTGGGGTTGTTCAGCCTGGAGAAGAGGAGGCTGAGGGGAGACCTTCTGGCTCTCTACAGCTCCCTGAAAGGAGGGGGTAGCCAGGGAGGGTCAAGCTCTTCTCCCAAGAAATAGGCGATGGGACAAAGGGAAATGGCCTCAAGCTGCGGCAGGGGAAGTATAGGATGGATATGAGAAAAATTTCTTCACCCAAAGGGCTGTCAAGTATTGGAAGAGGCTGCCCAGGGCAGTGGTGGAGTCACCATCCCTGGAGGGATTTAAAAGCTGGGCAGACGTGGTGCTGAGGGACATGGAGTCCTGGGTTAACAGCAGGACTTGATGACCTTAAAGGTCTCTTCCAACCAAAAAGATTCTATGATTCTATGGAAGTATTGTCATTTGTCCTGCTTTCTTCTGACAACGCACTAGTCTTGTTGATAGTTGTTTTAATAGCTTTCTATACGTATTTTGAAAATGTAAAAGTAAACTCAAGAGCAAAAGAGAAGGTCCCTGTAAACTTTGAAACAAAAAACATCAGAACTTTAAACATTTTTGATCATGCTTTTCACCTGACTAAATCTTGTTCTCAAAGAAAGTGGGAGCCAGAGTGGGAGAGCAGAAGTAAGGAAGAAAAGGAAAGATGGTAGGTGAAAATCAGTTTAAATTGCTCAGGTTTCATTGAATGAGTGTCTGCTGAGCAGTAAATTGAAAAAGAGTGTACATCTCCTGCGGGGATTTGGAGTTTCTAGTACACATAGGCACAGATGTGAATTTGCTGAGGGGGAGGAGGACCACTTCCCTAAGGCATGAAGCCACCAATTCTCCTGCTGCAGAGATGAGACCTCATGTAACCCCTGTGCTACGCTGGGACTTCTGTCTGATGCTTGACCCTCCACAAAGATCAATGGAGCAAAGATGGGATGTTGACAGCATGTAAGTAGTGTTTCTCTTTTCTCTACTGCAGACTGGTTAGCATCATCCAACACAAAGAAGGGAACAGTTACTAGTCATGTAACTCTCCCCACTCTTTACTTCAAGGTTGTAGATGTCCTTGAAGCCATAAATGCTTTAAAAAAGTTCATTTTATTACTGTGCTTTTAAAAATTTTATATGCTTTTTTTAAAATGCAGCTGCTTACCCAAAGGTACTTCCAGTTAACTGCAGTACATTCAGCATTTAGCGTAGATCAAGAAAGTACAGAAAGTTTTCTCATAAACCTTAATGGAGATGCTCTTTTAGAAAATGTACTAATTTAATGATGAAATGACAACTGTGCTCTTAAAATGGGATAAGGAGAGATATTCAGGGCAGAAAGGAAATCAAGTGGAACCTGAGGGAAACACAGTCTTAAGAAGGCGGCGCAACTTGTCCAGAATAACTCCGGTTCCCTTCTTTGACAGTAGGTGAAACACCCAGCACATATTGTGGCGCTTGCTGTCCTATATTCCTCAATGTGCCGTGGAAGTAGAGTGTGAACCGGGTTCCTGGAAATCAGTTTTTGGTGCCCAGAAGAAATTTTTCATTGTATCAAAGTTGACTGGTGCACAATGTTTTGTCTGCCTTTTTGTGTGTCAGTATGTCACTAAAAAGAAATAGTAAGAATAAGAAAGTGTAAGAAGAGAAGTGAAAATCTGTGATTCTGCCGCAATGTGTGGCCAGAGCCCTCTGGGAAGAGCTCTGAGGGATTTCATGTGACCCGGCAGTGTTTGCTGGATGCAACAGCCTAAAGGAAATAAGAGAGACTTGAAGTCATATTAGCCCAAGTTCCCCCCACGTGCCTTTCTGCTTCCTCACATGAGAAGTGAGAAGCTTCACAGGGGAACTAAATTACAGAACTTCATCTGAAAAGCATCAGGTCTGAATTCTGGCACACAGACATGTCTCTGGGACATGTTTGCTATGTAGGCTGAAAATTGTCTTTGGTTAAGTCGGTAAAAGGCAGCCTCCACTTTAAAATCCATCCCAAGTGTCCTGATTCAGAAGGTAATTTATTGCTAGGAGTCATGCTGAAAGGTGTTTACCGACAGAGGCGAATGAAAAACAAATACAGAGCAAGCGTGCTAATAAAGGAAATGTTAGAGAGACAAACTTTTAAGAGCTGCTTGTTCTTCCCTGAGATCTGGAAGAACAAGCTGTAACTCCAGCACCTGCCTCGTGCTCTGTGTTTCATCTCGGCAAACCCGCCATCTGTTGAGTCCTGACGCAGAGAAAAAGCTGTTTTCAGGCCTGCAGCAATGTTTAGAGGGCTGCTCAGCAGTTCCCTATTTCAAACAGATTTTTAAAAGGCCGATGGATGCAGCGTGTACTGTTCAGATACATACACAAGGTACGTCAAACATTTCTTAGTATCTTAATATTCCTAGCATCTCAGACTGTACAAAGCAGGTCCCACATCACTAGAACACCCCAGCCACTGGATGATGCGGGAAGAATAAGGAATGGGCTGAGCACTGAGATTACTTTAAACAAAAAAAAATACTTGTATTTGTACTGGGCTTGCATGGCAAGGTATTTTTTTGGGGGGAGGCTACAGTCGTGGCTTCTGTGAGAAGCTGCTAAAAGCTTCTCCCATGTCCCATAGAACCAATGCCAGCTGCTCCAAGATGGACCCACCGCTGGCCAAGGCCAAGCCCAAGCCCATCAATGACGGTGGTAGCACCTCTGGGAGAACATAGCTGAGAAGCGGAGAGGGCGGGGGAACTGAACTGGGCAATTTCAGCCAGAGAGGAGTGAGAATGTGTGAGAGCAACAACTCTGCAGACACCAAGGGCAGTGAAGGAGGAGAGGCAGAAGGTGCTCTAGGTGCCACAGCAGGGGTTCCCCTGCAGCCTGTGGGGAAGACCATGAGGCAGGCTGTGCCATGCAGCCCATGGAGGTTAATGGTGGAGCAGAGATCCACCTGCAGCCTGTGGAGGTTAACAGTTAACAGTAGGGCAGAGACCCACCTGCAGCCTGTCAAGGTTAATGGTGGAGCAGAGATCCAGCTGCAGCCTGTGGAGGGCTCCATGCTGGGGCAAATGGGTACCTAAAGGGGGCTGTGAGCCTGTGGGAAGCCTGTGTTGGAGCAGGCTCCTGTCAGGTCCTGTGGAGAGGAGCCCATGCTGGAGCAGGCTCCTGTCAGGAGCTGTGGTCCCGTGGAGAGGAGCCCATGCTGGAGCAGGTTTGCTGACAGGACTTGTGACCCCATGGAGGACCTACACTGGAGCAGTCTGTTTCTGAAGGACTGCACCCTGTGGAAGGGACCCATGGGGTCTCTCCCCTGTCCAGCTGAGGAGAGGAATGATAGAGTGGCTTTGGTGGAGGCCTGGAGTCCAGCCAGGGTCAACCCACCACAGTTTTCAAGGTAGGAGCCACTTTTTGTAACTGTCCTGTTGCTTCTGTATGCCTCTGGAGACTATCCATCCCCCTCTGAGGCTGGGCCTGGAGGAGAATGGCTCCTGAGCTCGCCACGATCCCCTCTTTGGGAGCGCTTCATCCCTGCCTGTGTACCCACTACGCTTCCATGTCAGTGGATCCCACAGGCCGCCCAGCACGGCCTTGTCCTGCCAGGGGAGGTGGGGAGGCCATTAGGAGCCACACTGGGCTGTAAGGCCTGAGCCGTTGCCAAAGTGAGCCCACCCATGGGCTTGGGCTGGACGCACAGGCTGCCTCCCTTCTGCCAGGCCCTGCCCGGGGCTGGGGGCTACCCTGGCCTGCCCTTCTCCCTGCTGGGGGTGGCAGGACAGGCCCTGCCATGATGGATGTTGGGGGACACCCTGCCGCTCTCAGCTGACATGCAGAAATGGAGTTTGGAGATGGTAAGGATAATGGTTCTGTGCTGAGCTGCACTGGTAACCTGGAAGTTGCAGACAGACAAATACGGTAACCGTAAGTATGTGGTCTGCCTGTCCTTGCACCCAGCAGCCCGGTTGTCAGGAACCTGGAAAAATGCTTGTTGTTGTGAAAACTGCATCCGTCCCTGGGTGATTCTGATCCTCTGCTCTGCTCTACTGAGACCCCCCTGCAGTACTGGGGCCCCCAGCATCAGAAAGACACGGAGCTGTCGGAGCGGGGCCAGAGGAGGCCCCGGAGATGCTGGGAGGGCTGGAGCCCCTCTGCTGTGGGGACAGGCTGAGAGAGCTGGGGGGGTTCAGCCTGGAGAAGAGAAGGCTCCGCGGAGACCTTCCAGTCCCTAAAGGGGCTCTGGGAAAGATGGGGACAAGCCATTCAGCAGGGCCTGTTGTGATAGGCAAGGGGTATGGTTTTAAACTAAAATAAGAGAGGCTTAGACTAGATATAAGGAATATATTTTTCGCAATGAGGGTGGTGAAACCCTGGCCCAGGTTGCCCAGGGAGGTGGTAGATGCTCCATCCTTGGAAACATTCCATGTCAGGTTGGATGGGGCTCCGAGTGACTTGGTCTAGTTCAAGATGTCCCTGCTCATGGCAGGGGGAGTTGGACTAGATGGTCTCTAAAGCTCCTTTCCCACCCAAACTATTCTATGATGCTGCTTCAGGGACTTCAGACTTAACATATGTTCTAAGGGGTTTCCTATAACTTCAAGATTTCCTGTAATTCCTTATTAGATTATTTGTTGTTTGTCTTTGCTGCTACTGTTCTGGTACCAGATGTTCATAGAGAACCCTGCTCAGCTGGCATACACAGCTAACTTGCTGGGAACACACCCAGTCACTGATAATATCATCCCTATATGCCCCCTCCCCCCCGAATTAACAACAAATATTGTCAAGGTAAAGAATATTTCTTTCTTTTGCAGCCACACCCAGCATACTGTTACCATGACTCAGTCTTGCGTTCATCCTATGCAGCAAAGCTATCGGCCTAATTTTGCAAGGGTAAGAATAAATGACCGTTCTCTCTCCAGCGGACAGTGTAACAGCCATAAATATTTCCTTCCAAAGGAAAATTCTATAAAAATAGTCTGCAGAATATCCTACTCTTCTCTTTAAAATGTCTGATTGTGACTGAAGATGTGAAGCCAGACTCTAGTCTTATTTGCATTTAAACCTGGAACATATCCATTGACTTCAGTAAACAGATTCCAAATTTACACTTCTTTAGGCAGAATTTGGCTTAAGTTCTTATGGTAAAAAATTTTCGCACGGTTTAAAACTCATGTGGTACAATACATTCTGAAGCAAAACTTCTGTTCTTATGTTGAACTCTTGTAAAACACCCATTACGCGTGCACAAAGTGCTATGAGAATATTAGGGAAATGTAAAACTTCGTGCTTTTATCTCCAAATCTCAAATAGCTTTGAAATCAGTCTTATTTATGAACTGGAAAACTGTGACTGGTTTGTCGAGTAATCATAACGGGTCACAACCTTTATAGCCTCAGGAACTAACCCAAGGGATCTTAATATACAGTTAGTATGCAAAGTTATTCCTCTTCTAAAGAACTTTTCTAAAGATCAGATCTTGCAAACATTTAGACGTGTGCTTAAAGTTAAGTAGGTAAGTGGTTTCTGTTCAGCTCAATGGAACTATTTTTGTATAATGTTTACTTGTAAATTGAAGTCCTTTGAGAACATATATAAAATACCATTATTTGAAGCCACGCTATCTGAATTAATACCATTTCCATATGTGTGTGCTGATCTGTAACTAATCCAGCCTTATGCATAATAGCGATGACAATGATGAAGAAAATACAGGAGCATGATCTAAACATCTACAGAATATACAATAAGACACGAACTGGTATGAAGTTAAAACAGGGAGATGAACTTGCAGGGAAATGTTTTGATATGCGATAGGAGGGCAGAAAAGATGTGAAAGGCAGAGACAAAAGCCATGAACAGCAGTAGAATTGCCTGGGTTAGTTGCTATAAAGTAGTTCTTCTTAGTGTTTGCAGCCGTTCATTGTTAGGTAAGATTGATTTTCCTGGGCACTGCTCTATGTGTCAATATTCTGCACCACAAATGGACGAAGACGTAATTAAGAAGTGGCTCTTGTCAGGGTAGGCTAAAGGTTGGACTCGATGATCTTAAAGGTCCCTTCCAACCTCAACAATTCTATGATTCTAATATATGTGGTAATAAACTTGCCATTTAGTTTATATACTCCTCATACATCATAATTTACTAGATATCTGAATGATTGTGGGCCTCCCAAGAACCGTGACACAGACACGACTGAAGGAGAGACATGTTGATCCCTGTTTACAATTTCCTGTTAATATGGGTTATAAAATCAACACCAACTAATACAAACCTCACTTCACTAGCTTTCCTCACCCCATTTTTTGGAACCTCACTAAAGCCGACGTGGAGTTTGATGTTGGTATTTCAAAGTATAGACCTTCAGTTCACTTCAGTGATTAAAAGTGCATTTATCTCTCATGTTATGATTTATTAGATTTGTGTAACTGAAGGGGAAATACAGATGCATAAATAGCATGCCCTTATTGCTTATTAATAATATGTGGAAATGGAAATGAAGTTAAAAAAATATGTAGGACCGTAAAATAACGGGGACATTTATTATTTTAAATAGTTAACATCTATGAGTGTTTAAATAAATATATAGCCCAACTATCTTCTAACTTGTTTTTTATTTAGATAATAGATATATTTATCTCTTATCATATTTATTTAATACTTGTATCTCCCATTAGATTCCTTAACAGAGCTTTCAGAATATTTGTTTTTAATTCTTTAAAATAAATATACAAAGTCTCTTAGTTTAAAATAGAACAGGTTTTTTTTTAGTCTGACAGCTGTGACAACATGAAAAAAATGAAAACACAGCATAAATATTAGCACTCCACTTTGTCTATTTAGCTTACTGACAGAAAATCATATGAATTTGTATGTTACGAAGAGTATAGCAGCTCTTTTAAGATGTGTGTTATTTCTGTATTGAATATATTTTAATGAAAAATCCAGCTAATGTTACAATTTTGTCTGAGATGGCAAAATTAAACCTATTTCAGAGACATGGACTCAGCTAAAATAAACTATTGTGTTAGGCACAGAAATCACAAATATTCTTTCAATGCTCAAAAGAAAAGCGTTCTATTGGCATGGAAAATGTCCAGATCTCAGTAAGACCAAGGAAGCAGCTTGTTTCCTGAGATGTGAAACAGTGCTTATGCCTCTTCCCTTCTCCCCTTTCCGTATGAAAGAAAAACATAAAAGGAGTAAAGTAGAACTGTCTTCTTTCTCCCCATTATGAGACCAGTTTCAGTGTAGCTTTGGGAAATTCATGTTGTACAGAGTAAAAACCTGTTTTCATGAAATACACCAAACCCATTGCAAACTAGAATGTACGTGAGCAGTGCCAAACGCAGCAGAGAGACGGTCACTGGACCATAACGCTGATCCTGTTCACACCGCTGTGCTTTCAGCCTCAGGAGTAATTGTGAAGGGGAAGCCCGCCACGTTCGTCAGACTTTTCTGATGCTAAGTGGCAGTCGTGTGTATGAACAGCTCTTAAAAGTGATTAATGCCACTTTAGATCCTAGCTTTGGACCAATGTTGCTGTGGATTGCTTCTGACAGAGCTCTTCTAACATTTTTGGGTTTGTTTTTTTTTTTTTTTTGGTTTACAATGGCTTGTACAGATATTCCAGTCTTGCAGACTGGGAGCCAGCTTCTGCCTCAGGTGTGAGACCTCTCCCAAATGGAAGTTTTCTGATGATTATACATGACTAATTTTAAAAGATAGTATCACAATACACTACCTCTGCCATTTCCCATTAAAAATATCTCAGACAAATAATGTCCTCATCATTAGGCCTGAGGCATACTTCTGTCAACCTGCTGATTATACCTCTGTAGGTTAGAGATTGTTAACGCTTAACTCATCTGAGCTCAGCCTTTATCATTGGCTCCGTCTGGTTGTGAATACTTGCCTAAAATTGTCGTGCAAGTCTTTATATTGTGTGGTATAAACCATTTGGCCGCTTCTTTTGGCGTAGTACCCTCTTTATACCTTTGAATATTCCACTCTCATGTAAATTTACTGAGACCTTGTGAATCATAGCAGTGTGTGTCACATAGAAAAAGTCCTACTTGTGAACAGATTTTCAGGAATGCAATAAACACTTGTCAGTGATGCAGTCCTCTGCTTCAAAAATATTTGTTTTGTCTATCCATCTCCAGAAGCATTGGCTTTGGCATCTGACCAGGTTTTGGGGAGTTGTGATTATCCAGACCTGAAATGAATATATTTGATTCCCTACGACTTCAAAGATGTGTCCATTTAACATTGAGTTACAGGTATTTTGTAAGTCATAGCAATCCCTTGTCTTTTAAATATGCTATTCAACAACGATGGAATGAATTCACTTGTTTAACAGAAAATGGGCTTACCGAAAGGTGGAACAGCTTCCCAAGTTTCTCTGCAAAAGCTAATCACAAGAGTTGCTTATGTTGGAAAAAACATACGGCTTTATATAGTTGTTGATTAGACATTTCATCATAACATAATATATTTTTGATTAATTGTCCTCTACTTCTAATATAGCAATAAATTGATTTGCTTGTTGAGTTATACCTATGTAATCAATACATCATCAGCCCAGTACCAGATCTTGTGCTTTGGAAGCCTTGCTGTAACTATGGAAATGGTGAGGCACATAGTCATTTGCTACCTACAGTCTCTGTTGTAATAAAATAATATTATCCACAGGCCCAGGCAATTTGGGCTCCTCTGGTAGTCTGCTGTACAACCCGGCCTCAGGTTTCCGTGAGGTTTACGTTGCAAGATTTTTATGTGTGCATCTATGTATACAGTTGTACTTAGTGTGAGACCTGAAGTTCATAACATAGATCAATGTTCTTGGCATCCTGTACAGTAGTCCATTAGATGCTGTTCATGGTAATGTAACAGCAAAGCACCTCTCTATTACTGTGTCCTGTTCTGGGCTCCCCAGTTCAAGAAGGACGGGAACTACTGGAGATAGTCCAGCAGAGGTTAGGAAGATGATCAGGGGACTGGAGCATCTCTGTGCTGAGGAAAGGCTGAGAGCCCTGGGGCTGTTCAGCTGGAGAAGAGCAGGCTGAGAGGGGACCTCATCAATGCTCAGCAAGAGCTAAAGGGCCGGGGGCAAGAGGATGGGGCCAGTGGTGAGAATCGGTGGTGCCCAGTGACAGGACACGAGGCAATGGGCACAAACTGGAACATGGGAAATTCCGTCTCAATATGAGGAAAAACTTCTTTCCTGTGAGGGTGTCAGAGCCCTGGCACAGGCTGCCCAGAGAGGTGGTGGAGTCTCCTGCTCTGGAGATACTCAAAACCCACCTGGTTTCCTGTGCCACCTGCTCTGGGTGACCCTGCTTTGGCAGGGGGTTGGACTAGATGGTCTCCAGAGGTACCTTCCAACCACGACACTTCTGTGATTCTGTGGTACATCTGTCTCATTTTCTGCTCTTGAAGCTTTGTGTGTTATAGTTCCTACTGGCAAACGTGGCAGACAGGTTTTCCTTCTCAGCTTCTATAAAATTTCATTCTGTTTCAGCGAGAGCTCATTTATGGTAAAGACGTTGCTAAACTATCTTCACATGTCCAACTACATGATGACCAGGCAGGGAGATTAGTCTAGAAAAGTATAAAGCTCATGTAAAGCAATGTGGTGATTGGAAAGCCAGACAGTAGGAGAGCTAAAGCTATGAATTTATGTCCGTTTATTGGACGGCAAGCACTGCGCTCACAAGCACTGTGCTTATGTGCTCACACACGAAACAGAGTGCCGTATCTAGTTGCTGCAGAGCTCCGTCATGTTTCTCTGACAACTGCCAAGTTATCCTCTTGTCTCAGCAGAACTGCCTTCCCTTCGGTGCCCTCTGCGGTTAGTCTAATTATCTGCAGGATCTTTTGTAGAGCTTCTTGTACTATAAAATTTTCATTTTCGCTACTGCTGAAGTTTTCATCTTTGCTGTCATCTGCCTAGATTCCTTTTGTATTTACCATCTTTCAGCCTTCACTTGAATTAAATTAATATTTTCTACTTGGATCCTTGCCTTCCCTTTCTTCTGTTTCTGGTCTTGTTCCACCTTGATTGACACTGTAATTATCATGTCCCCAGCTATTATGTGGATGTCTCTAATAACTCCATATGTTTCACTGTTGCTTTGTTGAAACAATTTCCTCATTGCCCTTATTCCAAAAGCTAGATGTTATCTACCTTATAGCTGCCTCAGGAGTTCCATAGTCTAGATGATTCCCCATTTAAACAGACTTGCCAATATCAGCCTTTTTTTTTGTCTAGAAGAGTAAATATGTTTTCACCAAGTGGTTTATGCTGGACATCTGTTTGTGAACAAATGGAATAATGATTAGAAAAGACACATTAAAATATACGAGATTAGGATAAATTACATTTTTTTTTAGCTGTGACTAAATTATAAACCTTAGTGGGTATGTTCGTTTTGGCCTTGACCTTTGTTTACGAGATGCTGGGGTACAGTTTTGAGTCTGTCTCATGCAAAGAGGTTATTTTTCTGGCCAAGCTTGATAACAGTGACTGACTGATGTACTCTGCTGGCATATTTACAGGCCTGCAAGGGCTTCTTTAATCATGCAATCAGAATTTTTTATGTGTACTGGCTGCCTTAATACTCGACACGTGTACTAAGGTATTGTGGTCTCTCGGTCTAACGTGAGAGACACAGAGCCGAAGACTTGACCTTAAATGGTGTTCAAGGGACTTGGCTTGGAACTGCCACTTATTATAAGTAGGTGGGACCCTGGCACCTGACTCAAAAGTTGAACTGGGAGAAACTTAACTTCAGACCCGGTATCAGTCTTGATTATCAAAATGTGGAAAAATGAGATTTGCTGCACATACTGAACTACTCTTCCTGCTCAGCATTATTCTGTTCTGAGTGCAGGTTTAATCAAATTCAATTTCATCCACGCATTTTGAGTATTACCATACAGGTAAACGTAGTTCAACTCTGCATATGGAAGTGAATTAATTTATTTTACAGAGGCACTGTTCCTCTGTGTGGACTACTGATGTCTCTCGTTGTGGCTGTGTCTACCGTAGCAAGTTGCTGAGGACACCCCACAATACGTGTTTGCAGTGGGGAGAGGTTATTTCAGGCTAGCTCTGAAATAAGTTCCTGCAAGAGCTGAATGTCTGTTACCAGCTGAAGCGTGGCAGGTAGAAGTGCATTAGGTGAAGTCCTGCGCTGTCTCTCAGTCTCACCCAAAAGAAAATCAATTAATGCATTCCAAGACTGCCCTGCAATGCAAACCAGCATGTAGTAATTGGAGACAACTGGGGACTTGCTTCCTCAAGGGCACTTGTGGTCTGAAATAGAATGCGACTCTAGAGGTAACATCTGGCTCTCAAATGCTGTGGTACTCTCTAGGATGCTTTGAGCTGGCAAGAATTGTAAGGATGGGACAACATTTCTATTTCTGTGCCTGTGTCTTGTAAGATCCTTCTAATGACTATTAATTTTTTCTATTCCAAATCTGTATCTGTGACAGTCTTGAAAAGGTCTCCTATTCCTGTCTCCCACTTCATCTTGACTACATCTTTTTTGGTATTTCCAAATACATAATTTCTTGCCTCTTACCTCTGTTGTATTACAAACTTGGGTTACTGCTTTTTTCCCATACATAAAAATTGATAATCTGTAATTACTCTGATAACTTTATCAGAATCAAAGCATACTCATTACGCTTAATAAAAGGCTGTTATGAGCTTTGAGAAATCTTTGCTTCTATGGGAATCAAAACAGAGCTTTTAAATCCGTTACTACTTTATTGTTTCCTGGAGCCTTGAGCTCTATGAGGAATGCTGGTCCAGTCACCTCCATTTCTCTGCAAAATTGCCAAGAAGAAATTAGACTGTGAATGGCTTACAGTTGTTCTAGTGTATTTTTTTAATAATGCTTTCAAGGTTTTTTGTGTTATTTTTTCATTTTATTTTGTCATATACCTATAGTCTCAGACAAAATAACTTCTTGCTTTAGCCGAACTGATGTCACTTCTGCTACAACGTTTCACAGCTGCTGGTTTTCTGTACTACACAAATTCTGAGTGAGACCAAAGGACATTGAAAACTTCTCTTGCCAAATACCACGCTCTACCTCCAGTCCTCCAGACTAAGTATCTGTTTCATATGAGAGCTGCTTCCAACTCTTCCTCTAGCAGAATCTTGGTTATTAGAAACTACTTATTGTAACGCAACATCATTACAGTATAATACACTGGTGTTAACTTAGTTTTTCGGGGTGCATTTATACCTCTGTATTTAGCATAGAGGAGAAAGAACCCAATCCCCCGTTCATATTAGAACACAGGGCGCTCTTGAAAAAGGTGTCGCATACATGTCACTTAACTCATTTAAATAGCGTCATGCTGTTGAATAGGTGGTTCAGGTAAGCAAAATACTTAAACATTTAAGTACCTTTGGGGTCAAAATCTTAGTGTGTATTAAATTAATTGAGGGTAGAAACCTGGATAAATACAATCCTTTGGGAAGGTTCAGTATAGCTTCACTAAAGGGAAATCCTGCATTGCAAACCTCTCAAAGGTCTTTGAAGGAATCAGCAAACACGTAGCTACAGGTGACCTGGTTGAGAGTTTACCTGTGTTTGTCCAAAGGCTTTTAAAGTAAGTGAGTAGTCATGGAATAAGAGGGAAAGTCCCACAGATAAATCACTGGTTAAGAGTGTACCAAAAAAACCCTCCATATATCTTTCTTATGAGAGAGAGGTTACCAATGTAGTTCCACTGTGGCTGTGCTCATCTGCATATTTATAAATGATTTAGAAAACGCTATTATCAGTGGGTGAGTTTTCAAATGATATTATTTACTAGAGCATTTGAAGACAGCTAAAGGACCTTAGAAGTCTAAGTGACTATGTAATGAAGGGGCAGTTGACATTCATTGTAAATATATACAATGTGATGCGCGTGAGGGAAACCAGTCCCAACTTCAGATGTGAACTGGCAGTCTGCAGCTTTGCCGTTACCACTTGCAAGCGAACTGGCACTATGGGAAATAGTTCTGTCAAAACATCGGCTTAACATTCCGCACTGGATAAAAGGGAATGTTAAGAATTATTACAAAAGGAAGAAAAAACAAATGTTAAATAAATGTTTATGCCACTTTGTAAATATGTACCTCATCTTTTCCTAGAATACTGTGATTTTTTTTCTCATCTTCTTACAGCAGAATATAGGCCTGCAGCAGAAATCGTAAAGATTCAAAGAACAACAAGGATGATCAATACGGATATAGAATATAGCTTCAGCATGAGTAATGATTAAATGGAATGATTTTTGACTGAGATGACTGGATAGATGTTTGCGAAAGCTCTACAGAATCATAACTATCTGGAGATAGTTGTGGAGAGGCTGGAGAGACCTCTTCACTCTCTCTTCCAGGACAAGAACTAGGGGCTAATGAACAAAGCTGGTATGAATCTGGTCTAAAACAGAAGGAGGTGGTTGATTATGCAGTGGGGTTGTGTATCTTTTGAAGTTTTTGCCAAAGGATGTTTATATTAAAAAAAATTAACAAGCAGACAACTGTAAAGATACTTAGAAATGTGATACAAGTACTTGGGAGAGGTTATTAGATAGATAAACTGCATCATAAACTGAAAATGGTTGAGGCCAGGAAAGTATTAGAGGATATACAATCTGTGCTTGCCCTCTATTTGTTTTTCCGTGGCTACTTCCTTTTAGAATCTGGGTACTGGGACACTAACATTACTCTGGACCCTTGGTCTCACAGATTTCTGGACTTCAGTTCTGGCTCTTTATTTATTTATATCATCTACTTATTACTTATTTATGTTTATTCTTGTAAAGAAAATTAGTTTCTGCATTAGTACATTTCAGTAGTCCTTTTATTGAAAATGATTCATTTACACCGGCATTCTTAACAAATTTGTCCAAATGTCCAATACAAACACTCTGCCAACCGCTGGTTAACACGTTTCAAAGAAGAAAAGCGTCAAAGAGAGTTATTATTGCGATTAATGAGGAGCGTGAATAAAAACCCTGTACTTATATACTGGAAATTACCGGATGAACTTTGCCATTAAGCTAAGCTAATTAAACTTATACGCAAAAAATCCATTTGATAATTATTGCGTACGAGTTTTTACGTGCAGTTGTTACTTCTAGGTTTATAGTGACTTTGCTTGCTCTGTTCAGGAGCCATGGTGAACGTGTGGTACTGTAGGATAAAGTACAGAGTTTTTCAGAATTTTACCTGAAAGCAACACAAAAGTTAACTTGGTTCCATGTCAGATTCTCTTGGAACAGAAAAAGGAATTTGTTATTATTTACTGAACAGCAATAATTTCAGATTACTCCCACAGCAGCCATCAGACTTCATGGTCTTACAAACTCCACGCAACCACTGCTCCAAAAAACATAATTATAAAAACCTTAGTCTGGCTTTCATTAATAAGTAAGCTTTTACCTCAGGGTAATTACTACAAGCAAAATGCATGCAGCGACAAGAAACTTCAGTTTTTCTACCAGGTAAATAAATATTAAAAAAAATGAGAGACCTGAGGGCATACTGCTGACCTAACCTGTTTTACCTAAAGGCAAAACTGAAGGATCTTACCTCTACTAAGCTTTTATTTCAGCATAACTTTGTAACTCTGGATGTAAAAATAAAGCAAAGCAAAACAGCAATAAAAAACAATCCTTCTCAAATTACCGTTTTCTAAAGTAATAAAGCAGGAAATTGTCTTTACTGAAAAACAAACCAAACGAAACCAAACAGGATTCTAGGAACATTACATGTGTGTGTTTCATTTGGAAAATCAGGCGAATCTCCAGAACCCTGGCTTAGATTTTTAAAAGAATGTAAACCTGCAGGTTTCTTGCCAGGAAAATAATTATTTTATTTGAAAAACCCCATACGATTCAGTCTAATTAACAAATTTTGCCAAGAACGGTCCTTGGCAGAGAGCCAATATCTATCCCCGCACATAGTCCACCCCCCCAGGGGTCATTATAAGTTATTTGCATCCTAACAGTTTGAGAAACTTCCTTCTTTTGTAACACTAAGACGATAAAGATCACCAGACTATTCTCAATGTAATCATTAGTAGACTTCTTTGTTTTCAGATGAGTCCTAATTTAGACCTCAGGTAAACAGATGAGCTATCTCATACATCTTGTTTTTTACAACAAAATCAAGGTGTTCATTACTCAGTTTAGCTAGCATATGATAACGAAGATTACCAGTATGAGGTAAAGTCCTAATGAAGAGAAGTCGGTTCATAATTTCAACATGAATTTGGAGATCAAGCTGGACCTTTGTTGCTGGGGCGAATTACTGATGGGTGAAGACTGCAAATTGCCTGTCTTCGTTAGGAATTTATTAGGCACAGGTGAAGACACACCTAGTTTCCTAATGAAGACAGATCCTCCATGAGAAGAGCTCCCATGCTTGGGAAAGGCTCGGCAGGCGAGGAAGCAGTTGGGCAGACTCTGGCGCACTGAGCTGGATTCATTTGGGCTCCGCGCCTGCTTCCAATTAAGCAGCTGCTAAATGCTCTGAGGATCCCAGCCTACATTTTGGAATTTGGGGCCCTTCCCCATCGGTTTGCTGGAGGCTGCAGTCAAGACCTTTGTGAAGGTGGTGAAGATGCAGACCTTTAAAGGTTTTGCTTAGAGAGCTGCATGCGGCAGGGTTTTGTTTCATTTATATAGCTGATGTTTCTCCTTTTAGCAAGAGGTTGCTTATTTTTGTTTGTTTTAATGTTTTTGTTTTTTTTTTTTGTTTGTTCGAGAGTATGTTCATGTTATGGTAGAAATTTTGTGGAACCTAACAAACAAATAGTCATGATGCTATAGGGCAGATAAACAACACAGCTGAGATTGTTAAGAAAACTGATAGGAAGGAGTATCTAAACAAAACTGGTAGGTTTTAACTTGTTTTCAAGAAAGCTAACTGAAAACAAACCTAGCAGATGGCAAGATTCCAAGTGCTGTAGCTAGAACATGCCGTAATTAATCTTATAATTTTTTTTTCTGATGTATAACAGATAATGATTCATTTTGCAATAACTGTTTAATATAATGCATGACTTCGCGCTTTCTTTTTTGTTATGGGAGACTGAAAACAAACACTGTAGGAGAAGATTGCCTCGCTGAGCCAGTCGTGGCTGTGAGAAGGCAGGGGACGTAGGAATGGACTGAGGATGTAAAAAGTTCTCTTGCAGATAGTCTTGACAGACATTGTCAATCCAATTATCTTTTCTATGTCGATTGTATAGCGGTAACTTGCCCATAGCACCACACCGTTTCCAGTCTCCTGGCAATACAGGTGAAATTCTTGACTTCTTGCTAAATAATTGCTGTCTTCTACAGGCTTATACGAATAACAAAGATTTCAAGTAGCTAATACTGTGGTACTGTTCACATACGTGAATATAAACACACACGTACATAGATGTATGTAAACAGTACAATTCAAAATAATTAGGAGATTTCGGCCATTTGTTTTCTCACCTTGTCTTATGAGTGTCAATAATTCAACAAATTAATACAAAATGTAAATTGATAAAAATAATAGCTCTAGAATTAATCTATTAAATGAAATTAACACCAACTTTTAATTAATATTACTTATAAAACAACATCTTATAGTCTTAAGATTATATAAATTGATTTATTTTTCTTCTCTTTTCTTGCAGGTGGTGTGTTTTGAGTCAGTGGTTCCATAGCAGCAGGTCAGTCTGTTATCAGTTATCTAATTATGCTTAACATTTTATTTTAATTGTCACGATGACCTTTAGCGTGACTGACTATATTCCCCACACAGGGGAATCCTTCCTGGTTTTGATGTTGGTATTCTGAAGGGTCTCACATTTTCAGATCAATAGTTGTAGGGGAAACAAAACATTGTTTACATTGTTTCATCAAGGTTAGGTTCTACATGTGCTGAAGTTAATTTAATTTACTTCACCCTTAGAACACCTTGGAACAGTATTTTGACTTTCTGTTGCTTTGGGATGATAGAGCGAGCTCTTAGCTCTGATCAAAGAAGACAGAGGAGTGTAGCATATATGGAGCTCCTTAAGAGTTAATCAAAACCGAGTTGTTACATACAGGCACTTAGATAAAACTGGCAATAGAGATACTTTTTTGATACCCATGAAAGTATTATGCAAACTGAAGTGGATATTTATATGTGTACTCAATTTATGAATGTTCTTTACTTGAGTGGAAAGAAAAGTATGACTGTGAAGTCAAGGTCATTTAGCTCTGGTGATAGTAAGGCATCTTGGTCTAAGGCAAGCTACCAGACCTGCTCTGACTTGTTGTGTAGGCTGCAAGAAGCTGTTGGCAAGAGCTCTCGCTTATCTCAGTTTTTTTGTCAGTAAAATTTGGGTAACAACAACCACCACCCTGCTTCACGTTAGCTCTTGGAGGATGCTTGTACAAGGTGGGGTGTACAGAATCTGACTCTGTGCTTGCACTGGGGTTCCGGTCAGACGAATAAGTGAGATGACGGCTCAAAATATCACTCAAAAATCACCTCCCTACACAGAGCAGAATCAAACCATAAAAAGTGTCAGTCAGTGGTTTTGTCACTGTGCATTTCATTTGACAACTGCCACGTACTTGTGTTTGCATAGAAATAATGGTCAATACCAGTGTGGAATAAGTCATGCTCTTGTATGTTTTCTTATCGAAGTGATCTACCTAATGGGCCCAGTGAAAAGCAAATGAGAAACTTGTGAGTGAAAGCTCCACCAGTGATTGTCAGGGAGGTACGGTTTTGCTGGGATAAGTGCGCACGTGGTGATGCAGGTTTTTTGCAGGAAAGTGATGAGAACATCCAGATTATGGATGATCGAATGATCAAATTTCTGATTCTTGGGGAAACAAGAAGAGGGGTTAGTAAAACTGCCTCCTTAGACTTCTGGAGGGCAAATTTTGACCTGTTCAGAAGACTGCTGGACAAAATCCCTTGGGACGCTGCCCTGAAGGATATAGGAGCCCAGGAAGGCTGGACGTACTTCAAGAGAGAAGTCTTAAAGGCACAGGAGGAGGCTGTCCCCGTGTGCTGAAAAACAAGTAGGCGGGGAAGGAGACCGGCCTGGCTAAATAGGGACCTTTGCTGGACCTCAAGAACAAAAGGAGAGTCTATGACCTCTGGAAGAGGGGGCAGGTCTCTCATGGAGACTATAAGGATATAGCGAAGCTATGCAGGGAGAAAATTAGGAGAGCCAAAGCACAGCTAGAGCTCAACCTAGCTACATCTCTTAACGATAACAAAAAATGTTACTATAAATTCATTAACAACAAAGGGAGGCTTAGGGAAAATCTCCCTCCCTTACTGGATGCAGAGGGAAACATAGTCACGAAGGATGAGGAAAAGGCTGAGATGCTCAACGCCTACTTTGCCTCGGTCTTTAGCAGTGGAACGAGCTGTTCCCTGGACACCCAGCCTTGTGAGCTGGGAGACAGGGAGGGGAAGCTGAACGAGGTCATCACAATTAAAGAGAAAGTGATCTGTGACCTGCTACGCTGCTTGGATGCGCACAAGTCTAGGGGACTGGATGGGTTACGTTCAAGAGTGCTGAAAGAGTCGGCAGATGTGCTTGCCAAGCCACTTTCCATGATCTACCTGAAGTCATGGCTAACTGGGGAGGTCCCAAGGGACTGGAGGGTAGCAAATGTAGCGCCCATCTACAAAAAAGGCAGAAAGGAGGATCCGGGAAACTATAGACCTGTCAGTCTGACCTCGGTAGCAGGGAAGGTCATGGAGCAGATCATCTTGAGTGCCATTACAAGTCATATAATGGACAAACAGGGGATCAGGCCTAGTCAGCATGGGTTTAGGAAAGGCAGGTCCTGCCTGATGAACCTGATTTCCTTCTATGACAAGATGACCCTATTATTGGATAAGGGAAAGGCTGTGGACATTGTCTACCTAGACTTTCGAAAAGCATTTGACACTGTCCCCCATAGAATTCTCATGGAGAAACTGGCGGCTTATGGCCTGGATGAGCATACGATCTGCTGGATCAAGCACTGGCTGGATGGGCGGTCCCAAAGAGTGGTGGTCAATGGAGTTAAACCCAGCTGGCGGCCGGTCACAAGTGGTGTCCCTCAGGGCTCGGTGTTGGGACCATTTCTGTTTAACATCTTTATTGATGACCTTGATAAGGACATAGAGTGTATCATCAGCAAGTTTGCAGATGACACGAAGCTAAGCAGGAGTGTTGATCTGCATGAGGATAGGGAGGCTCTACAGAGAGACTTGGCTAGATTGGACCGATGGGCCGATGCTAACGGTATGAGCTTCAACAAGGCCAAGTGCCGGGTCCTGCACTTGGGCCACAACAACCCCATGCATCGCTGCAGGCTTGGGGCAGTGTGGCTGGAGAGCTGCCTGGCAGAAAAGGACCTGGGGGTTCTAATTGACAAGTGGCTGAACATGAGCCAGCAGTGTGCCCAGGTGGCCAAGAGGGCCAATGGCATCCTGGCTTGTATTAGAAATAGTGTGACCAGCAGAAGGAGGGAGGTGATTGTCCCCCTGTACTCAGCACTGGTGAGGCCACACCTGGAGTATTGTGTCCAGTTCTGGGCACCTCAATATGAGAGAGATATCGAGGTGCTGGAGCGAGTGCAGAGGAGGGCAACGAAGCTGGTGAAGGGCCCAGAGAATAAATCTGATGAGGAGCGATGGAAGGAGCTGGGACTGTTTAGTTTGAGGAAGAGGAGGCTGAGGGGAGACCTCATCGCTCTCTACAACTACTTGAAAGGCCATTGTAGAGAGGTTGGTGCTGGTCTCTTCTCACAGGTAATTAGCGATAGAACAAGAGGGAATGGGTTCAAGCTGCAGCAGGGTAGGTTTAGGCTGGACATTAGGAAAAAAATTCCTCCCAGAAAGAGTGGTGAGACACTGGAATAGGCTGCCCAGGGAGGTGGTGGAGTCCCCATCCCTGGATGTGTTTAAGACTCATTTAGATGTGGTGTTAGGGGATATGGTGTAAGGGGAAGCTTTGTAGAGTGGAGTTGATGGTTGGACTCGATGATCCCAAGGGTCTTTTCCAACCTAAATGATTCTATGATTCTATGATTAGAGCTGGGTAAATTGATCTGATACTGTTCCCTGCCCCAATATTTCTGTTGTGCTACATGCCTTGCTTAAAGTAGTATTGTTTGACTGCAGAATGCAAGATACATCTGACTAAATGTAAGGTCAAGCAAGTATCTTTTTTTTTAAAGGAGTCAGGAAATTAAAAAAAAAAAAGCTGCAACAAACAACAATGCTCTCACGAAAAAGGTGTCCATACGAACTGTTCGGTAAACAGTTCAGTAGAGATGTTATTTGAAAGAAAACTAAAGTGGCGTAAAACATAAGATATAACTGTTTTAAATGGTTTATGTGTTCTTATTTAGAACCAGAACATTTTATTATTAATCTTATTTTGGATGTTGTGTTGTTATCGCGCTGATACGGTGTAGGTCACTTGTAGAAAAATAAGGGTACTTTCCTTTTGGTTTGCATTTTCCTTTGTGTGTGAAACAAAGTTTTAAATTAATTTGATTCTGAATTTCTCTTGGATTTCCTTGAAATTACAAGACTATATAGTATTTTATGAATTGAAAATGAAAGGGTTTATTTAAAATATTGAGGTTTTCTACAATTTTTAGTTCCACTTTTTTTTTTTTTTAAATGGCTAAACCCATTATTTGCCTTGGTCAAATTGTCCAATAAACAGGGCTTTTCTATGTAGGAGGCCGTGTTTATGTTGACATGGCCACTCCAGGTTGTAAAATGCAGAGTAATTATCTGCTGAGGGTCATATATCACCGGGGGTGATACGTCAGGGGTACAGCCAATGTTCTAAATTAAAGTCCTGTATACAGAGACTTCAAAAATCTAGATTATGTGATACCTAGTAATTTCATTTAGTTTGTGTAATGGCTAAATACTAACTGGTGAGACTGAATCACCACGGAATCTCTGGAAAGAAAGAGAACTGAATTAAATACGGACTTGCATATAGGGTGAAGCCCCAGCCTTGCAGTTTGTCCGGCAGTTTATATCGTTGAATGTGTACGGGAGCCGATGCAGCTGGGAGTCAGCTTGTTTGTTTGCTAGTTCTATATATGCATATATATATATATAGTTCTATATATAGTTTGTTTTTTAATTAGAGATATAGAAGAAATTCCTGCTTTTCATGATACATTTGGAGTTCTAGAAAGGACTTTTGATGCTTTTTTTGGCTGGTTTGTGTTTACATAAATGAGCTGAAGAAAAAACACATGTGGTGCTGAGATATTAACTATGTTTTAGAGCCTGTATCTAAGACCTGATGTGACTCTCACAACTTTTTTAGTAGCAACAACACTGCTGAATCAAACCCAGGGCAGTGGGGGAAGCTGTGTATGTTTTGGAAGTTTTACAGATGATAAGATTAGAGACTGGAGTGTGTCCAGTAAATTCAAACAGTGACCTCAGAGTCACAGTGAAGGGACATTTTTCTTGGGTCATGTTTTTCCATGCTGTTTCTCAATATACAGAGATAAACCGTATGTGTTTGAGAGGTTAATGCTGGATTAAGGAACCAACCCCAAAAGAAAGGATGAAGTGTTATGAGAAACAAATGCTTTTCCATTGCAATATTTTACTTAGTTCTGCCTTACTAAACAAGACCTGTCCTCATGGCCTGGCAATTTTTAGGAATCAGAAGTCACAGTAGAGAAAAAAGATATTGTGTGATATATTTGGAGGTGAAAAAAGGCTGTTTTGTTTTTTTTTTTTTTTTTAAATGGAGGAAAGCTCACACACAAAATCAAGTTGGAATTTCAGCATATGGTACCACACTGTTATTTCTATTTAGAGAGTATGTCACTAGTGGTGTGCACTGTCGATGTTAGCAATGGTCAGCAGTGATACCAGCTTTCCATGTACTTGCTACCGGAGCACATAGTCAGTCAGGATCTCTGGGGAATTTATATTGTCATTATTAGCACCACCTGAAGAATGCACAGTATGTCTTCGATGCAGTTTTGCCCAGGCAACCTAGAATTGTTACAGGTACACAGAAATGTGACAATTGTGCTAAGAATATGATTTTATTTTATTTTAAGGCAATTTGGTACTCATGACTTACAGATGTTTATGTAACAAGTGACCTGAGCTATTTAAAGAATGTACATTATTGTAGTTTAGGGTTTTGGGGTGTGTGAATGCTGAGCAACAAAACAACACAAAACTCCATATTGTACAATTAAAACAATCCATAGTTAAGAAATTCCTGGTCTCGTAATCAGTTGTAACTCCTGAATTCCCATCAAAAGCATTTTTCATGCAATGCATAGTTAAACCACGAAAGATACCAAAAATTCTTATCTGCTCCAAGGGAAACTTGAACCAGTTCACAGGATAAAACTCCATTAGGGATTTCTAAATACGCAGAAATCACCTAAAGCTTGGAGATAACTGCACACAGTCGGTAATCAGAAATACTCGCAGCAAGAATGTTATGTGCTTTTCCTGATCTTATGCTTTTTCTAAGCATGTATTATTGGCTCTTGTCGCAGATAGACTACTGGACTACGTAGACCTTTGGTTTAAGGCAGCATGGTTCAGTTGCGTTTACATCCTTCTTCTCAGCCTTTAGAAAATCGTAGATTTGTATTTGTTAATTATTATTATCTGGAGCAAGACCAACTGTAATTTCATCTCCATTGAAGAGTCATTTTTACAAGCCTGTCAAGTAGAAGAGAAGTAGACCTGATTTCACGTAGTTTTCTGTGAGTTTTTGTCACTGTGTGTTAAAATGCAAGCTCTACCTTGCAGGTAGACCCTTCCTACCATCAGTGTTGTGATACAGATGAAATTTATGCAGAAGATTGACTCCTTATGAAAAAAAAAGTTGATTATGGAGAGTATTTACAATAGAGTAGTTGCACCATGCCTTGAATAGCACTTCTGTTGAGCTCATTTTTGTTAGAAATATATTTTTTATTATTATTATTCTGAAAAATAATTTTAAAAAATCTCAATGTGGCGAGCTCTAGCCAGAAAGCCAAAGTGCAGCAAGGTGTTGTCAATGACTGACTTCAGCCTCTGAGTCTAACTGAAAAAAAGGTTTATTGTTTTCTTTAGAGGGAAAATACCTATCTGTGGCATGAAACCTTCTTTCCATGAATATTTCTTCAGTTTTTGGTAGGGGAATTAACTTCTAGTGAACTATGACATATGTCATGTCCATATGAAACTGCTGATTTTATAAAAAGCAGAATTTGAAGGGTAGGAATAGTGAGATTATTCATTATAGTTATCATTGGGATGGTAAAACCTGAAGTAATCTTGCTTTATGCAGTCCCCAAGCAAAGAATCCTTTAGTATGAACAGGATGTCATATATGTCAGTCTTGTAAAACAAATGAAAATCCTTTTAAGATTTCATATTCTTAAACATTTTCAGCTAGACTGATTACTTTCTTTGTCTGATAGCATCAAATAGTTATTTATAATAGTTATGATAGGCACAAAATAGCAAGAGCATAACATAACAAATTTTGGAGCTAATGATGTTTTGAACCAAGAAGCATATCTCTTATTTTTGGAACTCAGCAGACACAATTAGTTACACATATCAGTAATTCACAGATTTCATGCAGGCTTTAACAAGAACGAAATGTGCTTTGGAACACATAGCCACCACCATCATATGGCAGTTCAGGGAAAGCTTCTCTCCTTAATTTTGTTTTTCAGGGGAAACAAAATTATCAGCAAGCATTTTAATATCCTGTTTTCCAAGGCAATAGCTTGACATATTTCTAAGTCAACTGGAAACACTCTTGGCAAGTTTACTGAGTATAAATTTAACATGTAATGATGAATTTATTATACTTCTGGTTTTCATACTGTCCACAAGAATATGTACACGACTGAGGGCAAAGAGAATTCTAAATTTAGGAGATTGCTTTAGGCTTGAGATGTTTGTTTTAACTGAGGAGAAGACCACAAGAAACAAGTCTATTTTGCAGAATCTTTTGTATACCATTTTCCTCCTCTGTCGCATGAATTTTCAGGGTGAAAGAGTTCTCCATTATCTTCTTCTAGATCATGTGAAATGAGCTATTTATCACAGGTAGGCAGGCTCTTCAGTGACACCAAAAACGTTGTCTCATGTGGTTTTGAGGTAATGATGGTGGACACGATGATCTGAAAGGTCCCTTCCAACCTAGACAATTCTATGATTCTAACAAGGATCAAACAAGAGAATGGTCCATCATCCCTCTGATATAAAACTGACAAGTCATTGAAATGAGCAGATGAAGCTGGTGAAGTAGCGATAAAACAGAAGAAAATGGTTCAGGAGAAGTGATCGGTCTCTCTGATTTGTACTGGAGTTATATTTTATTTCTCTCAAGCACACCACCATCATCATCTCCCCCCCTTCTTTCCCCCCCAACGTGTGAAGTCAAATTCTTGTACACTAATTTCCCTAAGTTCTCTCTTAAAAACCATTAGGATCTTGCACATACCACTTTTATGGTCAATGGAGAAGGCAGCTCCTTCAGACTGTTCCAGGGTAAAAGTTAAAAAGAAAAAAAATCCAAACAAAATAACAAAAAAGTAAAAAACAAATAAGTTAAATCTTTCTGTGTTTTCAGGAAAAAAATATGAATAACCCAAAGAGAATAAATAACTTCCATTTTCAGAAACTTCTATTTCCACAGCACGTTTCAGCCATAAGTTTGGTCTCCAGTTTTTCTCCCCTCTCACAGTAATCCCCTTTCTGAAATCATATATCCTGAAGAGCAGTTGCCATGATTGTGAGAAAACAAGGTCTATAGCTCTGTGTCGTACCAAAAACCAGCTTTCTAAAATTGCCCGAATACTTGCATTCAGCCCTTTTGAGAAAATTGAATTTTACAATTTTTTTTTTTTTTTTGGTCATAAAACACTCCGAAATATCTCCTGTCACACAGATGTGAAAAAGGGGTGGTATTTGTGAGACAAACCCAGGACAGAGTGTTGCAGCTGGAGGAAGAGGCAGCGAGCACAGAGTACAGCTAAAGATACCAGAAGGGAGAAGAGCAAAGGTCACTGGCTTTGATTACCCTGATAGGGAAGCTGGTATCTATAATTTGGTTTTTGGACTTTGTGTTTACTGTAGTGTGAGATAAAGCTTTCTGAAGTCACGTGAAGACGCAAAAGCTTGCCACTGACTACGTGTGAAAGCGGAACCAAAAGAAGAAGCTATTCTGACTGTAGGCAGCACAAATTTTACACAGAAATTTGTTTCCAGATTTTTCTATATATTTTCTAAGAAAAAAAAAATCATAAATTTGTAGTTTAGAGTAGATCCAATGAAGGAAGGGAAAGAAAATATTTATCACTTGCAATTGGGTGACAGAAGGATTTCAGCCCAGATGTTATAAACTGTATGAAAGCAGATGTATATCTGGGATTTCCATTATTTTCAGCCAGTGTTTCTTAAGAACAAGTCATGTGTTTTGACTCCATCCAGTCTGACTCATAACAAAGCACAACAATATTTCCTCAGAACACCTCCAGCACTTGTGCTTTTCATGTCATTCCCTTCACCTTGGGAAACCTCTCAACAAAAATAAGTGTGGAATTGGGAACTAGAGAGTTTAGGGGAAATGGAAATGTATGGTACTCGTAAAAATTCGATTGCAATCTGTTTGCCGAAGCACAAAAACATAGCTTAATCTGTAGACCCATGGGTCTGATGATAACTAGTCATTTTAGCATTCCAGAAAAAGAGCGCATTTCATTCTTTGGCAAGGAACTCTCATGAGTACAAGCAACACAACATTACTGAAAAGGAGAACTAGAGAAGAAAACCAGCAGAATTGCTTTGGAATAAAGTTTTGCCCAGCTGCGTGTGCATAGCCTCTTGTGGTAGAGTTTGTTCTATCGGTTAGATAGGAAAAAATGCAAATAAATCCACACAAGCTTACCTTGTTGCATTGAAAAACTTTGTTATTCAAACACATGGTAAGCAACTGTTGAGTCATTAGGAAGAGAAGGAGAGGTTCCAACTGCCTACATCTTACTGGGTTTTTCTGTGGGGAGTGGCTGAGAGTACCCTGCTCTTGCTAATACTACTGAGCACAACAAAGATGGATGAAAGCAATAAAGTAAGAACATTAAAAGAATACAGTATTTCTTGCGTTATCAGTCCACCACTTAAGAATTTAAGGATAGAGCCTGATGCTGATATTGTCTTAGTGTAAGGTCCTCTGTTGATCTTCTTTAGGGTTTTTCCCATTTTGAAAATTTAAAATAATTTCTCTTGTTACTGATTCATCATTTCTGTGTTCATACATAGAAAAAAAAAAATCCTTTTTTTTTTCACAGAGGTACTGTGAAAAAAGCAAATGGAGCTGTGAGATAATGTGGTGATCAGTTCTGTAGAAAAAACACTGTATCTGTAAACCAATTAAATACAATTAAAAGATGCAGAATATAATGTAGAAAACCCTCAGCTTTTTAGGGATGATGTCCAGATTCTGTTTTGCAGTAGCGGGGGTTGAGCAGCTCAGGTTTAACCACCCGGGTGTGCAAAGCACCAGTCTTATCCCTGCCTCATGCTCACAAAATGAGGCTCCTCCTCACAAAAGCAGTAGGCTGGATAGAATTGTCCTGGAGGAAAGACCTTAATTAATACATGCCATTAAACATTGGCCATTTAAGGTGCAATTTCTTCCAGTAGCAGCTCTGTGGATAGTAGAGAATACCCTGTACCTGGAAGTGGATTACAAAGTCCTGCCAGAGACTGCCGTCCCACCAGCTCTGCCAGCTGAACTGCCTGTATAGTCATTCCTGGGACTATTTCAATCAAAATGAACCAGTTGAAGTCCAGCGGTTTAAACTCTTTTTGAAGAAAGCTGCTTAGGCACCTGCGAAACTGAGCTAACAGATTGCTAGCCTGAGAAAGGCCTTGCCTAGGTACTTTGTCAAATGGGTCAAGAAATACCATAATTTCTTTTGTTCCTTCAGAAATACCCAAGAAACCCTGCAGTACCATGGAGCAAATACTGTTGCTTCTTTTGCTAGTTGGCTTGGTCGCTATCTTGCATTCAGAGGGGCACTTCTTGGGATGAATACGACCTATGTTGGTTCAGACCTCTCTGTTTATGGAGTCCTTTAAACAAAATTTTGGAATTAATATCCTTGTTTGTAGTTCTGAGCCAATAGCCCTAGCCAGTTTGATTGTCTTCCCTTTTCATTGTCCTAACATTAAGTCTGCACGAACGGTTATTGCACAGGCATCGTCTATAACAGGGCGTGTAAGAGAGGACTGCTATTTATGCGATTATTCCAGAATACCCATGTCTATTTTTAATATACTCTGCTACATAATTCAGACAATAAAAATTGTTGCTGCTGCTAAAGATGTGCCATGAAATTAAATAATAAATGGAAATAAATTAGGATTATAGACACGATGCCAGTCACAATAAGGTAAATGACTCTTGTCACTAATGGGAATTAAAAGTGTTCAGCAGCCATTATTTTGACATTTTGTTAATGATGTGGGAATCTCGCTTTGGCCATCCAATTAAACAATGTTAAGTCAATAAGCAGAGATACTTTCTGTTCTCTTTTCTATTATTTAAAAGTTTGAACAAACAGAATCAACACATCACTAATAATCATCTCAAAGCTGAGAACAACTGTTATGTAGGAAAATGCTGAGAGCATCTAGCTTCATTTAGAGATGTTCAAGGGCTCATTTTGCCGTGTTCCTGCGTGTGGATCGACATAACTAGATACATTATTATTTCAGTGTATGGTTGGTTAGTTGTCACGTTGGTTGGCTAGTTGTCATTAATATTCAATTCCTGGCAACTGGAGATTTATAAGCCCTCCACAACATACCAACTTCTCTCATAAGAATTTTCTGTCAATGCAAGAAAAATCTAATCCCAAGCAATAAAAAAAAATCAGTTTGTGTACGTTCTTTCTCCTTCCCCTCCTTACCCAGAATAGAAATTCACCAACGCCACAGGTATTTTTAGCTATAAATGTTAATCATCATTTTTTTTAAATACAAAATGGGTAACTCAGTTCCTCTTTATTTATGTAAATACAACACACTCACAAATACACGTACATTTTTATCTATCCAGAAGAAATTTAGATCTACAGATTAATAGTTTACTGGAAATATACTGAATGTAAATGAGTGCATTCTTGGGTATAATCCTGAACAAATTACCTCTCCTTCCCGCTCCTCAGCGTTTTGGCAGAATGATTACCTAAAAGAGATTTGAGAAAATGGTGTTATTTCTTGTATTATTTTCTCCCTTTGGAAGACTGTGAATGCAGTTTCAGATGACCAAACCAATTGAAGAACATTTTATAGCAAAAAACATCACCTTGTTTCCCATGGTCTTTGAGCAGCTGGGATTGACTGTTCCTACCCTGGTTTTATTGGTAAAACAGAAATAGTGAGCTCGGCAAGCTGAATTCGATGTCTGAGGGTGAGGGCAGGGCTGCGTGCCTGGGCGTTGGGGAGGAGAGCGGAGAAAGGAGATCCCCTCCTTCACTGCCAGCGGGTTGCTGAGCTGACTTAATTTTTATCACACTGTAGCGAGTGAGCACTGATTTCAGTAATTCCATCAACACCGTGACTGAACTAACAACAGTAAAAACAGGCCCCGCTTGGCTTTCTTCTGACTAATTGTAAGTCCAGAGCAGGAATTGAACAAATTCGCCAAAGCTGGTGCCCTAGTGACTCACTCCTAAATTACACACTGTTTTTCAGGGTATACTAAGGTACACTAGATCCTAACTAGTTCCTGGAAAAATATATTTGTTCTTGCTTTGCCGTGGTGTTTATCTAAAATAAAAATATTTTATAACAACTTAATGTCAATAAAAATACTGACTCAGGGCTCTACACCCAAAGTACATATTTTGCTTTGCAGTGATAAGAGGTTATGACATTTAATTCCAAGCCAACTTTTCACATATCTCTATTTACTGTTCACCTGTCTGTAGTCAGATCAAATACTCCACATTGTCATGGGTAAAATGCCTTGTACCATAACGTGGAGTTTCTCTGTACTGGAAATTTTATCGGCACATGCATGTACGTGTGTATGCATGTGTACATGTGCGTATTCACACAGGAATGGAAACAATGGACGAGCAGGAAGTTAGTTAGGCATTGAGAGAAATCCCATTCCGCTGCAGGCAATCGCATTATGTTCCATAAAAGGAGTTCTCTTTTTGAAGGCTTTTACCCCTATTGCTTTCACTGGAAGTCTGTTCCAAATCTTGAACGCTCTATAGGTTAGAACTCTTTCTTCTGTAAGAAGAAAGCCTAAAATACTAATGACTAATTTTATTATCTTATTTTCTGATATTCTTTTTTAACTTAAAGAGTTCTTTTATGTTCTTGGTGTTTATTCCTTATCAGGATTATAAGGATATGCTCAGTTTCCACAGATCTGTTGTATATTCTTGCTGTTTCTATTACCAGATAAAAAAACATTAAGCTCTTTGAGCCTTCTCATGTGAAAGACAAATTTCTTCTTGTAGTCCAAGTAGTCCTCCTCTGGATCTGTTTTAGGTTTTTCAATGTAGGCATCCAGAACAGTTCCAGGATTGTTGCATGGGATCTATTCCTAATAAAAATGTATCTGGCAGTGTTTCCTAGGATTCCTTTTGCCTTTTTCTCACCTGCAACACATGACAGTGTACTACCATTCTATAGTCATCTTTAAATCCTCCTTGGGCATTTCCAGCTGACCAGCTTCTGGATTACAGCAGAATTTTAAGACTTTCTGTGTTATGCTATTGAATGAGAATCCGTTCCTCCATTCCTCTCCAGTATACAAGATCATTGAGAAGTTTACAGAAACTGTTTTACGTATTTCCAAACGGTTGTGTTTAGAAGTTGCGAAACAGAATTTTAAGCCATACGCTAATGGAGAGCTACAGAAGTTAGTGTGATAGAGCACATGTACGGGTAAAGCTGAACTGGCATAGTGCCTTGTGCTTCTAAAGCAGTCAAAGGATTGACTGGGCAGTAGCTGTTAAATGTAACTTAATCAACTACATTTACTTCTTGGAAAGAGTTTTTGCTACCAGGGGTATACACACCTATGATTTGATAATGGCTCTGGCACGACAGGAGTCCAGAACCGCCCAGGGAATTTCCATGTCAGTGTAATGCATTGGATTGAGCCTTCACCCTTATATGGAAAATTCAGCCAGTTACGCCTTTTTGTTTTTTTCACTGAGTCCTTTTATTTACAGCTTTAAGAAAAAAAGTAAAAATCAAAGCAAATGGTTACATAGCTGTAAATTTACTATTAATTTCCAAGTAGTTGGTTTGTTTCCCATCCTGAGAGGTCTCCTCAGAGCAACACCCTCACAGTTGTTTGGCTTAAGAATTTCTGCCAGACTCGTCCCTGGTCACCACCAGCCCTTCTTCTCTATTACCTTGTATTTTTGTAGCCTTTTACACCATAGCAAACCTGTAAAAGTGCAAAGTAAAAATAACAGCCATTAAGCATGAACCACAATACAAAGCAAGAAAAATAAATTCAGAGGAAGAGAACAAGTGACTTTTCTTGAAATCTTGAAATTCTCAACATAATATCCATTGCTAATTACTGTACTTCCCAAAGGGCACACAAACTGGTATTCCCTCTCTCAGTCTGCAATCAGAGATGGAACTGATATGGAAGAGGGAAGCAAAAGGACAACTCACCTTCACCAATTAATAGTTAAAGTCTTGTCTTTAGAAAGTGCTTAACAGCAGAAATATCCCACGGTGAACCTGAGCCAGCTAATATCAAATCAGCCTCCAACTTACACTTGCTTTTGATAGATGAAATACTTCACTGCTCTCCCTCATAGTTTCAAAATGACCATCTTCTTGCGTACACATTTTACACAGCTAATAACTATAGGAGATAAAAGACAGTGAGAATCGGGTCTGTTATCTTCTTTGTGTCTTTAATGATTTAAGAGGAATCTTTAGCATTGGGTTAATAATGTTTTTCAGATGTTTGAAATTACATCAAAGGAAGCATTTGGATTTGCTGACATTTCAGGATTTTGGAAGACTATCTAGGATTTTTTTTTCCCCATGTGCTCTCTGAAATAACTGGCAGTCCCATTTAATAATTCTTGACATGCTGAAAAGTTTGGCAAGTTCAGAGAAAAATGTCTTTTAAAAATAAGTATTGATTCTGACCATATTGTCCTTAGCAACAGGAAGGAACAAAAAGCGGTGTGGGTGTGCTCTTAACCCGGCTGTAAGGATATTGAATTGTTGTGCTATATTTTACTACATTTTAGGTTACTGCAATTATACAAAAATTCAAAAAAATCAACTACATCATCTTTAAGAGTATTGAAAAATAACTTTAAACACAACTCTCCATAGCAGTACTACAGATTTCCTGAATCCACCTTCTGCAGCAGATTCAGCTGTCTTTCCAGAAATGACACTACCTTTTGGGAGTAGCATCAATATAACTGTTGGGACTGTGGTCAAAGGATGCTAGAAAGTTGTTTTTATATTTTCTTCCCTTACTAGCTAACAGCTGAAAGTCACGTAGAAGAAATGCTGCAATAGGGAAAAGCAGAATATCTTTGGAATAAACCAGCGCTATGTGGATGAGAATATGATATTTAAAACAGCTGTGCTTGGTTTATTCCCCACCCCTCCCCAGGTAAAGCTTCAGGGGGATAGAAACCACTTTGATCAAGAAAA
The DNA here is from genome assembly GCF_964199755.1 of Larus michahellis. Lineage (NCBI taxonomy): Eukaryota > Metazoa > Chordata > Aves > Charadriiformes > Laridae > Larus > Larus michahellis. The sequence continues at coordinate 85,412,753 of NC_133900.1, read as the reverse complement.
AGGTGGAGAGAGAGATGCTGGGCAACGGAGGCTACAAGGTTTAATCTTGAACACCCCCAAAGGAATGAAAGCTATCCCAAAAATCCATACTGCCTTTATTGCCAATTTAGAGTAGGTCATGCCACCTGAGATAATTAGATTCATTTAGAGTGGGTTCTCCCGGAGGCTGTGTCTAAATACCTGAAAATGGGGTAGAACCTCTCAGTTGCTTGTTAGAAATGGGTGTTCTCTGGTCTTTCCCTTATGAGATGTGATGGTGCCAATGTTACTTTATCCAATTGTGGCAAGTTTCCTAGTGCTCTGAATCCCTAACAATTCGGTTCTTTATGTGAATCTCTCTCATCGTTACTAGCCACAAATAATAGCAAATAATAGCTTTACGTTATTGATTTTATAGATTGTCATTGGAGTCTTTTATTGTGGCAGTAAATTCTCTCTTCTTATTAGGTACTTGTAAGGTAGCTCTTGACGTGCTGACCAACGAGCTGCTGTGAGAGAGCAAATTTACTGAGTTTGCCAACTGTGGCCTCAGATATACATACAGTAACCTTAAGAAGCTCCATATTCTTAGGAGAAATCCCTTATATAATGATAGCTTAGCTTTTACCAGGGAACTGCCTCCACCAGAAGATATCCTAAGTTATGAAGAGGTGAAAAATCTTAAATTGAGAGTTTTCAGTGTAAATCAATTTGCTATTAAAAGATTTCAAAATATTTATGCTAATAGAGGAATATCTAGTGTATAAAACACTTGTCTGTCATTTGATGTTTGGAAGGCAGTCCTCAGGAATTGTTTTTAATTCCTTCTTAGTTGCAACATTAATAACCAGAGATGAAAAGCTGTAAGTTTGGCTGTTGAGCCAGCAAAAAGTCAAAGGAGATGTTTTCAGGGAAAGGTGAAACTCTCAGTTTTTGTATAACGTCAGTCGCAATGGTATTGTTTCCTTGGGGCTATTAGCTTGGTTTTACCTTGACCTTGAGCTGTGGTTCCTGAGACATTACATCATTGATTTGGCAGTAACGACATAGAAACTCCACAATTATTTCACAGAAGTCATTATTTTCCTTAAGAACTGTTTCGTTTATCTGCTTACTCAGTATTTCTCGTATAATCCCCAAAATTTATCGGTTATAAAAAATAAACCAAGACAGTTCTTTTAAAACAAACCTGTAATTTGTAGTTATTTGAGATTCTTGAATAATCCAGTTATTTTCAAAATAATAATTTTTAATTGTCTCATTTGACTCTGCCCCTGCATTTTGGTGACCCTCTGTGTCTCACTTAAAATCTAGTTTTTTGCATGAGTCCATTACTTTAAGACTGGGACCTAAATACGTCAGCGCTTTAATCAGCAATTGCAGATCTTTTTTTTTTTTTCTTTTTCTAAATTAGTGTTACATGCAGATGAAATACTTTGGGGAATTAGATCTAAAATGTTCCTCCAACTTTTATCGCAAAAAAAATTTCCACTCAACCACAGAAAGTCATTTTCTTTGGGCACTGGCTATGTGCTGAAAGTATTCTAACAGCTCCCTAACAGTGGTAGAGTTTATCCTCCATGATAAATTAATTTGTGCCTGTGAGTGTACATGTGTGAAAAGGGAAGGATGGAAAATCTGTTTTTTATTTTCTAAAAAGAAAGAAATGGCACCAAATGAATATTTACTCAAAAATCTTCATGCTTTCTTCCTTAAAAGCACTGTTATTACAGCACACAAATACTATGTAGCTTGGCTGTGACAGGGATGCTTTATTATTATTGAGTGATGGGGAGAGGTCTACCAACACAGACAGACTTAAAACATTTTGAAAGGTCTTGTGAAGCTGGGGAAGGAATTTTGAAAGGGGCCTCTTGTTCCTTGGCAAAGATTCAAATTACATTGCTTTCATGTCACTTTGCGCTAGAAGTGAGCAAAATATTTTGCTCAAATAAGCAAACAAAGAGGCTAACCAATATTTGTGCACAGAAGAGAGTCTATGGGTTACTATGGCTCCCATGCTGAACATGGATCGACAGAGGCACGCTGCTATGAAAAGGAAAATGTATAAACAGAACCCTACATCCCAAAAATGTGAAGTAATCCCCCTGCTCTGTGCTGCAGTAACAAGGCTTCAGTAAGAATTCTTTGTTCAGTTCTGTGTTTGGCTCTCCAAGACAGGCGGAGGAGTGGCTGAAGAGCACGTAGAGGAGAGCAGCAACAGCGATTTGAAGTCTGGAAACCATGATACGTGAGCAAAGAATAAGTCACTTGGATTTTTTTTGTCTGAAAGAGGAGAAGAATCAAGGAATACGGTGTGGAGAAGGAATGCGGTAAATAAACCATTAGCAAAGAGGAAGGGAATAGTAAGTTTTCCTCGTTTGTTGTAGATAGAATGAGAAATAATAGCCTTAAATTGCAAAAAAGGAGGAGTTATATTAGATATTTAGAAAAAACTTCTAAGAAGAAGAATAATGAAGTACTGGAATAAGCCTTGGGGAACTGTGAAGCTGAAATAATTTGAGTTCTTTAAAAACAGGTTTAACGAGTGTCTGTCCAAACATATGTATCTGATTCTATCTTAAAGCAAAAGTCCCTGTAACCCCTGTGATTCTATGTTCACTTAAAATGCAAATTTTAGGCACAGTGAACGAATATATGAATTTGCATCATATAAAACGGTATTAGGTATTTTTTTTAACTGAAATACATGGTTAAGGAATATTTTAGATACATAATCTGAAAATAATGATGTTAAAACTTAGAGTTTTAATCCGTGTAATTGCAAATTTATTACTTTTGTTTCCTATAAACCTGTTCATTTCACAAGAAACTGAATTTTAATTTGATTAAAAATAAACAACCATCAGGGTGAATTTTAGTTCAAATATTGTTTTACATGGCTATAGGAAAACCAATTATTCAGACATATCTATTTTCCATGGACTATTAATTCTCCACACATACTTTAGTTCATGAGGCAACTGAAACAACTAGTGCCTCTGTGTGTGTGCCTGTGTGTTAGGAGCAGCATGAGCTTTACAAAATTTTATTGTGAGAGGTCAGAGTATTTGGGTTTTCGTGGTATTGCTGTAGGTTACAGCAGTGGTCTATGTCTTTGCCTGTGGCGTCCAGCCTGGCTCATTGCAGCCCTCCTGTTTCTTGTTGATCCCACTGGATTCCTGCCTCCTCCTGCTGTTTTGTTTTTTTCCAGGATGTCAGGTAGTATTTTGTGCCTGATCAGTCCACTCCAGCAGTTTTGTGAAGAACCCTACATCAGCTTGATAAAATTATTCCCTCTTGCATGGGGGATGCAGGGGACTTGGGTTTCTGGGAAGGAACATTTGATAGAACCATCGAATCATGGAATTGCCTGGGTTGGAAGGGACCTTTCAGATCATTGAGTCCAACCATTAACCTAACACTGCCAAGCCCACCACCAAACAGTGTCCCTCAGCACCACTTCTACATGTCTTTTAAATCCCTCCAGGGATGGCGACTCCACCACTGCCCTGGGCAGCCTCTTCCAATGCTTCACAATCCTTTCCAGGAGGAAATTTTTCCTTATATTCATCCTAAACCTCCCCGGCGCAACTTGAGGCTGTTTCCTCTTGCCCTATCACCTGTTCCTTGGGAGAAGAGACCTCCGTCTGGCTACAACCTCTTTTCGGGGAGTTGTAGGGAGCGAGACGGTCTCCCCTCAGCCCCTTTTCTCCAGGCTGAACACTCCCAGCGCCCTCAGCCGCTCCTCACCAGACTTGTGCTCCAGACCCCTCACCAGCTTTGTTGCCCTTCTCTCAATGTCTTTGATATGATACAGCAAGCTGAGCTGTGGTAGAAAAAGCCATACCCCATGGGGTGGAAAAAATGAAGGTCTCTGTTCTGTCTTGTATTGAAGGCTCCTCGGAATGTAAACGTTCTGCATGCAAGATACAGGTTGTAGGCTGACTGAGGAGGTCAGGGAATGATGGATAGCTACTGTGACAAAGGCAGATTCCTGCTTTCAGCTTCCCTAAATAGCTCTGTCCTTTGAAATGAGGTTGTAACTATTGATATTGTGATACTTTGAGCAATACTAGTCCCGTGAAGGTTGAGTCTGTACCTACCATTTCTAATACGAAGCTAATATGCAAGAGTCATGAGGCCATGGAGGGAAACTAAGCAATGGGGACAAGACCTGAAGACACTTCATAAGTTTGCTTAGTATCTACACTATGGATGTGTCCCTAAGTCTAACTAATAGCAATTAGGTTATTTTTGAGACTGGAATGGGCACAAGTTATCCACTCTTCTACAATTCCAGTTATGTCATGGGAGTCAGCCTGGAGAAACAGGAAAGATAATTTAGTTCTTCCTCTTTTAATATTAACTGACTTTTTTCTCTAAAACATGTTCAAGAGTGATAGAGCTATTGTCATGCATGCCATATGAAGAGTTCATAGCTTTTTGATCAGTCTGTAAATAATAGTAATCTTTGCATCTTAGATTGTTCTTCTCCACAAGTGAGATGTGACTTTCATTATGTGATTTCAGAATGGAGTTAATTACATGATCCCGTTGAGTAAACACAAGTGTTTGTTTTGATTCTACTGCCTTCAGAACTATGTAGATGCAGCCGTGAAGTCTGGCTAGTTGGGCTAGGTTTCAAATTAACTGCTCAAGAATAATTACCTTCTATGGATTTTTTTGTATGGACAAAAGGACTGGAGATGCTTCTACACATGGTTCTTCTAGCCTTTTCCTCTTCTGAATCAACCGATCTTCCATGAAAAGCACATCAAAGGCCTGCCTCATTTCCACATCCATCTATGGAGTGATAAATCTGCCAAATTCCTCCTTTTTTTCCAGTCTAGATAATCTTAAGGATAGCATAGTAATACAGTTGAATGGTTAGAGTTCTCATGCATAAAGGAGAAGCAGGCTATAGAAGAGCTGATTGAAAAGGTCTCCAAGGTTTTGCATTTTTTTTTCCCCAGAAAAGTCCAACAACATCCAAGAGTCATTCTTCAGCAGGTAGAATACAGGTAAAATCTGTTTAATTGCTTCTACAAGTTTCTCCCATCTTTTTCCATGAGCTCTGGAGAGATCTGATCAAAGCTAAGTTCCTATTGGCACAGAAACTCCAGGGAGGCAGTTTCTGTGTTTGGGCTTAGAGCAGTACTAGAGACAGCTCTGTTCCTCTGTATGGCTCTTTGAGGGAGACATCCAGATTCTGGAGTCCACTTCCTTCCACAAGGGATCTAATACAGATTTATTTAAAGAAGATTACTCTCCAGGGACCCATGAAAAGGCAAGGGCTGTTTGTTGTCCTCAGCTGGATTTAAAATGATGATGGAGAATAGTTCAATTCACACTTTCAAGTGGGAATGGAACAAAGGCATGAACCACTGGGAATACTAATGGAGCCTCTCTAAAACAGGATAAATAAAAATAAACTAAGTGATCTTTTTCTGGATCTCAACTCAAATAGGTTGTCTAAAGCTAGGAGATTGAAGTGTTTCTTTCCTTGTTCTGACTTCTATGCTAACTATTTACTATCTGCATATAAACAGCACAAACAGAAGTATATCGTCTGTTTCCGTAGGTTTTTATCCTAAAAATATTTTTAAAAAAGAGATTGGAGGATAAAAGAAGGATCAAACAGATGTACAATGTAAGGATCTTTTTTTTTTTTCATGTTTCTGGATTACTATTTTACCATCTCTGGGAATATTTTCCGTGTTTATTTTACTATTTCAAATATTATAGTGTAATTGAAACTATCAAAATCACACATATATGAGTGGAGTAAGTCTTCAAAAGCCTCTCCCAGCCAGTGCCGAGGCCAGTAGGAATATTTCCACTTCAGGCAGAGCAAGACTGGATTGCAGCAGATTAAGAGAGTCACGATGGCAAGTAGATTTTACAGATATTCAAGTTTGGTTCAGATGTTCAAGCTCAATTTAGATTCTGCTGCGCTTTATTTTTATGAACAGAATATTTTTTAAAGAGCTGATTAACTTGCAGGCGCACAACAATTAAACACTGGAAAGGACTCATTATTTGCTTAACTCCCCGAGTTCAGAACATTTATTTAAGGTCTGAAGGAAACTGAAATTTTTCAGAATGATTATGTCATAGAATCATAGAATTGTTAGGGTTGGAAGGGACCTTAAAGATCATCTAGTTCCAACCCCCTGCCATGGGCAGGGACACATGTCAAAGATGGTGATTCAATTTCCTTTGGAAAAATAATAATTAAAGTTCCAGCTGCAATGAGATATATAACCACTGCCTTTTATAAGCAGGTAGGGCAGCCCCATCCAATTTCTGTAGACATTTTTCCATTGACTTCAGACCCACAGAACAGAGCTGTTGGGAACTACCCAAGCAGGCTTGACAGCAAATTCTTGTTCAAACCAGATTCGCAGAAACTGTCGCTGCTAAAACTGCATCGAGGATATTAGGTTCAGAAAATTGCAACATTGGAATGAACTCTGCCACTCACTGATCTTAAATGATTGACTAGACAATTTGGAAAACTGATTTTATCTTTTTCATGGGAGACTTATATAGGTTAAGATGGGCAGGGATGGATTTGTAACATTTGTAAGGTTTTAATATCCTCCATGATTTTCCCATTCTGAGGTGACGGTATGAGGTTTATCCCCCAGGAAGGCACCTCGGAGTGCTCAGGTAGCTGTGTTAGATACCGCGAAACTGGCAGGGCTCAAAGACATTGCTGATATTCTGGGAGTAAGAATAAGACCGATGAAACGCCTGTTATCTTGTTAAAGATTTCCACCTCCAAAACCTGTGGCAGGCTTCACGCAGTAGTTCCATGTCAGCCGTTCTTCCTCTGGTGGCTTCAATATTGGAGAAAAGGTCAGTCTACTTCGTTACGCTACTTTTCTGTACTTTTTATCAGGGGCTAGAAGCAAGCCTAGCAGCATCTTCCCCCGGCAGCGCTTAGTTAAAAGAAAATAATTGGTATTCTGTTTGATGTTTTTTGAAAAGTAAAATGTCAAAAATACGGATTTTTGACATATTTTACATGTAATACTGTAAAAATGCTATGTGCATTGACAATTCTGTTGGAAAGGTATCCTGCATTTTAGTGCACTCACAGGCACCCAAAGTACCATGTGAATGCTCTGTTGGGAATATAAATGTAATGATAAACAGACCATTTTTGGCACCTGAGTAAGGCTGGTGTCTTGCAGTACACACTTCCCACACTTTGTCTTTATTCCTGCTAAAAGCTCTATTTGCCCTGGAACATCTCTGTAGGCACCAGCAGAGGTAGAAAGCTGCAAATAAAACTTCGGAGGAAAACTTCTCATAATTATTTTCCATTGGACATGTAGGTATTTTACCACTTGCTTTTGTGAAAATTACATCATGCTGTGGTAAGACAGCCTTGCCTAAAAGTCAATGAGAGAATAACTCTTTATCCTCTTTTGGTCAAGATGAAGGTGTAAACATAGCTTGCGAATTTGTACACTCAATTTTTATGACCATAAATAGATCTGCTCTGTCTGGAGCTGCACAATTGTGATGCATATGTAAATTGTGACTGATGTATGTAGAGCCCGACAGGGACAAACAAACACAGAGCAGGTCGGACTTGTGTGCTTACTAGGGCTTAAATTTGATGCTGAATTAGAAAACTGTCAGACACGGAACAAACAACGCAAAACACTAACGCTTTTTATCACACTGGAAAAAATATTTTTGTTTTGGATGTTTTGCACATGCCAAAGGAAACGCACGGGATATATTGCACTGGTTGCTACAAGTAAAATATTCTGCTTTAATTTTTAAAAGGTTAGGTAACCCTGTAAAATTCACGGATCAGCAAATGCTGGAATTACCCTGTAACCATCTGATAAATATTAGAGAATGTGACAGGGTTGCATGAGAGCTAGTATAGGTTCAGGAGAGATTGTGAGCTTGGACAGGAGAAAACAGTGTATAGGATTATCTGTGTGTTTACAGAGATTGTCCAGCGGTCCCTTTGGGCATCCCAAAGGAACTGTACCACTCACATGAAACCAGGAGAAGAATAAAAAAATTTTGTAAATTCTGAAAGGATTTAGACACAGGTTTGATACTTTGAAAATGTGTGGTGAGGAAGGTGACCTTAGGCAACTTGGACATGCTAATACTGCAAACTGAGCTTGAAATTTTTTCCAGGAAAAAGGAAGGAAAGAGGTGAGGAAGGGATCTAAGTACCTGAATTTTCTTGTAACTCTTATCCCACATGATTGCCGGGGGCCTCTGGGAAGAGGAGAGATTTTCCTGTTAAACTGGGACCATACTTTCCCTTACAGGGGGAGCTGGAGTGGGAGCACAAGCATGAGTATTGTAGGTAAAAAAAGAAGTATTAGAAGTTTGATAATCTAAAACCAATGTAACTGTTCTACAAGTGGAGCAGCTGTGTGAAACGTTGATGCTAATCAGAGGGGAGAAATAATTAGAAGGGGAGCAGGGATAACAAATCAGTTCGGTACACTTAGCTCTATGCCAGGTGGTGGTGTTGGAATGTACAACCTCACAAATGAAAGCAGCATTCTGAAGGTGTCATTAAGGAACAAAAGAGTTAATACAGGGGTGAAAGGGGCCTTCTTATACCATCAGGACTTTACCTGGACACTGAACTCTTTCTGCCACAGCCAGTAGCCCAGGTGGGACTTGAACCAACACTGTCTTGCACTGCATCTATTGAGCAAAGTCCTCCGAGGATGTCCTAGTCTCCCTGATGGATCAGGTCTGCTGTGAGATACAAAGCAATCTCAAGGAAAAAAAGAGAGAATGGGAAAGAGAGGAAAGAGCTGTTACCTTTTCCCTCTTCCCTCACCTAGAAGCTGCTTTGGTGCTGCTTCAAAGCTGCTTACAAATTATTTGGTCTCATATATTTGCAAGAACAAAATTCAAGGGGTTTTTTTTTTGCTACTTAGAAATCTTAGAGTAAATCTGAGGCTACTGAAAAGGACACTTTTGAAAGTGTTTTTAAATATATCATCTCAAAACTCTGTGTTGGTATAAAATTGTTTCTGTCTCACCTCTGACCTCATTTGTATAAAATTGAAAGATTTCCTGTCGAACTGAGATATGCTCTTCTTGTTTCATTTTTACTGAGCTTTTTTTATTGGCAAAGCAGTCAAACATAAAGTGGTTTGCTGTTACGTCAAAGTAATTCAGTTGAGTCACCATTCATGAGAGTCTACAAAGCCTGGGGAAAAAAAGAGTACAGCAAACATAACACTCATTGACTTTTAAGTTGTAAATACTGTTATGTACCTTAAATATATCATCCTTTAACTTTTCGCAGACAATTTATTAACTAGTGTTAGATTCAAAATTAATAGTCTTCATCATGGTCCCATTTAACTAGCATCTAAATCATGAAAGAGGACATGCAGAATCATAGACTTGTCTAGGTTAGGGAAGGGACCTTTAAGTTCATGAAGTCCAACCATTAACCTAACACTGCCAAAACCACCACATACCACACGTCAATATATTGTAGTCTCTTGAGAAATTAAGGACAACCAGTGAATGGATGTTGGTGGTACACCGCAGTATCCATTCTAGTCTGCTACAATTCTGTAGTATCTGTCTAAAATAATAACCTTAGTGCCCTTTCAGACCAAAGTTCAGGGTGCTCTTGCTGCTGTTCCCATGTTTGTTGAGTGAACAGGCAAAGGGGTGAAGCCTGCGAGGAAAGCCAGAGGGTGGTGACCCAACTGGCTGTCACAAGGCAGACTGAGTTTCAGGTTTACACTGTTTACATTGCTGAAGTGTATGTGCTCACCTCATCTTAGATGTGAGATACTATGAAGTTATATATTCCTTAGTGAAAGCTATATATACTTCCTTCTTTGCATTTATTACAGCATAACAGCATACGTGTAGTTAATCAGTGGAATAGCTGCTGTGCACAGCCAGTAACTGACGTATTTGTACCTGTACCTGTGCTCTGAAGGCACCCTTACCATGAGGAATCTATTCCAAAGACCTTCTAACTTTAGCACATTTGGGAGCAGGGTGTCAATTAATGATTTCCTCTTTAATTTTTTAAAGGCTGCTTTGAAAATTGGTTAGCCATTCATTTGCTGTTGGGCAAAATCATACGTGTAGCAACAAGTATTTGACAATCAACAGATACTTTAAAAAAGTAAATTATTGGTTTATGTTTTAAAAAGTCATTTTTATTTAATAAAATATTCAGGTACACAAATCTTTACATTTTTGTATGTGTATTTAGGTATAAACCCTTGGGTTTTGTTCTTAGCAAATTAAGGTCTCAGCTATTTTTGTTTCTAACACAGCATCACCTCAAACCGTTTGCATCACTTCCAAAATGAAGTGTGACAATGAATAGCGTTTATGCTTTATAAATTTCCTTCTTAATAATGAATGTGAGTGCGTGGAGTCTCTCCATGAGGAATGCCTTTAGCTAGAGTTTATCTCCTTGAACAAAATGCGAACACCCGTGACATCCCTCAATCGGTGTGAGAGGGAGCCATCTCCTGGTGTCATTTATATTTTCCTGAGAAATGACGATGCTCTTGCTACAAAGAGACAAGAAATGGATGGGGAGGAAACCTGTTTTGCATGCAATGCAATCAAGTATAGTTGAAATTTGTAAGAATTTCCAATATCCTCTTACTTTAAATAAATTCAGTCAAATTCTAATAATTTGTGGGCTTATACTGGTTTACTATACCGACATGAGGTTTACTCCTACTTCGTGCGATGACAAACAACCTGCACGAACACGTGCTTTTAAAAACAGCTGTTGAATGTCTTCTGAACATGCTTAATGAGAATCACTAAACATATCCAAAACTAAGGTGCTGGTTTTCGAGGCACGTCAGGTGTGCTATTTGGCTTGTTAAGAGAGAAATTAAGACATGACCTAAGTGGGATTCAGGCTGAGCTCATTACCTCAGGAGAGGTTTTAAATGCAGATTGCTTAAATAGAGGCTGACAGGACAAGAAAAGTGTTTTCAGTACTGTGAGGGAAAGTGCAAAGTCCTGCACCCGCGGAGCAATAACCCATGCACCAGTATATTCTGGAGATGACCACCCGGAAAGCTGAGGGTGTCCTGTGGGCACCAGGCTGAACACCGCCAGCAATGTGGCCCTGCGGCAAAGACGGCTAGTGGTATCCTGGGCTGCATGAAGAGTGGTGCCAGTGGGTCGAGGGAGGTGATCCTGCCCCTCTGCTCAGCACTGGTAGGGCCACACGTGGAGTCATGTGTCCAGCCCCGGGGGGACTTCATCAATTTGCATGAAAAATTGGATGGAGGGCGTAAAGAAGATGGAGCCAGGCTCTTTTCAGTGGTGACGAGTGACAGGACAAGAGGCGAAGGGCACAAACCAAAACAGGAGGTTCCCTCTGAATATCAGGAAACACTTTTTTACTCTGAGGGTGACTGAGCACTGGCACAGGTTGCCCACAGAGGCTGTGGAGTCCCCATCCTTGGAGATATTCCTCCTTGGATATATTCGAAAGAACATGGTCCGGGGCTGTAGGTGGCTCTGCTTGAGCAGAGGGATTGGACAAGATGACCTCCAGAGGTCCCTTCCAGCCTCAGCCATTCTGTGATTTTGTGAGTCTGTGAAGTAAATGTTGAAATATTTAATTTTTGTCAATGAAAAAATATTATATATAAAATATATATTTGTTTATTAAAGGTTTGGAAGTATAAGGTGGGGGCGTGGAATTAGATGATATTTAAGGTCTCTTCCAACCTAAACCATTCTATGATTCTATATTATTCAAATTTTGAAAAAGTTTGTTTTATTTCCAAAATGAAATTTTCCCTGTAATTCTAGTTTTGTGATTCTGGTAGGTTGTCATCCAGGTTTTTAAATTCACATGCCTGTGCCTTATTCAGAAAAAAAAAATGTTCTCAGATCCTGCTAGTGTATTGAGGGTAGGATACGAGAAATAAAAGCAATTGCATGGACCACATGGAATTAAATCTTTATTTAATTTTTAATATATTTAGGTAGCTATATATGCAAACATGAAAAAGGGGATATTTGATACCTGTTTTTCCAGAATTCTGTGTTGAAGGCGCTGTACAGTTTATGCAATACAATCACATACTGATCTCTTTAAGATCTGTTACTTCTTTTTCCTTTGACCCTCGGGTCATGTTACCTGGTTGTAACTGTCTTGTTTGATTGCTCGTTGCACCCCTGGTACAGTGCATTTGCGCTCTTCATGCTCTGGGAACCGTGCACCTCCGCATGAAAATATTTGCTACTGTGGTAGTTTCATAACATCGTGGTTTGTGAACAGATGGGAACGAGACCAGGGGTACCAGCTGTGCTCTAAGCTCAGGAAGACAAGATGGGACAGACCCGCTGGAGCAAGACCTGGTGGGAATAGCAGGCGCTGCCCACACAGGTCCGTGGGCTCTAGGAGGGCGTGCTCAGGGTCTCTGCTCCAATCCTCTGCTGTGAGGGCGGTGAGCCCCTGGCCCAGGTTGCCCACAGAAGCTGTGGCTGCCCAATCCCTGGAGGGGTTCAAGGCCAGGTTGGACGGGGCTTGGAGCAACCTGGGCTGGTGGGAGGTGTCCCTGCCCAGGACAGGGGGGTTGGAACTAGATGATCTTCAAGGTCCCTTCCCACCCAAACCATTCTAAGATTCTAAGATTTGGCTGGTTTTTTGAGAAATTTCCATTTCGTAGAGCTCCAAGCCATACAGTGCTGGATGGAATTATTAGTATATGGAAATAGTTCACTTGTGGGTATGGCAAAGTTCCTGTATTTGTATCCCATCGACTTGAAAAGCAAGTTGGAAGGAGTGAACTGATGTTGCTTTTAGTCATAGGGGGCTGGGAGCACAAAGTACCCGCGCTGGGGCTGCTAAGGATTTCTAGCCTAAATGGCATCACGTTGACATAATGGCTTTACTGAGATGACCATTCCGTACGCTCTTCATAAGCATATTATATCCCTGGAGGTGTTCAAACTCAGGTTGGATGGGGCTTTGAGCAATCTTATCCAGTGGGAGGTGTCCATGCCCAGGGCAGGGGAGTTGGAACAGGATGAGCTTTAAGGTCCCTTCCAACCCAAACCATTCTATGATTCTATATTAACACTGCTGTAATCAGACTATCAGAACTCAGATTGTTCTCAGAGGACTTCTTAATTGCTAACATCACTTCATTTTTCTTAAAATCGTTTTTCTATCAAGGAGTGCTTACGAGGGCCCGCAGGTCTAGAAAGGTTCTATAAGGTTATTTTGCTGCAAGTGAAATTCCTTGCCTTTTTGATAACAAGATCGGCAGGACTGTTTTGGAGTGGCTGTACTGATTTCAATAGGCATTTATTGAGATACCTTTCCCTGAGTTTTAAGAACAGGCTTTCCCTGAAAACACCTCTTTGTATGTTGAAGCTTAATCTGAATAATATAACAATTGAAGGCGCTCTATTCCTTTTCCCTCAAGTTTTCACCCCTGAAATATTTAATGGTAATGCACCTTAACTACTGTTGAGGGTTTCCTCCTTTTTCCGGTGGCTTTAGTCCCCCCTGTGACTTTAAACCCATTGCCTAAACCATTGCCAAAAATATCATAAAAATAACTGCATGGTTTCTGAAAAAAATTAAGTTTATTATTTTTGAACAAACTATCTACAATGACATGGCTGACACCATAAATTTCACATATTTTAACACTTCTGTCTGCAGAGAATGTCAGTTTATGTGCGATATGATACTGTAATACAATAAAAAGGAATTTAATCAAATCCATGCACAACACATTTATAGAGTTTTACCAAAAAAAGGAAGTACCTTGAGATGAAATTGCCATCAGACAGAATTCACGGGAGAATATTTTGAAAACTCACAGACAATTTATTAATACACTATCATATGTTTTTCTTTTTTCTTGTTGTAGCCTTTAAAAAGCTGGGATCACTAACACACAAAGTACTGTATATTATGTTAAACCTTTAGGTCAAAAGCTTATGGCACAATTTCTTTTTATACAGCTCACAATTACACATTCATGGAACATCAGTAGCTACCGGAGTCCGTTTCGTCTGGTAACAGCACTCTGTCGTACATTAAAGTACAAACATAAGAAATGTTTCTTGCATATTTCACAGAGATGAAAGTGAAGAAGTGCAGTAATATCCAAGAACGTCAAGAATACAGGACGAGCCAACTTTTTTCTGGCATTTGACCCACTGCTGCTAGCAATCCAACCTGCTTCCACACGCCTTCCCAACCGAGAGCGCTGCAGTAACTACTGTAGGTGTTGTGTGTTGCCTGAAGGCACCTTTTCCACAACCACTCCAAAAGCGAATACCCATTTTATTATTAACAAGTAGCTTAGTTTGTGATTTATTTTTTTCTTCTTAGTTGTCTCAAAAAAGGAAAAAAAAGCTCCGATGATCTGATATTGTTCTCATCTAAATAACCATATGATTGTACAGTAAGATGTGGATAAAGTTATTTTACTACCTCACAGGGATACTGTAAGAATTAATATTCATTCGGCAGTTTCACAGTTTAAGGCCAAATTCTGCTCTGTTGGATTAGATTAATTCCCATGATAGCTCAAATGAGAGCAGAAAGTCTATCTATCTATTGCAACCAACCATCTCAACTTGGGCTAGGAACTGTACAAAGAAATTCGTTTCCATCTAATATAAAATTATTGCTAAAAATAATACTTCTTTCCTAAGGTTAAGGAAGACTTTTTATCTTTCCCTACTGATAAAAATATAAGGTTTTTTACAGTTTAATATATTCTAATTTTATCTACATTATCAACCTACAGTTCTGTAAGGGGTTATAATACAATGTGGGAGCAATACTTTACTCCTTAAATGTAAAGTGCACATCTAAGTCACCTAAATATAAGTCTTTCTAGTGGGGAAACAGAATCATCTCTCACACTTCACAAAGGATTCTTTATAGAGCAGCCTATAAAAAGGTTTTGGAACAAACTCTAATAAGGAGAATCCAAAGAAAACCAATATATGATTGAGCTGAAAAAGTAAAATCCCATGTCCTCCCTGAATTCCACTAACCTGCTTAAATTATAGTGTTTGCTGTCAAAACTTCTTGAAAGTGCTTTATTTTGGCATTAAAATAGCTAAATTCTAAATAGTCAAACACCAGTATCCCTTCTTTCCCTTTCTCCTTCAAGCCTCCTCTAGTTTATCAGCATTATACAGAAAAAATACAGCCCTCTAGCCGTGCAAGCCTATATTGTTGATATTTGAATATGGTTTTAAAAATTAAATGTGCTTTGCTATTCAGAAGTTAAGCAGAATTTGGTACCGTGGTAGGAGAGTATCTCTGCTGCGTCTCTAAGGGACCGTTCTTATTCTCTCTCGTGGTCCTGAAGCCTGTCGAGGGGTGACGTTTTGAAGGGAGTATTCCTCCAGACCCTACAGTTTCTCTCTCAGTTTTCATTGTGTTGCAATGGTCTTCTAGTGCCAGAGACCACCAAACCATGACCTGAGCAGCACTGAGTCTGCACCTACAGTGAATAACGACTTGGGGCAAAGCTGCGTTAGCCTGTCACGTAGGGGCTGTGCTCACAAGAAGCCTTCTTGTGTGGGAGTAATGGCCTTATACTGAAAGAGAAGGATTCAGACTAGATATAAGGAAGAAATTTTTTTCAATGATTATGGTGAGACACTGGTCCAGGTTGCCCAGAGAAGTGGTCGATGCCCCATCCCTGGGAACATTCCAGGTCAGGTTGGACAGAGCTCTGAGCAACCTGGTCTAGTTGGACATGTCCCTGCTTATGGCATGGGGGTTGGATTAGATGGACTTTAAAAGTCCCTTCCCACCCAAACTATTCTATGATTCTATGACCTGTACCCTGCAGAGCCCAGGTCCAGTGATAGCAAGGTGAGGTAGCTATCTACTCAGCCTAATGAATGGGCTCTTTTCTAGATGTAGGAGAAGCCCCGCTAGGTATCACGTGCCTCAACCATTATTTCCTTGATGATTATTTTTCTCCCCCTCCACTGCCTCTTTCCCAGGACTGTAGCATAAACACTGCAGTCTGATAAATACTGCAGAGTACCTTTCGAGTCTTACATCTTCTTAATGTTACTCCCTGCCACTTCGTTATACAATGACAAAAGGACCGTCTCCCATGCTAACCTCAGCTGACGCCAGTAGCTGTTGGTTCCAGCTTTGCCGAGAGGGCTGGCGTGCCAGCTGGCATTGCTGGGCTTTTCCCCTGCTCAGTGGCGAGAGCAGGCATTTGTGCCTTGAAGTTTCTTATCATCTCAACTGACATTTCTCTCTTTCTTTACCACGGGACTTTACGCTAAGCCGTTTAGAAATAACCAAAATGAAATTTAAATTTTAAGTTCTGCTTTCTTTCTTGAAAAACACACTATTTAGCCGACTGCAGAGGCTTCTGTCACCTGGGCAAATGTTATGGTTCTGGTAAAAAAACCCCAAAACGATCATTTCCGGAGAGACCTTTGTTGCATTATATCAAATAGAAGCTCTTGCCTGAGGGCAGCAGAAAGACATGCCAAACGTTATGTGCATTTGAAAATATCCTCATGGAACCATTTTTTGCTTTTCCTCTCTGTTTGAAATACTTTTGGTATTAATGGATTGCTAAATCAAAAAAGTGTTCTGGCAACACTGTAGAGTTTTCATAATGATGCTTTAAACGTATTTAATTCTTTTTATTTTCAATGCGCCCTGTTACAAGACTGAGCCTTATACGTAATTTTCCAGTATAGAGGTAGGCTAATGGCCTCTGAAAGAGAAACAGAACTACACAGAGGAGGGGATCTACTTGCCACTGGCCAGGTCTGAGACCCTCTTCTTCTCTCGCACCATAGCGCATGGCTGAAGGGACGCATCCTGAGAGGTAACACTCAGCATTAGGTCCAGTCATTAAAACTACAGATCTTATTTATTTTAAATAGAACACGTAGGTAACAATCCATTAGGGAGGTCACAAAAGAATTATAATGTAGATTTATGCTTTTTATTTTATAGATGCTGTAATTATTCCTTAGATTAGCATACTCTAGTCAAAGAGAAATACGGCACAAGGGTTCTTGCCCCTGACTGAGGTAACAGGTTCATATATGAACGAAGGATCGTGTCCTTCTTGCTTAGCAATTTACACTCCGTCTGACTCCCTGCTGCCTTTGCCAGTGCTGTAATCTGATCTCTCTTTTATCACCTCCAAGGTTTCCTGTCTGATTTCTCTATTTGAGAGCATAGACCTTTTCTGCCCTAAAGAGCGAAGAAAGAAATTAGGACTAAGTTTGTTTAGCTCTGCTTTACTCAAATTTGTTAATGTTTTCAAAGCAAAGTAGCACTTCATGTGCGAGAGCAACAGACTATTGAATGACCGTGGAAGACACAATGAGAACCAAGTGCTCAAGTCTCATAAACTAGAATAACTAGGAGTTACTCTGATCTGGCCAGCATTTTTTAATGCACTTACCCTGACAATGAGGAATGCTTTACTGAATGTGAGTCAGCTATTTCAGAAGGAAAGAAGAGGGGTGAGCCTGAAAGATAATGGATCTTGAATATGTCCTTAAATAAAATGCTGACTGATAGCAGAAGCAAGTTTATATCCCTCTTAAATAAAATGCTGTTGTCTTGACTGATAGCAGAAGCAAGTTTATATCCCTCTTCATACGACACAGCTAATTCTAACTTTGGGAGAGATGACTATAACCCAGCTGAAACATCAGCCATTAGTTCTTGGTACCCCCTCACACAGATGAGCACTTTCCTAAGTGAACAGGATTTTTTTGGAACCTGCACATAAAGAAATCAACAACAAACAAGACACAACCTCAGCAAACAATAATTGTTTAAAGTGAATTGAATTAATTTCCGTTCATAAATGAAGGAAAAAATAGAAAAAAATACTACTGTTTTAAAATAAAGGAGGACCATACCACTTCTTTCTGACACAGCTGACCAAAATATGAGCACTACTATTTTAGAATCTGTCTAACGAATCCTTGAAGGAAAACAACAACAAACCCAACCAAGGCCAAGGTTGCTATGTTATAATCCTCGGAGCAGAGTTACATCGCTTCGGTTACTTCTTATGCACCATGCCTTTGGCAGGGCACCAGCTGTTTGCCTCCAGCTGTATTTTGCTTTTGTATACACATTCTGAGCAACAACAAACCAAAAAATTTAAAACGTGTTCAAAATAAAAATATTTTGCAATGAGAAACAGCCTCAGCTACTGGACTCAAAGTACCCAGTAATTCTAAATGTCAGATTTCCATATCTTAGCATGTTTTTGGTTTTCAGTAGACAAGATTGGCTAAAGTAAACACTCTTGCCTACAGGACCTGCCTTAAATATGATCTATTCTGTTATAATTCAAAGAAGAAACTAATATGAGCTATTTAATCCTAAAGAGGGAAAATCTCTAAGAGTTTTGATAATTGTTCTCCAATTAATTAATGTGAAGTATAATAAATGTAAAAGACCATCCAGATCCTTTTTCATGTTTTACAAGAGTTCCATGTTTTTTCCAAAGTTGTGAAGTGCTTCTTTACCAGTATCTAAGTCATATCAATATACTTCAAAGAATGAGACAGAAAACTTGACATATTCACAAATTAAACTTCCTGTATTTATGTAACTTGTCGGAGATAAGTGTGCATAAACACAGCTCTACTTGTCCTCCAAATGTTTCAGGGAAGCAGCTGACTATTTGCTTTTAATTTTGGTCCAAGATCTCTTTGCATTGAATCAAAATGAAGCATTGCAAAATTTTGATGTAATTTATCTATCTCAAAAGCTGTATGCGTTTTATCAATTGAGGAAAAAAAAACCCCTTCAAAAATAGAAAAAGGATTAAAAAATACTGTAAGTTTCGATTATCAAAGTGTAGGTAATTAAAAGAAAAAAAATCCTTTGCAAGAATAAATACTTTGCAAATTTGAATATATTTCCCATGTGATACGGAGACTATTAGGCTGTAGATACCTTGTGCTGTCTGGGATTATTTCAACACACACCTTCCAGGGGAGTGGTAATGTGAAGTACACTGAATAAATCATATAACTTAAACGTGTCAAATGTGCTCATTGCAAAGCCACAGGTACTGTCCCTAAGACAAGAAAAAGTCCATAAAACTGTAATCTCAAATCAGTAAATTGTCATTATCTTGTAAAATTGAAATAAAGGTTACAAATACTAATCTATTCTGTTATACTGCAGGATTTGAGTAGGGTATTCTGGATCCATTTTTTTTTTAATTAAAAATACACCAGAATTAAAAAAATTGAAGGAACATCAAAGATTACTGTACAATTATACCACTATGTAACAGTATGTATAAATACTTGGCAGTAAAGCTTCAGCAGAGGGTGATTTACAATGAAAAAGTTAATATTTAGTTTGACACGGAACGTTTGCAATAGCGGATGTGTCTTCTCTGTGTGTCGTTCTTCCATTCCAACGCAACCGGGCATTGCAGGCCATGCAGGATCGTTGCGGTTTTTGTCCCCCCTCAATGCCTTTAACTCTCCCGGTCACTCCTCGGGTGCGCGTTTCTAACAGAAAGCCTCCCGTTGAACTGTGTGTACCGCGCGCCTTGATCTCCTTATTGGTGAATGTCCTCATGCCTGATGATTTTGTAAATTACCCAATAAAAAATATTGAAGATCAGAAAGGCTAGCGGGAAACAAGCTCTGGATATTGTGTCTATCTTCTTGGCCCGATCGATGAATACCTTTCTCATCTCTTCAGGGCTTTTTGGTGCAGCTTGAGCAGGATTGTTTGGCCCCTTTTGTGTCACTGCATCTTTTGCTTGCAGACACGGGCTCACTCCGTATGCTGTAAAACTAAACTGACTGTCCCTCATGTCATCGTCCTGTTGAAAAAAAAGAAAGAAAATAACAGGAAAGAAAAAAAGCAGAAGTTTGTTTTATTTACAGAAATGTTACCAGCTGCCAAATAGCAAGTATTTCACCGTTACCTCAGCGACTTCTTGAATCCACAGTTTATCTGAACTGGTTGAAATTTCAACCCTATCAGCATCTGTCAAAAATATTGCAGCAGCTTTAACAAGCACAGAATTTTCCTATTTGTTTATAGGCCCTGTGATTTATTTAGAGAGACGAGAAAGCTTGTTAAACTAGTGGTAGTCAGGCACACAACTTCTGATTTGGTTTGGTTTTCCCCATTTACAGTAAATATCTGCAGCCTTCAACCGGGCAAACTTGCCCCTGCTCTTTTAGATAACAGCCGTTAACTCTGTACGTCGCTTAAGAAAATGGGATCCTGGCCTGGAGAGGTACTCATCATCCAAGCACTAATGATCTTCATGTTAATTATACTAGTGACAATTCTGCCTATTTTGTCATTATATATTTATTTCATCTTATCTGTATGCCTTATTTCTTCTGTTCACTGTGAATGCATCGGATAAAGAGACGAGCATAGTTTAAAATACAGTGAATGAAAGCTAAAGACCAGGTTTTTCTTCTGACCCATTCTTCTCTCATTTCAGGGGAAAACTGGCAAAGACGTTCTGAATTCAGGGAGCCATGAGGGAAAGTGGTTTTTAATCACATGGCACAGAAACGAAAGTAGGTGGTCTGAAGATATATATGTTTTTATAACGTGCATTTCAAGAATGTGGCTTCTGTCCAGAGACACATTTTGTACTTCTTTTTGCCTGGTTATAGGTATTCTCAAGTCATAAAGGAGGTGCAAATGCAGGCAAATAAATGAGACCTAGACTGTGAAGCCAGGGCCAAATTTCATTCTGAAATGTATTCCAGCATATTCCTTCACTACGTTGGCTACTCAAGGATAGTCATGTGATTTTGATGGCATTCACATTTTTTTAATTACTGATTTTATATTCAGGATTTCCTGTTTTTCATGTCTAATTTAGCCTAGTTGCTTTAGGATTCTAGACTTTTATGACAAAAGTATTATGTATATATATAACAAAGTATTATGACAAGGTATTACACATATGTTATTTCTTAAATAAGTATTTTGGAAATAATTTCCATAAGTATTAAAAAAGAATTGTGCAGCAGTCCATTTCCTTTTTGTAAGAGAATTTTTGATATTTTGAAGTTCTTCCTAGCTTAAATTAAAAAGGTAAAAACATTCATTTACCAAATCAAATCAAATAATAAGTGTTTCACTTCAGTAATTCTGAAGCTTTTTGTTTTATATAAGCCTCTTACTTTGTACAAATGTAATTTCTCAATGAACACAGTTTAAACCCAAATTTCCAAATTTTGAAAATGACTGTGGTGTTCCGAAAATCTGAAAAATGTTTTGGAATGGAGAATTAATTCTAAACATATTTAAAGTTTTGATTAAATAGTACTTGCTAGAAGAGCTGTTGTTACTTACTTTGTTTACAAAAATTCCAATGATTTTTATTATCAATATCAGTTACCTACTAAAGAAGTTATCTACTAAAGAAAGCAGATCAACTACTAAGTTTGAAGTGAGCTGGTTGGCAACCAGCATGAGCAGGCAGCAGAGCTGCAGTTACCACCCAACCGCAATACTTTTGCAATTATGTAAATTGATTAAACTTATAGACAATAGAGTTCACTGAAACTACCGTGCTTCAAATCTGTATAAGAATTCCCCTATAAAAACAAAAAAAAAAAAAAAAAGAAAAATTAACATGAAAGAAAAGGAGGAAAAAATCACTGACTGCAATATGGAAATGAACAACAGAAATACAGAATGATAGGATCAATATTTGATGACGTGATAAAACAAAGATCTGATTACTACAATTGTCCTCCTCTCCTGTCAGAAAAGACTGGGAAATAGCATCTTCATAGTAGTTGTATTCCAGGGAGTTGTAGTGCTGTATTCCCATTAGCGGAAGTTACAAATACACGGACTGTGAGAATTTACACTAAACTTGCCATTTCAGCACCTTCATACGTACAATTCAGGGTTTAAATCTTTTCATGCTTCTCCAGAAATTAATGCTTATGATTGTATAGGTTAAAAAGATAATAAAATAATTCCTCTGAGTAGCAGCTTTCAGCTGGGAATGTTTTCAGGATGAGGCACTATAGACTAAGACTTCACTGTCCCTGTTCTATGCTTACCCGAACTGAACGATCCCCGAGAATGGGTTTAAGGGACAGGTCTCTGAGTACTTATTTCTTTGCTTGGAAAGTCGTTTGAAGGTCCTTCTAGGAGTCTAGCAGTTCTGCCCAGACTCTGGTGGATGGTGTCTCCTTGGGGGCAGGTGGGATGGTTGGAGCCTTCCAAGTCCAACCACCATGCCGGGATATGGACGTGCGGGAAAGAGCACCATCCGGAGCACTGTAACATGCCAGGTACCACCACAGGGCTTTTTCAGGGATACCAGCTGGAATATCCAAAATGTGGCTCTGCAAGTTTTCCAGCAAGTTCATAGTGCAGAAAAACCATTAATTTGGCCTCGGGTTCATACCTGAAGGTGCTTGTGCACAGCACGAAATATGCAGGAACTCTGATTATTGATAGTAACTTTTGAGTGCTTTTTCGAAGGCGTTTTTATAAAATGTCAGTGACACCCCATTTGTTTTTATGGACTGACTTGGCCACAGTCCCTCTTCTTGACTGGAAATATTTCTCATAATGCACATGTCTGAATTCACAGCTGTTGAAATCATCTAATGGAAGTGCCCAGTGAATCTTCCTGAAAAAGTCCTGCATTTTGGTTGAATTTGTTTTTTAAAATGAAGTAATAAAGATTTTTTTGGGTCTTTTGTGTATTTCTTTAGTGCATCATCACTAAAGAAAAGAAAATGAACAATTTCTTATTGATAAATTTGAAAATTATTCTGCATACAGCTACATAGAAATACTTTATCATCTATATTAAAATTACTGTAATTAAAGAACGGAGATAAATTTAGACAATAAATTATATTTAGATAGTTAGAATTCTTTGGATGCCTAAAGGAGATAATTTCAATTAGTTTATTTTTGTATCAGTGTTGTTCTACAAAACACTTAGCTATAAAGTGTTAGAAAGCTGTCAGTTCCTGTGGCCCCATGACTACCCTTTTTTCTGTCTGTATATTTAATAATATATTTCTCTTGAGGAGTCATGTGCACAAGGGCTGAAAATATCTCCGTAGCTTTTTGCCTGTAGATTGTGGTACTTCAAGACGTATTTGAAGCCGTGGCTTTGGTTATTTGATCACTGTATTTTTTTACTGTTCATTTTTCAGAAGAAAAGTGTTATTGAATTTTTTTGCACTACAAACAGTTTGATTTTAAAAGCTGGTCTGGTAAGAACTGCTTGCTCCTTGAACTGATGACAGTATTCCTTTGAAGCTGCAGCAGGTAAAATTTTAATGCTATGTTTTAATCCAGATTTAAACCAATCAAAACGGATTACGAAATTAACAAGACAGGTACCTTTATCAACATTTCACGTCATCACATACGGGTAGCAATGGAGGTATATGGAGTTCACATGGGAAGACATTATTTCAGACAAAAGGACAGGGCCTCCGTTAATGGTTGGGTATCACATTATGACAAATGGGACATCTTCTTCATAGTTTACCCTTAAATTTGTACTGTAGATTTGAGGCAAAGTCCCGTCTATAGGTCCTGTACATCTCAAGCCATTGCTATGCTGCAATGATTCACTGATTTCATTTCCATCAAGAACTCCCTCAAAATACTTTCATCAAAACGGATGGGTTGACCAAAAAGAAAACAAAAGAAAAGAGGTGTGATTACCATTAAAGACAGTCTAGTTTGCATGTCTATTTTCCTCACTAAAGATACGGTGATCTTTAGATTTTTGAAAATAGAATTAAAAGATTGACTGTTCCTAAAAACCTAATATATTAAAAGCTAACCTAAAATCGAAGTTATTCAGTATATGCACACAGTTGATGTTTTTCCCAGCACGGTGTAAATGTAACTAAGAAAAAGCACTGATCACAGGTATGTTTCAGTACTCCCCTAGGACTTCTAATTCTGCTGGGTTTGTCCTTTGGTCTTTCAAGACAGAAAAGAGAGTAACTACAAGTGAATAATTAGTATCCATTCATTCTGAAGGAACATCTCCTTCATGTACATAAAGTAATATTTGTGAAATAGTTGTGTTCATTGGTCAGATTTCTTTCTCTGACAGAGACAAAGCACCGTGGATCATATACTGACCACCAATTGAAGTCTCAAATTGGGAACCAAAATTCCTCTGTTCTCTGTTCTTAGGATTCATTATGCCAATTGTGTAATCATAAACAAATGAGACCCTTTTTCAAAAATATCCTATACCTACTGTGATGCCTATTGGGAAACAGCATGAGTAGGTTGCATGTTGTGTTGCAATAACAGGTTTTATATTTATAAACGTATTTCTAACACAATCCCAGACACTTTAAAATTGTTGTTAATTCTGTGCAGATTGGATTGAGCCTCTGAAAAGAAATTTGTTTTTTGGTTATTTGGAATCACTGAGTGAGGCCCATAGTTACAACCATAAAAACGGTAGCCAGAGGGTGCAGTTATACCTAAGAATCACCTTTGATGCTGCTGGTGCTGTTGTCTGGGAAGGGAGGCTGTGAGTGGACTAGATGGTGTAAGAAAGAGGCAGTGACTGTAGGTGGAAAAAGCATAAGGAAAATGGCAAGGATAGATAAATTTTGGATGCCAAAATGTCTTAATAGAGATCTGTACCTAGTTACCTTTTGTATAACCGTATAATTTTCCATAAATCTCAGCAGCTCTTTATTTGCTACACTTGTTTACTGGAGGGGCTTTATCTGAGTTCAGTCATATGCTTTTTAAGAGAGAGATTTCAGTTCTCCTATGCTTTTAATCAGCACTGAGAAGGAGTAACCCACAGTTTTGATTAAATTTACAAAAGACTCCAACCTGAAAAAACCTGCAAATTTCTTTGAGGATATGTTTAGATTTAAAATTGAATTCTATGATTTGGGCAAAGAGTCTGAAAAATACAGTAGGAGAGTTGGTAGGCACGAATACAAGGTACTACATTTAGACAGGAATGATCAACTTCACAAACAGAAGGTGAAAAGGGAATGGCTCTGTGGCACCTCTGGAAAAAGACTTGGGAGTTATGGAAGGTCCCAATCTTGATATGGGTCAATCCCATGCTGTTGTTAAAAAGGCAAATGGCAAACGGGTTTGGATAAACCCAGAGAAGCTGTGGCTGCCCCATCCCTGGAGGGGTTCAAGGCCAGGTTGGACGGGGCTTGGAGCAACCTGGTCTGGTGGGAGGTGTCCCTGCCCAGGGCAGGGGTGGCACTGGGTGGACTTTAAGGTCCCTTCCCACCCAAACCATTCTGTGATTCTATGATAAACAGGTGTATAACTTGCATGATATGATCCTTCGGCTGCTCTCAG
This sequence comes from Larus michahellis, assembly GCF_964199755.1. Classification (NCBI taxonomy): domain Eukaryota; kingdom Metazoa; phylum Chordata; class Aves; order Charadriiformes; family Laridae; genus Larus; species Larus michahellis. The sequence goes on along the minus strand of NC_133900.1, from coordinate 85,387,414 downwards.
CTGTTACTGGCTAGGCTTCATGTTGCAAACAGAGTTTTGAGGAATTAGGTGGACTTATGAGGAGAATTTCCAGGGAAGGAAAATGAGAATAAGCAAAAAAAAAAAAAAGACTGTACCAACTGTGAATATTTAAAGAGAAGATGACTGAATGGAAATGTGCAAATGGCTACATAAAGGAATGAAGCAGTCTGTTCTCTTTGGCCTTTCTAGACAAGCCATGAGAGGCCAACAAAGGCATGACTATCTAAACCATTGGACTAGATCGCAGGGGAGCTTGTAGATTTTTTGTGATCGTGACTTAGGTCAGGAAAATGGATTTTCTGACCTCCCAAGGGTATTCCAGCACTGAAATTCAATTGTATGACTGTTGCTAAGGTTACTTGGTAAAAGTAAATATTTCTTGCAACAAGCATGTATTTTTAATTACAAGGAAAACAGACTTTGGAAATTCTTCAGCTTCCTGATTGCAATTAGATATTATTCATACATGTTCTCTTCTGTCTACATATACCTGAAATGAAACTTTTCGAAAACCATCTATTTTTGGACTTATGCAACACAGTCAAATTACTAGGAATTTTACCGTTACAGATAAAATGCCGGTGCCACAAAATTCTGTATTCATTAGTTGGAATTCACCTGGTAGAAAAACCTAATCCTAGTAAAACATCGTAAGATGGTAAGCATACAGGGTAAAAAAGTCTAATAAGTTCTCCTAAACGCTCTGTCTCTCTAATCCATTTGGAAGTAAATACTGAATAGAATAGCAGTTTTCACTTTGAAAAGAAAGAGGATTTAAAGTTCAAGGAAGGCCCTGAAGTTTATTTTAAATGCAGCCTTTTAACCTAACTTCTTTTCACGTCTTTTGACATTGTGATCAAATTAACATTTCTTTATATGTGGTAGATTTAAACGCTAATACAATCTAATTCCTGAGAGCCAGTGGCTCTTTGACCCAGTCCAAAGGGATAAAAAAGAGATACAGAACTTTATAATCATGGGCTATTGTAACTGACTTTGAAAGGGAAAAAAAGAGGAAGGAAACACAAGTTAATTTGACTTATGACCCCAGGGCCTGCATTTCATGTTGGAAATTGTGGTGAATAAATAATAACATTTGTGGTAAGGAAGGCTAGTTATTAGCTGCTTTCTTTGCTCCATAAGACATCATTTATTGTTAGTATACCGGAGGGTTTAGAAAGTGATCCAAATTTTTTGAAGAGATAAAATCTCCAAGTTGTAACATTTCAAGTTCTAGTATGCTTGTTGGGCAAGGAATAATTTAATAAAACACTGAGAAAAAGAGAAGCAATTAGCTGAGCTGTCTCTAGGGCTTGAGAAGGTGGATTCTTCAAGGTTAACTCTGGGTAGGAGCTCTAGCTCTACTTAGAATTGGAGTCAGTCAAGAACTGTTCAGTGAAATTAATATTTTCAGCCAAATTTCTATTTGTCAAAAACATAAACTTGTATGGGAACAAAGCAGTTTTTGGTAAATTTAGGCTGAGAAACCTGTCTCATGGTGAAACACGCAGACACAGGCAGGAGGGAAAGGCCATATACCCATGAATACAGTTAACACCCTCCCCGGGTATGTTATGAAGAAAAGCTTTAAAATGCATGTCTTCATCCTTCAGAATCTAAGGAGTACTTGATGCTTTACTATAGACCCAGCAGCCTTGAATCCTCTGATTTTATGAAAACCCAGCAGAAAACCTACCTGAAGCTAGAAGACTGTCTAATGAAGCGCAAATTTAGAAGTGTAAAATTAGAATAAGGACTTTTAAGGTGAATTCAAAAATATCAATGTCAAACACTGGCCCAGCAAAACAGTTAAGTCAATGAGACTGTTCATTGTGAAGTGGTCTTCTCTGTAAGTGGTCCCTGCTCATGGCAGGGGGTTGGACGTGGTGCCCTTTAAAGGTCCCTTTCAACCCAAACCATTCTATGACTGTATGATTCTTTTAGAAGTGCTTCGTATATTGTGGATCCTTCCTCACGTACCTCTAAGCTGAAATTTTATTGGTTGTGATTGCTGAAGAAGTGTCTTTGGTGAGCTTGAAGTTCTGCTAAGAGGGGGCTGGAAAGAGATTTGGTTTGACTCTTTGGAGGGAAGGTGATATTACCTGCCAGTTTCTAACCTATGATTATAATAATTGACGTGGATTTAAGGATGTGAAAAGACATCACTAAAGTTGAATATGGTAAATTTGCCTGAGATCCAGAAGACACCATAATACTCGGTGAAAAAAGGAATGCACTGAAAGGATAGTCATATAATTCATCACTCAGCACAGCTGTTTGTATTTGATACATGACACATTTGTTGTGTTTCACCTGCCCCCTATGTGGCAATCCATCCTGGCCCATTCCCCCCATTCCAAACCTTTAAGCAGCTTTCAGAGAGCTGCCGTATTTCAAAACCAATCCCCTGACACAAAAATGCTGCTTTCCTCCCATGTGTCTCAGAAAGCATTCTTTCTGCTACTGTCAGCGAAAAGAAAAAAGCATGTTTTTCACAGGGAGGAAAGTTGAAATCAGGTGCACACAGACTGACCTATCCTGAACTATCAAGTTACACCAGGGGAGGTTTAGATTAGATATTAGGAAAAATGTTTACACAGAAAGGGCTGCCAAGCATTGGAAGAGGCTGCCCAGGGCAGTGGTGGAGTCGCCGTCCCTGGAGGGATTTCAAAGCCGGGCAGACGTGGTGCTGAGGGACACGGGGTAGTGGGGGTTTGGGCAGGGTTGGGTTGATGGTTGGACTGGATGATCTGAAGCGTCCCTTCCAACCTGGGCAATTCTAGGATTCTGTGATCCTCCAGTCTACAGTGCACGGGTTTCTCTCTGCACCAAAAGAAGCCTCAGACTCGACACAGAGGAACACCAAATGTACGAAAACGTCATTTTCGGTTGAGTATCCAGCCTGCCTTTTGCCATGGAGTCTTGCTGGCAGAGATTGCTCAGGTAGGCTTTGCAGCACTACAGATTTTCAGTATCTTCTAAGTAAAAGGGAAACAACCTGTAAAAGGTCTTCTCCTCATGATGTAAGCAGCAAATTGGGGTCAGTCTTCAGAAACGAAGGATGGCTGAACTGAGTCTTGTAGCTATGTTCAGACTTTCATCCCCAGTAATATTCTAGAGAGTGACTGAAAGCCAGTGGAAAGGCTCTGCCTGGCATCAGTGGTGGGCATTTGTTTAATGAGCAGGTTGGAGAAATATTTACTCTTTGAAAAATCAAAAGTAAGAGTTACATATTGTTGTAAGAAATTTTGCTTATCTCTTGATTTAACTGCGGACTTCCGAATTGAAAGCTGTAGCCTCAGCTGTTTGACTATGCATATTGGTAGGGACTTGTTTTTCTGTAGCCTAGATAACTTCAGCTATAAAATAAATATTAATAACCATTGCTGTATTAAAGTTTCTTACTAATTGTATGAACAATTTACACTAAATTAATGACAGAAGGAAAAAAAACAAACCACTTCACAGCCTTTTAAAACTAAATGTTTGTTCTTCCACCAATAATCTTAATTGGAAAAGTATTTTTTGTATTAAAAATATTTACATTAAACACAGCTGTTAAAGGCTTTGAACTGAATACTGGAATGAAATTAAGAAATATTATTTGTTGAGTCTCAATGCAGCACAAACTGCTGCGAGTACCAGCAACATCCATCCACTGAAGTATAATCTGACTCTCCTAACAGAGTGAAATTCGTGCGTGTGCAGATGGCTCCCACATGGCCCATGCCTCATTTAAATCCCTCTTAATCCCTCTTTCGAGAATTCAAGTTGGATTTATGCAGCGCATAGTCCTTGTAGTGACCCTCTGCCTGTAGTGAATTTCATTCTGTGCTGCCATTTTATTTCTATTTAAGTTGCGGTATGTTTACCAAATTAACCCTACATCCCGGCATAAATCAACCTCAGGCTCTTTCAAAGTTGTGAATACTATTACTTTTACCTTGCTCTTCTTCCTCTTGCGGCGGAATCGCAGCAGTTCTTTATGCTGCCTTGACACAAAGTTTACAGCTGCGTACTCCAAGAGCGCAGAAAATACAAAGAGCAGACACACAGCCATCCAGATGTCAATCGCTTTGACATACGACACCTATGGAGCGAACAGAACAAAAGACTGAATACTTTTAAACCACAGATGTGAACTTTAGTATTTCACGTCAGGAGGAAGTTCATTGATGTCTCCACATCCCAACGCCACTTTTATCAAACAAAACTTATCATGAAGGCTAGATAATAAAAGGGAAAACAATTCAATCTATAAACGTTAAATATTATTTTTAAAAATGTAGTCTTTCAGAAAATGTGTTTACTCTTTACGTCATGAACATTTCCTCATGGTATACTGTGTATTTTATCTCAAAACAAATAATCCTTGAGAAGCACATGCTCTTCCTCCACTTTTCCCACTGGGATCTGTGAGTGGTACTAAGGAATCAGCGGAGAGGTTATACTGGGACCAGTGGGATTTCCTGTGTTATAATGGATCTGATTTAAAGTTCCTGGAATAGAAATCAGGTAGAGGAAGGGAGATAGATGGAGAACTCTGGTATGTTCATTCTCTGCTAATATAGGCATGGGAAGTCAAGGATATAGGTTCAGATTAGTCCTGCAATTTTGACACCATGGAAGTACTGAAAATCAACCACAGAGCAGATGAGCTCCCCGCGATCCTTTATTGCCCAGCTCAGCTGCGGGACATAACCTGAACTAGGGAAGCAGTGCCTGTTCCTGCTCTGGGCTTTGTCATACAAGCCAGCACAGCTCGCTTCAGGCCTCAAAAATGTGGCACACCCCATCTGTAGCTCTCCTTGGTAACCTCGTACATTCTCGCTTTTCTGAGTCTCTATAGCATTCCATTTTCTCGTCTGCTGATGTTACATTTGGATGCATTCAGATCCATATATTTGAGGCGCAAAGCGCACTCACCTCTGTTACGGCTGTCTGTTTTACTCAGGAAAAAAATAATTAGCCAACTTAAAAATACCATGTAAAACTAATACAGAAGTGGACTTTGTGTATTTTTATTGTATATATTTAATTTCTTTTAACTGCAATGGCACATGAAGATAGTCAAGGAATAACCCTTAAAATGGAAAGAAAATCTTTAAAGCAATGAAAAGTCAGAAAACTTAAATAATTAATCCTAGAAATACGCTTCATATGCTTTAAGCTATTTACATTGTGTAGTGAAGCATTATTTATACAATTGTTTGTAGCTATTTAGCTTCACTTTTTTTTCATTTTAATGTAAACGTGTTTGTAACTAGTGAGTTAATTCCTCATGTAGGCAGGTTTTGGGAAAGGAGCATCACTGAAAACAGGTTGGATTTGATGACCTTTAGAAACTCAGCTATGTCTGCTAGAGTGTCATCAGATACCGGGATCTAGAAGAGAATGAGCTAGTTGATTACTAAGCAGCATTTATGTAGTACTGAATAACATTGTTTTCATCACTAGCTGAGCATTATGGAAATTAGTAGATATGTGGTTGGCTAAATAGTTGAGATGGGAGAGAAATAGAATATATTTGATTGGTAACTTAAAAAAGCCCCAAATATTTCAAAGTTATTCGTCTCCTTTAGAAGATGCTTAAATTCTCATAATTAAAGCACATAGTATAAGGTTGACTGAAGGTGTTTTCTGTCACATAGCATTATGACTGTGTACTAACGCAGCACAAACAAAGGAAATCCTGCCTACCTTTGGAAGAGACGCTCGTGAACCTGAGCTCTGGGTTGTCATCGTCAGTACCGTCGTTATGCCTAAAGCCACTCTGGCTGGAGCTGCATCCATATTGATCCAAAACGACACCCAGGAGAGAATGACGATCAAGAGACTCGGTATGTACATCTGGATGAGATAGTAACCCATCTGCCTCTCAAGGTGAAATCGGACTTCAATACATGTGAATTTTCCTTTTGATAACAAAGAAGAAATATTTGATAGAAATAGAATGTTCTTTACTGTCAACGTCTAGTGCACCCTCTAAAGAATTTACACTCTACCAAATGTATTTGTTATCTAATGAAAAATGAGAGTTTTGATTTCTCTTTAATGATTTTTAATATGTACAGTCCCCGTTATAACAGGAATATCTACTGGAAAGAAAGTGGATAGAAAAACTGAAAATTTAAGAATTCGATAAACTCTGGACCGCTTCTTTCCTTCTAAAAACAAAGAGATGACCAAAACACAAATCGTTATGACATAGCAAAGTTCCTCTGTGCAATCGCACTTGTTATCCTACTTATTGCTTGGAAATACTGCAGTATGCAAAGAAAAGGCTTGCTCTCCCACTGTGTAAAATCTCCTTTATCTTTTGGTTCAATTTTAAGCTTAAATTTATTTTTTTTAATCCAACGAATTAGGGAAAAATATAGTAATATCAGTGTGGGTTATCAAGAGGAGATTCTGCTAAATTTCTCCCTTTACCCCCATTCAAACTGTTCCAACTCAGAAGTGCAATGACCAACATTCAAACAGAAATTGAGGACTTGAAATTAGTCAACTTCAGGAAGCTGATTAACTGGCCTAATTTTTCCAGATACTGATCAAGCAACTTCCACTAATTTAACCAAATCAGCAAAAAAATCTATTGTTTGCTCATAGAAATGCCATAAAACCTTTTTTTTTCTCTTATCCTGATTGTTGTTTTTTTTTTTTTTCACCCTGTAAACTGTAGATTATTTCACAGATCTTGCCCTGGTCTCATTAGATTTTCTAATTCTGCTCAATGCTCACGTTAGTCACATATGAATGGTGCTGAAGGCAATGCTCTTACTATAAATAGTGGCTACGTGAAACAGTTTCTCACAGCAAGAAATGTACAGATTTCTTCCTTATTTGAATTAAAGCATTCCTAATTCTAAATTTAACATGGAAAGTTACGTAGTTATTTATTTCTTAAGTGGTATGAAATTTTTTGGTTATATTTTCCAGTAGGTTTTGATAGATATTTTGCTAATCCATTTTTATTTGCTAAAATGCCATTTTATAGCAAATTGTTCCACATTAATAGTGCTTTAATATTTATCATATTAACAAAATTTATATGATGGATTTATTTATGAGATTATCATATACTAATTTAATATATTGTGTGTTATGCTGTGACAATAGAGCTAGGCATACAAAAATGAGTTTCAGATAAAGTCAAACAGTAATGTTTTTATTCTAGGCATTTTCAGTGTTTGGAAATATCTTCTGAAATTCATTATTTTCATAATAGTTCTCTTAGCAGTCCGTTAGTTCTTTCTATGATGACATAGTAAATGCGATTGCATAAAATTTTTATTCTGTTGAGGACTAAAAAAAGCATATTTAGGAAGATGGTAGTTATGATGTTCAATTTTAAAATGACATGATATATCTCAGGAGTTTTATGTCTGCTGGCTCAGTTATTAGTTCCATTCCTAATTGCCAGTGTTTCCTGAATCCTGTCTCCACTCCTGAAATCTGTGTCCCAAATCCTGGCTCAACCATCTGCTGCCCCAGCTTCAAAACTCATTTCTGCTTCAATCAAGGAATTAAGTCCGGGTTTAACAAAAGTGAATGGGAATTTTGGTGTTTCCTTCAGAAAAGGCCAGAATTTTCTCCTACATTTCTCTTCCAGGGTCTTCAAGAGGATATCTACATTCTTTTTGTTAGTAGTTCAGTGCACCCCACGTAACTAGGAGTTCTGGTCTGATTGGCCTTTGTCAGAATCATATTCTTACTTCAAGCTGGTCATTACCCTGAAAATTGCTTTTTTTGTGACATTTGTTGTGTTAATTCAGCAGCCGTGGGCAGCAGCGGCCTCTTTCTCTCACACATCGCAGTAAATCACGATGGTAGGGAGCGACAGAAATGCATCAACCAAACCCAGGTCTCTTGCAAAGCCATTTTATTTGGCATCACATCAGCCAGAATTACAGCTCAACATGCAACATTTTCTTCTTACAGGGTCCTATATTCTTCTTTCAAAACAAATTAGGAAGAACTAAGGAGTACCAAAATGGGTAATATATGTGTAATAGGAGTGTTGATAAACATTGGCTATTGCCTGTATGTTGTTTTTTTCTCCAGAGAAAGGTGGGATAAGACATCCAAGACTCTTTCCTGAGTACTCATGTGGGCTTGAATTATTACAGAGATCCCAGCCCAAAAATACTGTGGTCCTAAACAAGGAGCAGTAAACAATATATTAGCTCTGATGTGGATTATTTTTATATTGTTGCAAGGTTGCCAGGCTTGTCCGAGCTAAGGAGAGAGAGAGGAATAGCTCGGGACAAGAGAACTCTAACAAAATGAAAGGGATTCTGAATGGAAGGAGCACAAATGGAACATATTGTAACCACAGAAAAGGCGAGAAAAGGGATGGGATTATGAAGAGGCCAGAACCAGGACTGAGTGGTGTGTTGGAGGAATTATACTGAATGATTTCTGTGCTCGGCTTTTGTATTTTTGTAAACATCATTGGCCAAGGTAAAAAAACAAACAAAGAAACAAACAAAAAAAGTCAAAAAACCCACAACCAACCAAGAAAAAAAGAAAGTGAAGTGTGTCTCAAAGTGGCAAAATATCTTTGCTTAACGCCACAGAAAGTGGGAATGAGACTCCTGCCTTCATCTTAGGCCCAGTGGGTTCATGGACATGCCGGTCATATATCCATTGCTTCCCAGTGAAGACCACTGCGTTCCTCATCTGCTCTGTTCCAGTGTAGCACTGAAATATTGATTGAATACGTGGCAAGTCCCCAGGGAGAATGGTGGCTACCTGGGCAGTCTCTGCTCTCTGTTACTGCCCTGCTGACTCTTGGCTTCCTCACCAGTGGAAGGCAGCAGCTGGAGGTCATCCTCGACACTGGCCTGAGTGTGGAAGGGTTGATGTCAGCTTTTGCCCCTCCTGGGTGAGATCAGAACCACCTGCACAAACTTGGCTAATGAGGCAGAATGGAAAACAAAACATTTATACTAGCAGGTGGGAGTCTCAGCTTGGAGGCAGCCAGCAGTGGTGGTGTGGTTGTTTCCCAATCATCATCTTGAAGCCATTATCCAGCTCTCAGACCCCTTTCTCTTCCTCTATTCCACTTCAAATCCCAAGGCAGGTTAGCTGTGGATTAATCTATTTGACTGAATGCTTGAATGGATCAGAAGAGACATACCCATGAAGTCATCTCTGCTGGGGAAGCACAGAGACAAACAGCCAAGAGCATTTCTCTAATAATTCATTCACAGCGCGTGAAAGGTAAGCTCTCGTTCACTCTGATGCACACTGTAAGTGCCATGGAGAGGTGCCAGGAGGAGGATACGAAACCTTTGTGGTGTTGTGGTTTTGCTGAGGCTGAGTAAAAAATTAAGGCATGATACTAGTTTCAGCCCAGAGCTAAATATAGACATGCACCCAATCCATACAGTGGATGACTTTTGTGATGCAAAAGAAAGAGCAGCTGTTGAGGATATCCTAAAATATCAGCATTTTTTTTTCTTGAAACAGCGATGATGTTCTTTGTGCTTGTAAGTCTAACCTAGCCGGGGACTCAAGTGGGATAAGGGCACCGAAAGTGCTGCCTTGCTGAGTGCTGTACTTATGCTTTGGAAGTGAAGGTACTGGTATATATGCATGTGGTGGTGCATTTTTCTCTCTTACATGAGTTCTTTGGTAACAATATCAGATCTGCTGGGTTGTCCCAGTTTCTATACAATATCCACACTGAAACCAATATCACAGTGAAAAAAAAATGTATATTCCAGTCAGTCGATATGATTTTTCTTCCCCCTAAAAAGTATAAGTGGCTTTTCTTGCAAGTCAATGTCTAGGTCACATATTCTTTTTTTGGTTCTTGCGGCTGTGGCCAAGTGTGAGTAACACCATCCCTGGAAGGGTTCAAGGCCAGGTTGGATGGGGCTTGGAGCAACCTGGGCTGGTGGGAGGTGTCCCTGCCCAGGGCAGGGGGTGGGATTTAAGGTCCCTTCCAACCCAAACCAGTCTGTGATTCTATAATTTTCTACCTTAGCACACCTTCCCACCTCCAGGACCATGGCAGATGCTGTTCAAGCAGTGGGTTACGCAGCAGCAGCAGCGTGTGCATGGGATTAGAAGGCAGTGCCAGGACTAGGGATGTACAAAGGAAATCAAGATTAAGTAGTAGCTTTCAGGCCATAAGGGGTCCTTTTTTCAGTTTCATCTAGCTCACACTGCTCCAGAGGCAGTAGTTGGTAGAACTTAAATTTATTTATCCCTTTTTAGCAACCTTTAAGATATTCCTTGGAGGAAGCTTTTCTTACTGTACCCTTACAAAGTCGTGTTCATGTTTGCCATGAAGGCTGAGTAGCTGTTTCTGAAGTTTTCATAATGGAGAATCACCTTAGGAAATTGAACCAAGGAAATAGTGTGCCTGAGAAAGAATTAATAAATATAAGCGTAATAATAATTATTATTATTAATTCACAATAAAATTAAAAATTAATAACATAATAAAATATACAAAGACTAAGTATAAACAAACAAACAAAAAGTAACTAAGCATGCAGAGATTCAACCGTTAATCCATGCAGAATGTAGAGACATCTGCTGAAGGTGTTGGTTCTTGATACTGCTTTAGATCCTGGTAACTCATAGTCTGGCCTTATAAGAAAAGCCATTGGTAATGCTACTGTCTGATCTACTCTGAAATATTTTATGGATGTAGAGAGGACTTTGGACTAAAGATTATAGAGCTTAATGAAATTACATTAAACTATTTACAAATTAGTAAATTGTTAGTAAACTATTTACTTGTAAGGTAAGAATTTTATACTTGCTGAGTAGAGTACGGATCGAAGCTTAGGAAAATTGAACTAAACTAAGTTAAACAAACATGAATAAATCTTCATGGAGCCCTGCAGAGTATGTGTCTTAGATCTGGAAAGAGGATATTTTGTATTCCGATTCCAACACGTCTGTCATAATGGGTGTAGAGTACACAGCTCTGTTTTCACCAGAGACCGGTGACCAGCAGACAGGCAGCCCAGGGGCTAGAATGTTGCTAGCTATGGAGCTTTGCTAACAGCCCTGGGGCAATCGAGCTGTGATGATGGTCCTCTCCTCTAGCACTGCGTTTTCCCTTTGTAAAACTACTAGAGCCACATGTTTAAGCACTGAGAGACAGCAGGAAAGCAGAAAGGGAGAGTGAGACCACTTCAATGGCTAGGATATGCTCAGCCCAAATGGCTGACTTAAGTTCAGATCCCTTAATGCAATACAGAGCTTCTCCCATTTGTCTGTCTTCTGGAAATCCCTTTCTTAAGCAGCTCAATTCCTCCACTCCCCATAAAGATCCTAAGTGCTCAAGCTCAATGTGAGCTTGAAAATTGCATTAGGGTATTTATTCCTAGGTGCTATTCTGAACCTCTGCAGTCTTTACCTTAGTTAGACTTGTAAAAATCACCGTTCCCCATTTCACGTGGAAAAGATAACATACCGCAAAAGCTAGCTGAGACGCTTTATAGCAAGAAAAGTAAAGACAGTTCTCTCTTCTAAAAGAAAAAGTTAAAGAATCTTTTGAGACAAAACAATAAGTGGACTCAAGAAGCAGATTTTGTATGGATTGATGCAATGTGGCTATTGTGCACTTTGACTTTCACTGTTTTCTAATGATTAATACCTCGGATTCCCAGGTTCTCACTGAATAGTTGCTGTTGTAATGCTTTGAATATTCTTGTCTACTCTCTGTACCATTGTATGAAGGAAAAAAGGACCAATATTTGATCAAAACAAATGTCTATCCCAGGACAGCATACAATGAGGATAGTTTGTGAGAGGTGGTTAGATTGCTGCAACCTAATATGTTCTAACTGGGGGCCAGCAGAGGCTCCCCTTTGCTGTTATTTCCCAGTCCTTCCTTAGGGCTGGTTCTGGCACTCGCCTCGTCCCGCGTTGGGACACCTCGGTGCGCTGGGCAGCAGAAAGCCAGTCCTTTATCTGTGGGTGTCTTAGAGCCCCAGGCAGAAGGAGTTTTGATCAGTCTTGTCCTGAAACCAAATCATTCACCGTGTAATTAAGGCTTTTGTTAAGTGCCCTGCATATGTGAGCCTTACTGTTTTGGGTTATCTAGTGCACAGGATGGAATCACCCTGGCAAAAGCTGGTATTGCCTTTAGTGAGAGGGGAGGTAGTGGCTCCAGGTGTCCTCAGATAAACTGGAGTAATGAAAAAAAGCCACAAAATTGCAAATGGAAAGCTTTTTATTTTTAAAGTTATTAACGTTTAAAGAAATTTTCTGAGGACAATTTTATGTTCTAAAAGAAATAACTGTTTGGTTGAAAACATAGTCTCAGAACGCAATAAAACTGTATTGCTGTAAGAGGGATGACACAGACCACCAGCATTTTCTTTCTGCCTTCTGTTACGTGTTTTCTTTACACTCTGTGTCTGCGAAAATGAGACCACAATTAACCTCTCTTGGTGGAAAAGTTCAGCGTGTTACGTATCACGCTGCAATCACAATGGCAGGTAATTTTCACAGAGAGCACGAAGGAGAATGAAATATATATACTGACTTCTCCATGAGTCCGTTTTTCTTTCTCTCCTGTTTATGAGTCATTACCAGAATCACCACGAGGTGAGCAGTCTAGCTGGGTTTATATTGTTCAGGAAAAAGACTCCCTTTTTATTCCTCCTGGAATGTTACGCAGTCCTTTGAGAGACACTCTGCTTTACTTATTACTGAAATACAGTTAAATAGTTTCTGTCCTTTGGCCTTCCCATGATAAAACTTCTTAAATAAACAAGACACCATAAATTATGTGTGTGTGCAAAGCTGGTTATTTCAAGAGATCGTCTATAAAATTGATTACATATAAGTAAAGTTAGCTGAAATTATCTTCATACCTCTCTAAGAAGGAGATGGGGTAATAAAAAAGCACTTGGTAAGTGCAGTATCCAGACACTTCTTGCAATTTGCACTGAAATAAATTGGGATTTGAGTATATTTCGGTTGTGATGTGAAAACCTAGTTGCGTGCTGCACTGTGATAGCAAGGTCAGCGAGGGGAGAAGTAGAAACTAAGGAGAATCTGATAAGCAACATAAATAGCAAGGACATCTAGATGTAATGTCTCTACTTACAGGACAGCTGATGAATTTTTATTCAATGGATCTTTAAGGTAGAATGTTTAAATTTTGATAAGTGCAGGAGTGACAATCGAGTTCTCCTCTCCTGCAGAGAAAAATGCCCTGTTGGAGTCAGGCAGTGATGTTTTCTGTGTCTAAGGGTGGTCAAGTCCTCAGCTGGTCGCAGGCTCTGTTTTTCAAAGTGGTCCTTTTTTTGGTGAAGGAATGAGCAGCTTCAGAGACTTCACACCCATAGAATACCCGCTGGATAGAAAGTACAGTCTTCCTTTTCTGAGAAGTGGTCTATGAAAAAACCCTGAAAAAACCTGAAAAAACTTTAAAATCACTGCTGTCGAGTGGTTTAGGTGCTTGTCAAAACAAGTAGCGGTTTGAGTTCTTGTTGGCAGAGTAAGGCATCAAAGTTACGTCTCCTTTAATCACTATCACGCTGGCAATAAAATGACCCAGTAGAAGGCATTAAGTCAGTTGAAGGTAGGACCAAGAAGGGGTTCAATCTACAGGTGGTTAAGCAACTTGTTTGACCTCAGGGAGGAGTTAAAGGGATCATGAGAAAAGGTTGTGTATGGGATGGATGTGTTAGGAGGTCGAATGGGGAATGTGGAGTTAAGGAAGTGGGCTGTTCGTCGAGATCACAGATTTACCGTATTAAGGATACAGAGTTATCAGAAATGGTCCCGTATAGAACCTGGTAGAGAGTGTACCAACCACAGCTCCACTGTTTCCAGGACCTCTACATGCAATACTTTGAGCCAAAACCCATCAATAAGACACTTCTGAGCAGCATCGTTCAAGGGCAGGTTATCCATGGTGCAGGAGTAAAGCCAGAATTCAGAGTATTTCTGTTTGTGCCCGTTAGGCTGTGCTATTATGTATAAATTCATGCTATCATATATTGGGCTTTTTGCAGCTGTGATTGAAATTACCCGTGCTTGAAACCAAAATCGAGTGTTGCGTAAAAGCCCAGGGGAGCGACGATGTGGCAGAGGAAGTGAATGAGGACGCTGGAAAGCGAGACTGTCCTCGTAATGTGACTGGTTCTCATGTTGTGATTTTTCTGGTCCTTATGAGCCTACTTCATTTCCCAAATTTGTCACTGCGGATATGCCAGTGGACGCGAAAACACGAAAATGATCAGAGATGTTGTTGCGTCGTTTCAGAACACAAGACTTGATGAGCCATTATGCCGTGCTGCTGCTGAAACTGTTATGTCTCTATATTTAGAAGCAATTTGTTTTTCAAGCCGTGGTTGCAGAGATCCATTTTCAATTGGGCATGAAACACCGATGAGACACGCACTGATGAGTTTCCACGTACTGTCCTGAAGCTTCATGTTAATTTTTTTCCCAGGAAGACTTTTGGGTTATTTTTTCTGTTTTATGGGATGTTTCAGAAAAGCGTTCCATCTTGTGTTGCAACTAAATTTAAATTGAAAACTCTTCTTTGGTGACTTATTGCATACCAGCTACAGTTGCTTAGCATTCTTTTAAGGATCCTTTTAAACTAATCTCTCATAGGCCAGAGAAACAGGCTTTATTTCTGGTTTTGCAAAATGATTTTTTGTTTCTTGTGGAGTATCCTAAAGGGTATCTGTCTACGGTATCTCATAGCAGGAGCCTTAAGAAGGTGCGTTGCTGGTCACATATCCGAGTGACATAATGGAGGAAAAGAAACTCTTTAGTTGTTGTTGTCTTTTAATATAATGTTTAGGATTTTTTAGCCTACACATGGTAGTTAATAATACGTGGTTGTAACAAAGGAATTAAAGGCAATCCCACCCTCCTAGAAACCAAACCAACCCCCTCCTAATTTGATTAAGTTAACTTCATGCTGAAGACTTGAATAAAAAAAATAAATACTCTGGAGAAAATACTGTTATCTTGAAGAGGAGGCTGTGACAATAAATGTAGGCCTGCATGAGTCAGACTATCGTTTCTTTCTGCTTTGCCCTGCCAAAGTTCTTCCAGATTTGTACCTCTAATTTTGGAAGTCAGTGCAGGCCACCCTGCTGCAGCCTCGGGTGAGGATGTGCCTATGGTGGGTGCCGGCATCCAGGCTTCTGAGCTTTCTGTTTTAGTGGATAGGCTTGACTTTTGTGGACAAAACAAATGTCCCAATTCCTTTTTTAATTAGAGGCATGAACTTCAACCATCTTTTCAGGCCTGTGGGCTGCAGTCATGTTTTAGAGCACCCATTTGGACATTTTTCTCATTTGTATTTTCCTTCCCTGGAAATTCTCCTCATAAGTCCATCTAATTCCTCAAAACAGTGTTTGCAACATGAAGCCTAGCCAGCAGCAGTTGAGAACAGCCAAAGGATCACGTCATGCAAATTATACACCTGTTTATCACAGACTGGTTTGGGTGGGAAGGGACCTTAAAGCCCCCCCAGTGCCACCCCCTGCCCTGGGCAGGGACACCTCCCACCAGCCCAGGTTGCTCCAAGCCCCGTCCAACCTGGCCTTGAACCCCTCCAGGGATGGGGCAGCCACAGCTTCTCTGGGCACCCTGGGCCAGGGGCTCACCGCCCTCACAGCCAAGAATTTCTGCCTCACATCTCATCTCAGTCTCCCCTCTGTCAGTGGAAAACCCTTCCCCCTCATCCCACGGCTCCCCTCCCTGCTCCAGAGTCCCTCCCCAGCTTTCCTGTAGGCCCCCTGCGCATTATCCTGCACAACGCACCTCTACTTTTTAATCTTCTTGTGAGTTCAGTGAGAATATTTAAAAAAATTCCAAACAATTCTCCGAAATAACAATGAATGTTAAATGTCTTTCTGGTTTTAATCACTAATGCTTTACTACCTGTATTGTAGTGCTTGGTGCAGTAGCATAAATCCTTTTCTTCTTTCAACAGAAACTGTGGCAGGGTGAGACCTTCTGCTACTTGAACTGCTCCCTTTTCTTGCCATTCAAAAATGAGATCATTCATTGTGTATCCAACTGAAAAAGAAAAAAAACACATATGCAAATAAACTCTAAGTCAGCTGTGAACTTTGAAAAGCAGGGGCATACCAAATAGCGAATGTCATGAAAAGGAGATAAGACAGGGGGTCTGCTTGTACCTGTTAATCACAGACTGTTATCTGCCCTTCGATACCACACTGAACTGGAAAAAAAGCCAGTCTTATGCATCCTTTGTGACATCTTAGTAGTCAAGTAGTCTATTAACGGAATTAACAAAAGTATCAAAATGAGCTAAACATCCAACGCTGTGGGGGCTTGGGAACATCTGCCCCTCCCCAGCCCATGAAGGATAAAATAGGCCCTTCACGCTCAGATCTCTTCCTCCTTTTATTGGAGGTGAAACGGTGGATTGTCAAAGCTATGTTTATGGATTTACGTCAATTTGAATTGTTAGGTGCAAACTCTCCAAAGAAAACGAGGGATGAATATTTCTGCAGGAGTGAGATATTAGTTGAATTGAAAAAATACTTTTTTCTGAAACTGGTAGAGAACAAGAGAAAGCAATTGGTTGCAGTCTTCTCATATTAACTGACTGAGATGGATTATGAGATTAAAAGGCATTCAGTTTTAATATTCAGATTCATGCATTTATCCGTACCTCATGCATGTGTGTATAAGATTAAATAAAACAGCAAAAGGAATAGTAGAAGTACTGGTCAAGGGCCCTTTTCCCTTCTGTTTTCCTCTCTCAGGTGAATATTTGCACGGGAGATCATTGTGGAAAATAGCTCTAATTCCTCTGAATGTGTGATATATAAACTTTCCAGTATATCCCTGACATTTTATTCTATTTTTTTTCTGAATATATTTTCTTGGGTTATGACAACTGAAAAAAAAAAAAAAAAAAATCAACACTCCAAACCAAGCTTCCTGTTCTCATTCAGGTTTCATTAAGGCTTTCTCAGGATTTAGTATACTTGGACAAAGTGAGATTTTAAGATTGAAATCTAAAACTAGATAGCTTCTGTCATTGTAGTAGTTTGAACGACAAGGGTACAATTGAGCCACATAAAATAGCTTGAACAAGAAGGCAAAGGGTTTAATTTTTACATCTGAATTACACAGCTTTCATTCACCTATTTTACTTCTTTGCAATATTTCCTTTCTGCTTTAGTCCCGTGCTAATGAGCTGTTGAGGATACCTACTGATAACTGGAAATATCTTTTAATGTTTCAGTAACAAATTGCTGTTCAAAATATATTGTTCGGAACTTTCTAAGAGTATCTGCCTGCCCGCAAATAGTGAAATGTTGAGTTCCAGCGAAGGAAATAACCTCTTTGGGGTATGGGCATAAATCTTTCCCCTGTTATATTCAGTGACTTCATTACTCTTTGAATACATATATGAACGTTATTCAGTCATAATGCCCTGGTATGCTGACCTCAAATCTGAGGCACACTTCATCCGTTCTGATCTGTCTGTGTTGAATGAACTTAAAAGCTAAGAATCGGTGTCTATAAATTTAAAACTGTTTTCAACACCTCCCCTTGCTTCTGGATTCTTGATGTTTCCCTGGTGGAGTACCTTCACACAAGGTATTCAGGGGCGCTCAGCCTGACCGCTGCTTTCCTTTGGTATTTTGTTGGGGCTCTATGAATATGCTAAAAATGGGACCATACCCTTTTAAACAAGTATTTAATTAAGATCAGACGTTACTCAAGTCATTTCAAGCATAGATTAACTGTGCAAGGAAATGCTTATTTTTCTGTCTTATTGAATGCGTGACATTCTGTAAACACAGTCTCAAAATTCACTATTAAATGCCATAAACTATGAAAAATCAGAGCTATAGGTCCTATCAAACTTTGCATGAATTCAGACAAAAAGCAGTTGTGTGTAAAGCAGATTATCAGTTGAAGCATGTAGATTATGGCCAGAAGTGATATCTCCCGCGTAAAACTCATTGAACTGACAAGAAACAACTGCTGTGTCAAAATGTATTTCACTAAATCAGATTCATTCATCTCTAATGCATGCTTTTAATTTTGATTATCTACCCTGCCCGCTAATTCTTTTGTAGTGCAATCTATTAAAATCTATGTAGTGTTAAGGGATATGGTGTAAGGGAGAACTTTGTAGAGTGGAGTTGATGGTTGGACTTGATGGTCTTTTCCAACCTAAATGATTCTATGATAAAAACAATAGCGGTGTATGCAAAATGCTGATGTAGTCATTCATTTTTATCATGTTTACATTTTAAATACCTAAATATAGCTTTAGCTTGATTCAATACTCTGACTTCAGTTTTGTAAGTCAGCATCATAGTTATAAAGTAAATGTGTCTTAAAATATAGAGGAGCTTAATAGAGATGTGAGTTTGTTATACCAAAAGAATTTAAATTAGTATACTCTATATCACATTTCCACTAGTTATGTTAAATTAAATCAATTTAAGTGAAATGTCTATTAAAATTAAGGCCCTTTATTAAATGTGACATACATAGTCCAATCAAACGTGCGCGTTGAATTAGGGGGCTAAGAGCACAGCAAGTATCAAAAGTGTAGGGAGCTTTGGTAAAGAAAATTTGAAAGCCTCAAGGGCAGAGTGTTCTTTTTTTATTTTTATATTTAGGATCCTAGAATCGCTAATCATAGAAGACTACAGTGTTAGAATTTTGCGGATAACTTTAAAATTCTGATACCGCTGCCTGAGTTCAATGGGACTGCACAGCCCTTTCCTGAATATGTGTTGCAGTCTGAGCCCTACATTTGTGAAATGGAAATGATTAGATGCTGCAAGAAAGAAGATTTGAAATACACTGTGTATATTTTCCAATTGGCCTATGTGATAAAATACCAGAGCAGCTGTATTCCATGATGCGGTTATTCCCACTAAAGAACTGTTACACCCTCAGATCACCTTCTTGGCAAACTCTGGGCTTGAAATGCCTTTATTCTTGTAAGAACTGCACTGAAATATGTAGTAGTTATAAAGAACAAGACATTTCTCTTTACGGATTCTAAGGGATAAGGAAGACACCGGTGTCTTTATTGTGCTGTTAGGTCCATAAATACTGAATCCACAGAAACTACTTGGCCCAATCTAGGACCCTGAGTTTGAGGAAGTAGAGGAACCAATTCACAACAACATCCTAGAATGAGGAATCCCATCCCTTGTAGCTTTTCAAGTTCAAATTCACACCTATAGAAGCCCTCTCTGCCCGATGATACCTGTTTCTAGGTTCTCCTCCTTACATTTGATTGCCACAGAAGCCCGTGCCAAATGTTAATGGGCTGATGAGTTTTGCAGTGTATTTATATTTTTTTAGATTTTCAAAAATAGCAGAGACAACACTTAATCACATTTCCTAAGCTTCTAACGTTTCTATCAGCAGGGCACTGTATTTTGTCTAGGAAAATTATTTCAGTGGCCTTCTACTCAACTCTGAGAATGTAGAAAGAGATGACCCAAAGCCAAATCAGAAGAGTGTTTTTATCAATTACACGTAACCTTAAATATTTATTAACTCTGCTTATAGAGGTACGGCGCTTATTCTGTAGTGGACGTAAGTGCTTAGCTCTTCAATCCTGACTTCTTCTTGGATAAGATGTAAGATTGTTTCTCCCTCTGCTTTGCTTTCATTATATTCTGCTTTCCATGGGAAACGTGGTGTGTGTGCCTGAAGGGAGTCCCAGTCTATGTCCGGGAAAAAATACCCTGTGAATCTATTTCTGAGCACGCCTGCCTTCCAGGGTAAATTTTTGCTACGTAATGGTTATTCCTATTTGTAAATTCTTGCTGTTCACTCTTACTATATGGTCTCTCTTGTTGCTGCTTTGTGAGCAGAAGAGAAATATCTCTTATTTGCATTTGCTGCAGCCCAGCATGATACTCAGTCTCTCGCTAAAAAGGAATTTTTCTTTTTTGACTATGAGGTGGGTTTGGTGACTATTATAAATTGCTGCCAGACACTTTTATTACTGGTGATTGGGAAATGCAGTCTTATGAAGGAAAGTCCTAGTGGTTACTTTTTAGTGTTGAAAAAAGGACAGTCAGTTCACTGGCCTGGTTAGTATACGAGGGAGCAGCTCACTCTTTCATTCATGGTAGAAAAAGTGACCCCTTAATACTACAGAAATAGCTGAAAGCAATGGAAGCTACCCCTCTGTAGTGGTCTGCAGGACCAAGCCAACCTCAACTAAATCAGATGGATTAGTAAGGACTTCTGTCGCTGAAATGTGGTGTACCAGGGTTTGGGTTTGCAGGGCATAAATGCTTGACGGTTGAGAAAGGAAGCAGAGATGCCAAATTTTGTGTGTTACAGGATGTAAACCAGCTGCTGTGGCTGAAGCAGAGAGCAGTTTGCAATGTATTTGTTGTCTGGCTACGGTCCAGGTGTTTTCTCTTCCTTAATTCTATAAAGATACTACTAATCATACAAAATCTAAGCAGTGTCATTGTAGAACTGGAAAGAAAGGACAGAAAAACCACATTGTTATGTTGAACAGCGGTATTGCGACGTTACGAGACTGGTTAAGCTGCATTAATACTGCCTCTATTAACCCGAAGTCTGAGGTCTTGCACATCTGTAATGCAAAAGCAGATGATAAATTGTTGGTAATTATATGTCAAGGCTATCATCCCAGGAGGAGGAGGTTGCCAGAGGGAGTATTTCTCAGGAAAAATGTGTGTGTGCATGGCACAGTAGCCTCTCAGCAAAATCTCTCTTTAAAGAGACAACTCATTTTTAGGAGCCTGAAGTCATTGCAGGTAATTAGCTAGTGAAGCATGTGCTGGCAGACTGAGACCTCCGCCTGAGATGAATACGAGGAACTGGCAAAATAAGTAGAATTTAGAATTAACTGGCAGTGTAGAGGGGCTGAAACAATTGGGGAAGTTGGGTTTGGCCTGCAGAAGTTTTTCTTTAGAAAAATGGTCCATCACAGAGCTGGTGATAATGGTGAAAAAATGAAAGTAAAACTCTGTGATCACACTTACGGAGAGAGGAGGTGGAAAAAATTAGGCATTGGATGAGGAGTGGTTGTCAGGACTCATGCTTGGAACAGTTGATGCAGGGTTTTGAATGTCTGGATATCAAATAAAATGAAACTATAGTGATAGACTGTTTAATTGATCTAATCTATGCAAAACTCTTTGGCAATAGGTGGACAAAACAGACATATAAACTCTAGCCTTTAGACAGTGCTGAAAATTGTCTGGCTAGAATGAATAATTTCAGCATGTTCAATTAAAGGTTGCAGGAAAAATTTCAGGGAAAAAGAATGTGAGCCTTCTGAAATATTTCTAAGTAGCAACGGCAACTACAGTGTCTGGAAAAGAGAAACCCAAACTTTTCCCTTGGTCTCGCTCATCTTTCCCAGAAAATCTTATCTTTTCAAAAATGGTGTTGACAAGTTGTTATCAACACCCACATGAGGTCCCTGAAAGAAAAAAAAAAAAAAAAGATTGTATCCGTGGATTTTTTTTTTTTAAAACAGTCATTAATCTTAGTAATAAATATAACCTTTTCATTAATCCAATTTTGAAAATATAGGAACAAAATCCACTGTAAATGAATAGGGTTCTACAAAACCCACATCAGTCCTCATGACTCTCTAGAACTTATTGGAACCAAGCTATTGATATCAGTTTTATACATGCATGCTAAGTGTATGAAGATTTTGTTTTAGCTAATTCAGTATCAGCTGTAGGCATTAGAAGCCCATAATCTCATAGGCAGAACTGTGGGCATCCAACAAGTTTGTCCTGAAGAATTATTGAAGTGTCTTTTAAGTGTTAAGATCTCTTCTTCAGGCTGTCCAAGGACTACACCATTACAGAAAAACAAAGTTTGTTATTCAGGGCAAGCAATTCCCCTGTACCCTCAGAGATGGCACACTTTTGAACCACAATTGCCTCCACAATTCCAAGAGATCCTCTTTTTTCACTGCAGCTTGAAAGTCTTATTTGCTGAGTTCTTTCCTTTTAACCACCCTTACAGTACCATTCCAAGCCGTGAAAGATAGTTTTTGAGCAATCTTGTGATCCAGCTGAATGCCAATATATCTTGTAAATTTTCTACATGGCACTGGCCCAGGTTGCCCAGAGAGGCGGTGGAGGCCCCATCCCTGGAGACATTCAAGGCCAGGCTGGATGAGGCTCTGAGCAACCTGATCTAGTTGAAGATGTCCCTGCTGACTGCAGGGGGGTTGGACTAGATGACCTTTAGAGGTCCCTTCCAACCCAACACAGTCAATGATTCTACTCATTCAGTTTTATTCCAGGAAGGCCGTGCTTCCCTTGTGTCATTTAACGCTATCTACAGGCATATTAAAACCTGACTCTTTTCCTCTTGTTCAATAAACAAAGACATGAATGGCATGAAACAACTGAGCTGAATATCTAGCATTTTTGTACAAGAGAGTTTGGTTCGACAAAGAATTTCTTTTATAGTTCTTTTAATTCCAGTGATTTACCTAAATTCTGTTCTAATTTCTTAAATGTTTAGTAAGGTACAAGTCCAAGAGTAACATTGGACTTATTCATCAAACCGAGCTGTTCTTTAGGTATCCAGCCGAGGCAAGGACTACAGTCATGATGACTAGAGTTATTTCACTATCCCTCTGTTACGCATCCCAACAGTGTCCCTCCAGGGCAGGCTGCCTGCACGTTACTGGTCTTAGAACATGGCAGAGGTTTGAATTGTGCCCTAAATTCCAAGCAACATAACAGGGGGAAGTTCTGACAGAGCTAACCAATCTGGTTTTTGGCTTGAGGTTAGAATAAATTCTTCTAATATACATTACATACTAAAAATATTAGCTTCAGAAATGAACTGTGATGCATTTCAAGGCTAAGTTTATGCGGAGGTCCAAGAAAGCGGGATTTTATTCTATGTACTTCTGAGCCGCTTTGCAAAGGCTCTGCCCCTTGCACTGGCCTCTAAGTCTTTCTGATGGAATCTCTCCCTTGGGAGTTACAGGTTTATCCTTCTTAGCCTGAATTTCAGAGACGAATAACATCTTGGGCCCAGCCTGCTACCACATCCCTCAAACCTAATATTCCTTGCTGAAGCCTATAGATTTTCAGCTGTCGTTTTTATATGAGTTTCTGTGGGTTCAGCAGCAGCTGTGCAGTTATTGCCGCCCTTTCCTCCGGCGTTGGTCGGGAGCTGAAGACCAGAAACGTCTACCTCTTCGTATCTGTGTGTCAGGTCTCACTTCAGACAGGCAGGGTGGGCTGAGTACCCGTCTGCGGAGTAGAAACCGTAGGATGGGTTGTTGATAATCTTTGTGCTACTGAAATGGAAAAGAGGGATGGTTTCCACACGTTCCGGCACAGGTGGGCATTGACCCAGTGTGTCCGTAATTTCTGCCACTCAGGTGGACACTAGAGGTTCTCTGGCAGATAAGGAATACACTGCAGTCCCGCTATCTTTCTGATGGTGTCTTTGCGCTGCTGTGGGAAGGGAACAACGCGCACATCATTTTCGGTAGTGCAGTAGCCTGTACTGCCGAAGCCGGTTTACAGATGCCCCCATTGGCACAATCTCCAATTTAGAGACCGGAAGAAAGAAATTATATTCTTCAGGTAACAGCATCATGTAGTACCGAGTGAACTTTCTCTAAAAATCCAAAAGATCAGAGCATGATTGCTCGGAAAGACTAAAAAGCCTCCATAAATCAGAAGGGGGAAAAAAAAAGCCTTTGTTTAATTCATTAAGAGAGACAGTATGCATAAAAATAAAATTATGATGTGAACAGGTGCTTTCTCCCTTACATATATTCTTCTTTCATAACTGAGTTAGTCTTTGAAAATTCAGGAATATTGAATGTCACATAAAGTTATAATTGTGATAGATGAATAAAGGAATGCTGAGAGATAAAAGTGAAACTTAAAAAAGGGACAGACAACAAGCTCTAGCACATGAAAGAAAAATTTTTCTTTCCTGGGAGACAGGCTGCAGAAATAAATATGTATCTAGCTGACATTTCTTTGTATCTTATTCAAGCAGAATAAAACTAAAATTATCTCACATGCCCATAGGCTGCCCTGGTGTAAGGCATAGAAATGTAGAAGGGATTATTTCATATGTGCATTTTCATTTGCTTCCTTTCTAAGATACAAAAGCAGCTCATTCTAGTTGCTGAGAAATCATTTGGTAAAATAAATCCTTTAAAAATAGAAGGCATTTCCACTTAAATATTTTTCAGACGCTTCATGATGTAAGTGAAGTACTTTAACCAGAGGCAAATCCAGCTGCTTAGACTGACCTTGGAAAAAACTTTACACGAGGTGGCTAAAAATAAAAATATCATTTGGGAAGAAAAGCTATACATGAATTTTCCTCTTAGATCTTTCTACGCTGGAGCAACAGTATCAATATTAAAGGAAAGGATCTAGTACTAAACAAAATTGTTATTTTATAGCAGAGGTAAAAATCTATGATCTGTCCTTTATAAGTAACTGTCGGCCTTTCTTACAACCTGGTGGTAAGATGAGTGAGAAAAAGATGAGCGATTTGGTAGAAACAGTCTAATTTGCTTAGCGACACATGCAGGAGCAAGGCTTGAAGACCAGATACTGTGAGAGAAATGTGCCTTGTGAATTCATAATTGTACAACGTCCTACCCAACTTGGCTCTCAGAGGAGAAACCAGCAATGACGATGCCTTTCAAAAGGAACACCTGGAAGCGTGGCTGCTGCTGTTTTGCTCCTCCAACCACTCTGGGCTTTGTAACACAGCCTGATGAGCAGATCGTTTACTCAGGACATGAGAGGACTGTCTTCTCAGTTAGGAAGCCCCACGTCTTCCACTTCCCCAGACGGCGCATTAGCCACTAGGGTTGGTACTTTGGTCCCCCTGTTTAGGTTGTCTCACTGGGCACCAAGAAATGCGGGCTGGCCAGCCACAGCAGAGTGTGGCACTGTGGCCTAGAAATTAGAGCTGCTTGGATGGATCCAGGGTCTCGGGGTTATGTCAGTTCTTACCTCAGGACATTTGATATGAACCCTGGGAAAATGCTAAATGCACCCGTCCTCCTTTTTTCTTCTATAATTCTGAAGAGAACTGGATGCCTGTTCTTAGCCAAAGACTCTGGAATTTGGATGTTTCTCCTCACCTTTTCTTAAGTTTTGGAAACTGGTTGGAGTTCAGACTCACAGAAAACTTTTTTTTTTTTTTTTTTTTGCCTAGTTACTCTCCTATCCAGCTTGTAGACATTTTTTGTGACTCTTCCAAGGTGTCTATTTCCCTTCCTGTTCGTCCTGTATAGAGAAACTGGGGTTGGGCAGGTGCGTTCCTGCTCTTGAAGGTCTGGGAGCTTGGAGTTCATGTCACTACTCCTCTCTTCTTTGGATCTGTCCCAGAGAAATTCCTTATGGTTTCAGGGAACTGCTGTCATGTTCTTGCAAACCCAACTAGTTATTCTGCCATCAGACGCGTAGGTCTGGCCAGAACTGCAAAATTTTCTGCCTCAGGCCAGAAACTTTGCCCATCGTCTCTATTTTTCAATGCCTGGAGTTACAGGTAAAATAGAATTAAACAAGGCGATCTGGGTAAAGCTTTATTACTTGTAATTTCCTTATGAAATCAGATTTGATCTTTCTCTCCAACTAGGAGATTTTGAAGTGCTCATTTGTATTTTGTTCAGCTCCTCTTTTGTGAGCATTGCCTCTCTCCGCTCTGCGGATGTGCAGCAGGGAATTTACTCTCACTGAACAGAATGATTAAAAACAAGACTTCAGTGAAAAATGTTCTGCTGGAAAATGCAGTAGAACATCTACAGTGTTATTCAACCGATAAGTGTTGGTTCCCTACGGTGCGGTTTGTGGGAACTGTGAGCTCCTGCTGGGTTTCTCTACAGCAAGAGAGACGCCTGTTTGTTCAGGAGCACTCAGTTGTCGTGTGACCTGTCCTCGCAAGGGCTAGAGAAGAGAGGAAACATAAAGCTGAGTTTTATGAAGTTGTTAAAGCAACAATTTCATAACTTTTTAAACACTTTTTAAAAAGAAAATAATTATACCTTTTGCTTGTTCAAACAATATGATACTTTCTGTTTGAAGAATAATTGTATATAGTGAATATACCTGCCATCTGGATGTACTCTGATACGACTGCCTCGTATTTAGTCACAATAATTATAAAGGTGACATAGGTTATTAGTAGGATTATGGGGTTTTTTTACTTAAATGATGAATGTATAATATTGCCCTAAATTCCTTGACATTTGCAGCAAATAACTACCTCTCGGTTTTAGTCAGGAAAATTTCTGCTGTCAGATTCAGCCATTAAAAGCCCACTTTATAATATTACCATCTGTCCGCTGTAATGAAAGATAGACCTGGCTTTCATATCCACCCTGCAATTTTTTGTAAAAGCCTACCATTACCCTTACAACCACCAGCTCTCACGTACTGACTGACAGATAATTACCTCCCCTTTCTCTTAGATGCTACTTCTCTTCAGTAAAAGAAGAAAGAAACCAAGAAATACTTTAATCAAATTATGTGTGTTGTGTTTCTGACCTGTAAGATATTTCAGATAATCCAGTATTTTCATTCTATATGCAGAAAATTATTTTATGAAATATTTTACTCATTGGTCCTAAAACTGTAAATATAGATATGACATTAAGACGGATTCTTATAATTTATCTGTTTTTTCTCTGTCATGAATTGTCACAAACTTGATTGCTGGAATCTTTCAAAGAATGCTTTACTTTATTTTATTTTTATTCTTCGCATCATTAGGAGGATCTTTCTGCTAGGAATCTTTTCCAAAGCCCCCTCATTTTAAGGGGAAAAGGGAATTCCCAAATACTTCGTATCACAAGGTCTTTCTGTGTGCGTGCCTTGAAATGGCAAAGCTGCTGGATGCTGCCCATCTTCTTCTATGTTCTAAGACAGGCATCAATGGAGACAAGTACAGTATATGATGGGTTGCCAATTCGCTTTCACGTAAAGAATATTGCTGTTAACTGAAAGATAATTCTGCAAAACCTGCCTTGTCTAAGCTGGTTTTACCTTCCCCTCTGCTCTCCTCAGGATATTGGTGTATAACGCAGATAGGGCTTTATGAAGAGATTATTTAAAACACATGGGGTTGTAATTTCGCTTTTTCCATTTAAATTCTAGTGTAACACCATGTTTGGTCAAATTGTTAGACCTTCTCTGTGCTAGAAAGCTATCAGATCTTTTTTTCTTTCTGTGTTTTGCTGGGTGTTTTCAATGTCAAGCTATCTGGGCAACTATAAATTCCTTTACATCCGGAGTCTTTGGAAGATGCTACAAATTTTTCCAGTGTTATGGTTGATGACCCGATAATGATCGCATTTTATCCTTAGCTAGATGATGCCTTGTGTAGATGACTTCCTCCTCATAACGCAAGGGCTGTACAGCCCTTCCCAAGATTTTCTGCGTTTTTTTCCACTGAAAGTGGAAAAAAGTGCCGCCCCAGTTGAGGGGGTGAGGACTGTGTAAGTGGCGTACCCTATGTAGAGATATCTAACTTCTATGGTTCTCCCTTGTAGTAAGTAAACTCTTTCCCTAATCCCTGTTAGGGTGATTAGGTAAAAGCTACAGGTACATGTCTATAACATGTAGGCAGGAATATGGAGAGCAGGGACTCAGTGGGTATCATCTCACTTCCAGCTTTTAGGTACACCGAGTTATTACCAATTTCAGGATATTCATATAAATCACTTCCTTAAATTATTCTCATGTTTCTTTTATGCTGTCCCAAACTACTGTCCCCCTGTATGTGTGAACACAGGGAAGACTTAATGGTGAATCCCAGTATTAATAAATTTTCCATAAAGGTAAACTGGCACTGGCTACTTAAGTTTAGCTGTAACTTTAGATTTATGCAAACCTTGATTTTTTTTTTTTTTTTTTTCAGTACAAGAAAGGACGGAAGATTCTTTTCCTTTGAAAAACCACGTATATTTCACAGATTCTCTTGATAAAATAGAGGATTCTTTTTCAAAAATTTGTTCTTCTGCCACTGCAAGGAGTCTTCCTATCTCCTGCATAGCTGCTGCAATCCCGACAAAAGCATTTATAGGATAATACATTACGCAAACTTACAGCTTTCCAGCTGCATTATACATGTTTGCACATCCATTGGGAAATTTTTGAGATCCATCGGACAGGACAGTATTAAAGTCAATCTGAAAGAACACAAAAAAAGTATTAAAAAATATACCACAAAAATGCCATAGAACCGCACAGGAAGAATGCATGAAAACACCGGAAGTCAGTGTTCCGGTGAACAGTCTAGAAATAGAAGAAAATACATTTTTTTCCTTAGAAAGCTCTCAATAGGGATGTATATTAGCTGAACTCATTTCACTCACTTGGCCTAGTATGACAATGTGGAAAAAAATTATTAAAGACTTTCAGAAAAACAAATTTTTCAGTAGGTTTGCCTAACTTTATGAGAAGTCTAAAGGAATGCAACAACAGCATGCTTTCTGGTGCTATAGCAGAACTATTGTACTGTTAGAGTATTTCAAATCCTTCACATAAAATTTACCCAGATTTGCAAGAATCTCATAACAGATGTCAGCTGCAAATCATGGTGGCAAGGTAATTTATGTGTTATTGTCCTAAAATAAGGTGCTCAAATTGTCAACACAAAGGTTTAAGATAACATTTTCTGATACTGATGGTAGACTGAAATACACCCGTAATTTTGAACTGCAGCTGTGTTTCACATTAGTCCTGATACTTCCTGTGAAATCCTTTGCAACCTATAGGCAGAAAAAGTATTTTTACATTTTATATCAATACAATAACTTATCTTTAGGGTGATATTTTTCAGAGGAATGAGAAACAAGAATATAAGAAGTAAAGGCACATGTTTTCCCTCGTGGCCATGTTCAGGTACCCATTCACCATTCAGGGTCACGACTGTACCTTTCTTCTTGCCAGAAAATAGCTTGCATGAAAACGCTTCCCTATATTCATCGATCAGTTCAGTTGATAGAATGTTCCCCAAAAACCCGAGGGGCTTGAGTTCAATTCCTTACACATATGGCTTTTCTAGAACAGCAATGCTCTAATCCTCCTTTCTTAAACCCATTCCCCTGGTTTTGGTGTTTTGGCTAAAGGGCAGGAGGTGCCAAGTATGGCTGTATAGTTCTTTTACCCTATTTTTTTCTCCTCTCCAAAACTTCTTGGTTCTTTGCTATAACTTCTGTTTAGCCTACCAGTGAATGAGCTGCAGAGGGAAAGTCCGAGGAGGGGCCTCAGACTCAGGCCCTATTCCCATGCTACCAAAAATGATTCCAAATGCAAAATCTGACTAGTAGGTTAGTAACACGGCAAGTCGTTTCAGAGAAGTGGCACCTGGACTTTACTTTGTGCTTCAGTAAATATTTTAGTATTTTATTAATTAAGTATTCATTGAATCAGAAACTGGAACCTTCTCGTTATTTTCTTGTCTGAATTGTTCAACACAATTGGGGAAGGAGGAGACATTGGGGAATGAAAGGAAAAAGCAAATTTATAACTCTTTTTTTTTTTTTTTTTTTTTAATATCAGCACATTAGCAATTAGCATGTCTCCCCTGACTCAAATTCACATAACAACTAGATGCCAATTATATGATTTTAGATGTTTCCGAAATTGTAATAGTTCTTAATTACATCATGGCAACACAAACTTTCTAGCTCTACACGAAACACAGGAGCTACGCGGCATCTGCTTTCATCACAATCAATGTTTGCTTTTATAGATTAATATTATAATATTTCTGATGTTTGGTTTTTTTCCCCCATTGATGTGGCCGTGAACTTTGAATTCTGTTGAAGCTGCAACTCAAACTTGCTGCAGTTTGGTGGTGCCTACACTCTGTACATACCTGGAGGGAGTAGGGCGAGGAGGAGGAGTTACTTGGTTAGAGTGGGACAACCACCAGTGCCTCTCGGGGTGACTCGGACAGTCTGGAGAGAATCGATTTAGATTTGCTTTCTACTTGGGTCCGCAGAAGGAACCCTTTTTACCTGCTTTCCATCTGTTTCAAGTGACAGAATGTGTGTTGTGACACTGAAGAGTGATTATGTTCCCAGATGGGCAGAGTAACCTCCTGTTGGATACGAAATGCTTATAGGAATTTTAACCCAACGCTTTCTCCCTGTGTAAGCTCGGCAAGACGCTGCCCACTTGCAGTGGAAGGAGGGAGGAAGGGGACTCCCTTGCCACTGATACATCCACACAACTCACAAATATTTTCTTTTTCTCTTAGTATAAAAACTGTTTTACGGATTCCTGATGCTTCTTCAAAAAGTCCGATTACCCATTAATGCGGTGTCGTAACGGCATGCAAAGCAAAACACTAAGTGGGCAGGAGGTGTATTTATTTTGAAAATTGTAACAGTTTGCACAAATATGTCGCTGTATTAATACCAAATCTAATGGGGCATTACTATACTTACATGCAATGTGTTTCTCATTAGGTCAGTTTTTTAAAGGTAGTGGTAAAGTGCCTACAGATGTCTGTATTGATAAAAGGAAAGTGAGGAGAAAAGAATTAAGATAACTAGATTCTGTCAATACTTATGATTGCTGCTTACAGCTTTTTAAACCTTTTCAAAAGCTTATTTTTCACTTTTCTCTCCATCTCCAGCAGTAAGTGAACTGTGTTTTAAATGTCGTGCTTGCTCAAAGAGGTCATGTTTTCACGTTGAAGTGCAACTGCAATATCCAAATAGGTGAAAAAGAAATAATGTTGGGTTGCCGTGACATGGGAGGCTACAGCATGTGAAACTCATACATAGGCCAGTTTAGGTTATAACTAGATTATAATACTCCAGGATTATTTACTCTGTCCTTGCTCCTCTAGGCTCAGTATCTGTACTTCAGAATGGGAAATATACTTTTATTATTTTTACTGTGTGCATGCCTAATGAGGGATCATTTTTATTTTAGTATTAACAATGATCAGGAACGATGATAAAGTTCTTTATTCAAAACTCACTGCTTTAGTGGTAGTTCTGCACGACTAGCAACTGAAGATACCCGTTAGCAATTCTTAGGTACAATTTTGAGCTTCTGAATGAAAAAAAATTGTATTGAAAAATGAAAAAAACCTTTTGATTAGAGACTCACCTGATGGAATAAAGTACATTTCCATTTTTGAAAATTCGCAACAACTTATTATCTGTCGTAACTTCATGAAAGTTGGCACCTTTTTCATTAGCGAAGAACAAATCAGGTTTCCAAATTGAATCCAGCATGGATGGATCTAAGTCTAGAGAGTCATCTGGATATTCGCTGTACGCGAGGCGTGGATCATTCCAATTCTGACGGAGAAAGATGTTCACTCGGTAATCCTGCATGAAAGAGAAAACAAGCAAAGCTTTATCAAGCATAGGGATTTAGCTTTTATTTCATTTCTTAGCCATGTAATCCCCTGTCCATCTGTGGATGACAAAAGAATTACTTAGCTGAATGCCAGCATGATACCTATTTGTATCAGTGGGGACACGATGGATAAGAATAAAGATGCATTTCAGGGTAATTGAAAAAGTCCCAAGCTAAGGAAATCCAGCCTCCACGTACAGTTCATATAACTTCATACAACTCTACCCCTACAGCACCTTTGTCTTGAAATCAAAATGAGAGAAGCAATAAAAAGAGTTTTACGGAGTTACCTTTTTCCACCCGGCTCCTGGCGGGGACGTTCCCACTTCCCTCTCTTAGGCAGTGAGAAGCTGTCCCACTGTAAGAGAAGTTAAATTCGTTTCTTCTTTCTCTCTCTAATCCTTACATATTTTAGACCCATCGCTTAGACTTCCTGTGCCTCAGGAAAATTTTTGAGCCATAACTTGCCATACAGCCGTCTGAGAAGGACACATGTTCCTCCTCTGCTTAAACATGGTGGAGATCATACGAGTCCTTACAAAAAATTAGCTTAGGTACAAGTGGAGTCACCTGAATTCCTACAGACAGCCCTGTCTTAATCAAGGGGGCTTTTACAGAAAAGATGAGTGGAGGACTTCAAACTTCTGGAAGTCATTTTGGAGTTGGACATTTTCCTTATCAGAGAAAATGTCGTATTTATGGCTGCACACTTTCTTAAAAATTTACCACTCTGAAAGATTAAAATATTTGTTTTTAAATAAAAGTATTAGCATCTCATTACATTATGTCTAGAACTGAGAGAACTGAGCATAAGGACATAGGGACTATGCTTTTATTGGCCGTAATACAATTTTCCTCATTCTTTACACTACTGCACTAATGGAAGAAGATAAAAATAAAATAGAAAGACAGACATGTTAGGTGCAGAGGGGAAATGGGAGCTGATTATCAGAGCTTACGTGACATTTCTGAATGTAGTAGCAGTAAATAACCACTTTTTATTGTTATAAAAGACAATGAAAATTCATTTTAAAAAGGAAACTTTTTTGAGTCAGAACAGGAAAAAAGGTGTTCAAGACTGAGCAATACGATTTGGCCAATAACTGTGCATTGCAGTTATTAGTGGTTAGAATAACTAGTTAAAACCCCACTGGTGTAGAAATTGTGGGTACTGTTAAAATTCCAGTGTCCTATCAATATTTGCTCTTATGAAACTTGGAACATGCGGCCATACGGTTGTGAGGATCATGCCAACAGACAGAAAAAAGGACAACAGGAGCCTCAATATTCAACATTTACTCATGCAAAATGGTTTTTTATACCTTCAGCATTCTGCTGTTTTGGTCAATTTAGGGTAGCCAAACAGCCTAAAAACATGTTTACCAAGCATTTGTTGGTTGATAATCAGAAAATACTGCATATCATATAGAGAAAGTCCCAGCAGATGTTTTTTTTATTAATGTAACCTTATAAATTTTAAAGACAAAACCAGTAAGTGGAAAACTACACCTGGAGAAGGAAATTAATTCAGATTTTTGTTTTCAGCAGGCATGAAAAAGGCTGCCTGGCCAAATGGAAGCACGTAACATTAAACGCCAGGTGGAAAGAGCATAGGATTTCCTAATAAATTGGGGTTTTAATAAATTGTTAATTAATTTGTTAACCTCCCTTTCAGAAAAGGACTTAAAGAAATTTCACTTCTTTTTCAACGGGGCTAGTGGCAGCCTCAAGAGAAGTAAAAAGTTCTGATGAGAAGGTGTTGGTATTATTCATAATTAGCACCATGGTGTGATGAAACGAGAGCCGGGGATTTGTACTTTAGAGATGTAGAAACAAGTTGCTTTTTTGTTTTTTTTTTTTTTGTTTTTGTTTTTTTTTTCTCCCCTGAATTAAGCCAAAACTCTTAGACAAGCCTCAGTGGTCATAGAACTGAGCTTTTCGTGTCTCCCATACAGCAAGAAGGCATAATCATAAAATCATTTTGATTGGAAGAGACCTTTCAGGTCATCAAGTCCAACCATTAAGCTAAAACTGCCAAGTCCACCACTACCCCGTGTCCCTCAGCACCACGTCTGCCTGGCTTTTAAATCCCTCCAGGGATGGCGACTCCACCACTGCCCTGGGCAGCCTCTTCCAATGCTTGACAACACTCTGGTGTAGAATTTTTTCCTAACGTTCAATTTAAACTTTAAATTTTACTGATTTAAATTTTTTCCAGCTTTTAAGATGAAAAAAACCCT
The DNA here is from genome assembly GCF_964199755.1 of Larus michahellis. Taxonomy (NCBI): domain Eukaryota; kingdom Metazoa; phylum Chordata; class Aves; order Charadriiformes; family Laridae; genus Larus; species Larus michahellis. The sequence goes on along the minus strand of NC_133900.1, from coordinate 85,353,795 downwards.
ACTTATATGTTTCATTGAAGCAAATGAAACTGTTTTTCATTGTTCTCTCCCCTGAAAAGTCTGACCTAAATTGGCTCTCGTTATTCACTAAAAAAATGCCTAATCTATTGAAAAAGATACAGAAAGAGATACATCTGACTGCTATTGTATGAAGGACAAGTATTCATTGTCTCAGTTTATACTTACACATTGTGACCATAAGGCTTAGCTGCTTTTAACAAGTAGGGTTGTTCGATGCGAACACAGAGTCCAGAATTAAATTGCCAGAATTGACCAGTTTTCCTACAAGGGGAATCCTGTTCTCATGTGCTACTTGCCTGGAGGGGTGACTCCTAACTCAAATAACTCTGTGCTGGGGAGGTTTCTTAAGGGGAGAGAGAAATAATCATTTACGTTGTGGTGGCTTCCACAGCCACTTCTGTAACCTCAAGGCTGCTGTTGTCGGACCCTGCTTCTGCGGAATGAGATTGCTCGATGCGTCTACGCTTGATCCACTGTCACAGAATCACAGAATGGCTAGAGTTGGAAGGGACCTTAAAGATCATCTGGTAAAAACACCTCCCTGCCCTGGGCAGGGACACCTCCCACCAGCCCAGGTTGCTCCAAGCCCCGTCCAACCTGGCCTTGAACCCCTCCAGGGATGGGGCAGCCACAGCTTCTCTGGGCAACCCATTGTCTTTTGAAACCCTTGGCCACAGGGCGAGGATCAGGATAATGTTCGTGTACTTCATAGGGCTCAAGAAAATAGAAATTGGGAGATAAGTGATTATTCTTTGTTGTCCATGCTCAGGCTGAGGCCATTATGGACTGCAGTACTAACATTTTAATTAGTAATTTCCAGCACACAGTGAAATCTAAAATACTTACAGAATATGTTGATTCCTTCTTCATTAGGCTGATACAGCTAAAGCTATATTTGGATAGCATACAGAATATGCCTAGATGCTTTATGGAAACTTTTGCACAAATCCTCAAGATATTAACTGCCTAACTCTCACTGGTTTCTTTAATGCATTTTTAATATGTGCTGTATGTGGAATCCTAGATCTGAGAGACAGATATAAAAGCAAATTTCCAAAATATGTCCTTCATTTGAACATTGCGTATCACCTGCTCTCATAATTTTTGAATGCTGTCATTTGAACAGATCATCAATTTTTCATGCATAAATGAATAAGCTTCCAGAACTCAACTGTTACAATTCCAAATAATATTATAATTTTGACTACTATATCCATCTAAGTGAAACCTAGACTTGTCTTTTGCATAATGTAGCCAAATGATTTTTGCTTTATTTGTTCTAACTCACTGTAAAATTTTAACATGGGTATCTTACGGTCTTTCCAAGAACACCACTAAGAGTAAATTTAAAGGCACTCTGAGAAATATTGTTCTTTTCAAGAATTTTTTTAAAATCTGGTAACTACAGTCTATTACCCACTATGGTGTTGTAATGAAGGCTGGATACGATCCTCTGTTCCTACGAAGGTATCTCAGACATACTGGAAAGAGCTGCTCACGTGAAGGCTCAAGTGAGGAATGAAAATTAGCTGGCTGGTCTGGAGTAAGAGCGAGGCAGGACTAGAGAGAACTGCTGGAGTCATGGGGGGAACGGGGACGGCTTTAAATGGCTTAAGTAGATGTTACAAGGGAGATAAATATGTCTCGGGAAGAATAAGGGAATCCTGGTCTAAAAAAGTAACCAATGTCTTGAAGAGCCACTTCAAAGTAAGTATAACTCTGTAACGAGAGTGGGCTATTTGTTTTATTGAATTTGTTTATCGCCCCGTAGGGAATGAGACTATTTGGTCATACAGTTGTGTGGGTGTTATCATTCTTCTCGCTCTCTGCCCTCACCCCCCCAAAAAAAAATTATCGGGTGTTCAGTTGCTAGTGAAATAGTATTAGTAGTTCATGTTTCAGCACAACGTCCTTGGTACACCAACCATAAAATGAATGCTGTAGAGCACATGTCACTTCATTTTCCGTTTTTTTTCTTGGGTAAATGAAAAACATATTTCACCTTTGTTCTACAGAACATTATGTTTGTTTTATGCTTTTTATCTTCAATATACTTTGACTTCTTAATCTTGATGTAATTTGTTAAATAGGATGCTTTTAAGAGGCTAATTAAAAGCCCTTAGGAATTTTACCTTTAATATTTTTATTTTGATATAATACTGGTGAAAAAAAGTTACACTTAAGACTAACTCCACAACTGGAATATAAAATAGAAAACTAAGCAGAAAATGGTTATTTTCTGAACTGGATGAGTGCTGCACAGTCCAGTATAGTACTATAAACTTGGTGTTGCTATGGAACAGAAGTAAAAACATAATGCTAACTTTTTTATTTTACAATTTCTAAGATGAATTCTCCCCTTGTAACATATGCTTTCCTGGTTTACCATAGCTACAATTAATTTTTTATTTTATTTTAGAAAACCATGAGAGAAAACTTCACAAAAAGGGAAGGGCGATTTTGGATTTTGTTCTACTAGCACAAAGCTAGTACCAGGGGGGGACTGGATGGATACAGGTTGTCATAGTTGTCTTCTCTCTTGGGTTTGCTTTCCTGGTCTCACTGCTGTACACGAAAAGCTACTATGTTACAGAACACATTCATAATTTTAATTTTTACTGGTGAGATTTTCTAAAGTTGCTGTCTCATTCTCTGAAAAATATGCAACTTGACATGCTTTTTATTGCCGCCTTGATTAGTATAATTAGTCAGGATGCCCTGTGTCATATTAGTACTTTGTGATAATAACATCTCTCTCTTAAATTTGTTCACTGGCCCTAAGAACTATGGCTGCGCTTTAGGTAACACAATCACTTTGGGTAAATTGATGGAGTTTCATTAGTTTTCCTTTACATACCTGAAAATTTCAGACTGGACCAAAAGCTATCCCGCATATTTCAATATGCCTTTGATGAAATTTCCCTAGTATAGAAACTCAAGGATTTAAATTGAAGCAAACCCCTCAAAGTGGTAAGTCAGTTTGCATGCAGGTTACCTGTGTCAGCGCAAAATCAAAGCGGGAGAAGACCCTTGAAATTCACACTGACATTTAAGAAATGTAAATGAAATCTGTGTAATCTGATGGATTCCCTCTATTTCCTCATGCTTAACAGTTGGAATTCCATGATTACTGAGATTATTTATGGTGAAGCCTCATCTTTAGTCATGCATGTTCAGAAAAGGAATATATAGAAGAAGGATGATCTAGAACGGGACAGGGTAGCCAGTTCTGTGAGAACAGACAGAAAAGTTTGATTTCTTTAAACCAGTAATACAAAGGACTTGTATTATGACTTGATTGATGACTTGATTGCGACCCATAACTATATCAAAGGACAAATACTAGAGGGAGAAAACATTCTAAATCTAAAGACAAGAACATTCTTAACTATCAATAAATTTAGACTGGACTAAAATGGCTCATTCTTTGGCTCATCACGTGTCCTGGTTTGAGGTAAAACACCATGCTAATAAACATTGGTGATCTTTTCACTGACATGATTTATTATTGCAAATAAGGGACTTATCTTTATTTTTTATCACATCTTTGCACTATTACAGGTCTGAACTGCAGCATGGATAGTGCATATATCTATGTTATATGGCAGTTCAATTAATGAGTGGGAAAAAAAAATGCAACAGACTCCATGCTCCACCATTAACTGCAACTCATTAATCTGTCAGAGATTTACCATAGCAGCTGAAGAGAAATTAACTGTGATTTAAATTGATTGCTGAGTACGTAACTTTAATTGACACCCCAAATCTGTGTCAGAGTAACAAGATTTGACTAATGCCAAACATCCCTAAGAACACGCTTTTCTGTACTGCATGGCTGTAGGGCATTCCTTACAAGAAGCAATGTAGATATGCTCTTGATTACGGTAAAGAGTTTGTCTGACTCTCAGAATCCTTCCCAGTGATCTGTCCCTGGATAATTCCACAGGTGGAAGCTCTCTTTCCAGAACTGATTTTGTCAGTGGGTAAAACTAAAGGTGATTTTATTGTTCTTGCTGTGGAATTACACAGTCCATGGGAGCAACTGCAGTAATGCAGTAAAAAGAACTTTGTGAATTTTATGAAGGATTCCTCCCTCGGAGAGGAATGTCTTCATCGATGGGCCTTAGGAGAAAGCCTTCCTCTTGCAATTTTGCTTTCTAATCCTGTGAGTCTTGCAATTTTATTGTATAAGGACGAGTATGCGGTTCCACGCATGAAGACATGGAAAACTTTCCTGTGTCCTGCCTCAAGTCAGTTGGCTAAACACTTCGTTGGTGATCAGGATCTCTCGAGTTGAGCCCTTGTGGGCTGAGGATGAGCCTGTTCGGTTCCTGGATAGAAGCTCTAATCCTAAACTAGTTTGAAATGTTGGTTTCTCTTTCCCCTTCCATCAAGTAGGATAGGCCAGATGGTTTGGGGATTTGGGTGAGGGCTAACTTGCCTCTCATCTCAGGAAGTTTTAGGAAATTGTTTGAGCTATTCAGAAAAGATTTTTGATGGTTTTTGGATGAAGTGTCCTCTCTTTCCTTGTCCACGGATATATAAAAGCAGATTTTAAAGTGTTCGTTAATATTTTTAATCTTTTTGGTTTGTTGGTTTGGTTTGAGTTTGGTTTTGTTTGTTTGTTTGGTTGGTTGGTTGGTTTTTAATACTTCTGAACTACTAGGTAGCCAGGTGGGTGTCCTGTGAATAGTTTTAAAATGTTATTTAAATTTTGCCTAATTCCTTTGCAGTGTTTGACTCCAATTAGTGCCCAGCAATAATCATATTGAAGTCAATGGAACTAGAATGAACTTGTCAAAGAACTAGCTAAAACTAGGAACTGAAAATTTCTACCTGTAATATCAGATATCTCAGATTCTGTTACAAAATCAAAATTCAGAGTTCAGCAAGCAAGTATATATACTACTTGTGTACCAAGTGCTCTTCCCAGGTGTGTCACCTGCTTTCATAACCTTAGATTCAGAAGTGGTGTAGCCTCTGTTAACGTTCTGCCTGGGACACACGAATGTCGCTTGCTGCCTTTCCTTCTGGGTTGAGTAATATCTCATTTACCATCCCTGCTAATGGTTTGGAGGATAAGAACTGCTCTGTCACTACTCCAGTTCAGTCTTTCCCTTACTGAAAGTATGGGGACACTCACAGGATGCTTATTAGTACAGAGCTATCAGTCTTTGTCATGCAATCCACAGCTAAAAGAAGAATGTATTAATAGTTTCTGTGAGGACTCCTTGATTTTTAGCTTCTGACTCCCTTGTCTTTATTACAAAACATTCAAAATCTGTTGAACTCAAAAGTGTGCTACAAAATCTGCTTATTTTCCATGGGATTTAGGATCGAAACATTACAAAATGGTTTAGTCAATTGTACTGTTGGGTTTTTCTTCTGTTTTATTATCAGTAGCAATGGCTGGATTTTAGTTTCTGTGCTCACAAACAATCATCATATCAAAAGTCAAAGCTAGTTAATATCTAGGATGTTTACTTTTAAAAAAAATAATCAAACACAGTACTTACTGTATAATAACATTTGTCACAGCTCTTACTGCATGTCCTAGAATATTTATTAATTGAAGATTGAATATACTACTTCCATTCTTAATGGAAGTTGTGTGTTCCCAACTCCTAATGCATTACACTAAAACCACATTTTGCAACTTGTTCAATGTAATTGCTTTTTTAAGCTTTAGCTCAGGGGCTTTTAACATGTTTGCACTTTCAAGCAGTAGTATAAGGGATTAGATGAAAATGGACATGACAGTTACATGAACAAACATCATGCACTAAGCCTCTGTCTTCGTTGATCTTTGCCTTGTTCTCAGCTGACAAAAGATTCTGGGTATTTTTCTGCAGACAAATTATGTGTCCCTGAAGATGCTCTTGCTCTAGCAGCAGGAGGCATTTCTTGCTAAGTGAAAAGCTGGGTTTTTCTGAGATTATTCATGTGTTCAGATGAATTTTTGGTGCTATATATTCCATGTTGTTATTAGTACATTTTCTGTGTTAGCACTTAGAATATGACTGGTTTCGATGGGTGACTGAATGGGCTCATAGTAGAAATCTTTATTGAAAACATGTATTTGAAATCATCTTCTGTTTCATCTCCTCAGGAAAATATAACCAAATTAATAAGACATGAATTTGGGAATTCCACACTAACTTTCCTTGCAGCCTTTCTCGTGTTGGTAGGTAACTATGACATTATCTAGAATAGGGTGAAAAGGGTAAAATAAAAGGTAAAGCTGAACCAGCTCAAGTCCAGAAGCAGGGTCTCCTAACTCCAGTAGCTTAAATATCTGCTACAATGGGCTGTGGGAAGGGATATATCTCTAACTTCAAACAAACTTGACTAGATTTGAATTGTCTTTAAATTTATTGGTAGGCATAAAGCACACCAAGAAGTGTGTCAAGAAAATCATGTTGTTTTGGAGGTTCTACACTGATGCCATGGCAACACATAAAAGTTAATGTGGATTTGAAGCGTACCAGTGCTGAGGAGGAAGGGAACAATTTGTTTGTCTGCACGAAGACATCTAGTGGCATTTGAAAAGCCCTAAGATATTCTGCCTTTCAGCTGCTGGTTCAAACAGACGCACATCTCCTGCAATCCTATGATATGTCTACCAGCCCTAGACAACCCAGAGACTCTTAGGGATTATTAAGGCCATCTCTAAAAACACTGAGTGCACTTCAGGCAGCGAAATAAAGCTTGAACAGGCACAAACTCCATTCAGTATCCATTTGCTGACCTGCTCCTTTGATGAAGAAATTTGTGAACTGGTGCATGTGGGTCTAGAGGAGTAGCAAGGGAGAAAGAAGAAATGTCAAGTTCATGGGCTTCCGCTAGGTCCTTGATGAAGGGGATGGAGATAGAGGTTACTCATTGGAAAGCCAACGTTATTTTGATAGATCTCAATTACCGTGGTTTGTAATACTACAGTCATACCAGAACACTAGTCACAGGCCCAAATCTGAAATATTTTCCCTACATATTGCTAAGCTGGGAAACGGCCTTGTTACACTGTAAGTTCTTGTATAAATATTTAAAAATTAGAGTAAAATTATCCAAAATGAATGAAAGACTTAAGCAGTGTAAAGTATAGACATATGCTTTGAAAAGTGTTGTTATATATATGTATTATATATTATATATAATATACATTATATCAAAGCATGCAAATCACACACTTTATATGTTCAGTTTTCTGAAACTGTAGACTAGCCAGTTTCATAACGTTCACAAAAATAAGGAAAAACTTGTTGCAAAAGAGGGAACTAATAAAGACTGACTAGAAACATCAAATTTTCAGTACTCTATCCGTTCAATCCTACTAGAAGTCAAGTAGCTAAACCCTCATTCAATTTAAATCTATAAAAGAAGGTAGAGCAACTAAAAAGAAGATTGTGAGAGATCCCACATATTGGAGCACGCAATGTCTGTAGATGGAAAGCAGACTAGAAATCTTCTTTAACTAATCCTGTTATGCCAATAAATTAGCTTTCATATGTTCCTATACGTTTACATTTTGGAAATCTATTACCTGAAAAAGAAATCTAGTGATTGAAAGATCAGGCAACGTAAAGACTGCTTATTTTTTAAAGAAAGTGAATAAATCCAGATTCCCCAGAAGTGCTTTTGAAGATTATTGTTTTATCATTAAAAACAAGTAAAGAATAGCGAATGCATTCTTTTTCTCAGTTACATGTATTCAATATACTCATTTTTAATTCACCTTCAATATCTTCATGATTGTGATAAAATTGATCGATATTTTTTCCCACTGGCTCCCAGTATCTGACAAGAAAGGCCTTGAGGAGGTAGCTGGCTGTCTTTTTCCGGGAAAGGAAGATATGGAATTAAATTTGCTCCCAGGCTTTGATCATGTTTTGTAGAGGCTTGCCAAGAGATGACAATCTGTAGATGCCCGTCTGGAGACACCTGCCTGGGGGATGTAGATGGGAGGGTGGTGCCTCCCGGGTGCGACGGTGAACTACCCGCAGGTGCAAAGGAAAGGGCTTGGGAGTGAGAGAAGGTGCAGAACCCAGCAGGGTCCTGCTGAGGTGGTGAGTGAGACACATTCTGAAGTCATATTTTGTGCTGTTGAAGAAACCAATAGTTTTAGAATCATAGAATCTTCATGGTTGGAAAGGACCTTTGAGATCATCAAGTCCAACCATACACACACCAAAAAACCCCCCCACAAACAAACAACCTCTCTGCCACTAGAGCATGCCCTGAAGTGCCACATCTGGACGTTCCTTAAACACCTCTAGGGATGGTGACTCAACCCCCTCCCTGGGCAGGCTGTTCCAGTGCCTGACCACTCTTGCAGTAAAGTAATTCCTCCTAATATCTAACCTAAACCTCCCCTGCCGCAGCTTTAGACCATTTCCTCTGGTCCTGGTATTACAATCTAGAAGGGTTTAGTGGGGGTGGGTGGAAATAAAAGAGATCTGGCACCTTTGTTATAATGCCAGTAATGACATAGGGAGGGGTATGTCAGTAAAAATGTGTATCAGCCCACACCTTGCCCCGATTGTATCAGCTTTAAAGAAAATAAAAGCCTGAATCACGGTCTCATAATACATCTTGTTCTAGCAGCTGTTAATGAGCATATTTGACAGCATGCTGTGTATTCTCTTCGGAAAAGGAAAATGGCTACGTAGAAAACAGATTCTTACAAGCTCTTTTGATAAATTGTATAATTTTACTGTTTAATTTTAAAGTATTCTAAAATGGTTTAAACTTTATTTGGATATGATTTAGGATATGCCTTTGCAGTATGGGTATGATGTATAAAAAAAAAATCTGAGCGCACAGCTCTTTCACGCTGAGTGATTACTTTGGCTATTGTAATTAAAAATGCACACCCAGAGTGCATGAAGTACCAAGCGTTCAGCATAGAATAAAGACGTGAGAGCAGAACTGAATTTTTAAATGATGCCAAAATAACTCAAACTTATTCAAGGAAAGAATTTCAAGGTTAATGCTTCATGTAAAGTATTTGTGCTGGAGAACTTTTCCGCCACATACTTACTAGACTCAAGCACAGAAATTAGGAACAAAGGTGACAGTCTGAAAATACTTTATTTTCTTAATTCAGGTTCATTTAACTGTTATTCTAAAGTTGACTGAAGCTTTTGTTTCTGTAATCGAAGTGTTAGTAAATTACAGGCTCATGCAAAAATGAGGGAGAAAGGCTGTATTCTTACAGTAATAGATGGGGATTTACGGACTTAACTCCTATTAGCGTTAATGGGAGTTAAGGACAAAATCCCCATATACCATGATGAGATTAATTTTATTGCTTAAATACACATCATGAGGCAGCGATACTAAAGATATTTGAAAAATTCTTTATTTTGTCCTAGTCTCTTGATTTTTTTCTTTTTAAAAATGTCTTTACATTGGTATCTGCATCCCTATAAATAAAAGAAACATCATGACTGTGAGACAATCATAACCTCAATGGAATTCATCTTCTTGTAAGATTGCAAAAAAATATGAAACTTTATAAACAGCATACCTCATAAAAAGTGAACAGAGCTATGTAGTGATGCCGCAATCTTATTTTCACAGGTCCTCAGGTTTTCTGTAACAGTGACTGAACAGATCTCAGCTTGCAAATCAGTTATCTTCACAGCTTTTTCTGGGTAATGCTGTAATTGCTATAGCAGGACATAGACTTTTAGCAACAGCTAGGCAGAGCTGCTATTCAAGCAGATCGAAAAGACTAATATAAAAAAGGAAGAGTAAGAAAGAAGATGCTGGAGGGGATGGGAGTAATGCCATAGGCTTTCATAGCACAGTGCTAAGTTGTGGCTTTTCCTTTCAGTGAAAAAGAGCAGTCAGAAAGAAGACTCTGGAAGCAAGCATAGGGTAGCGGGAGTAAGCGGTGTGAACTTTTCTCCATCTTTTCTAGAACAAGATCAGATGGGTGTAGGTAAACACTGGATCTAAAAATTTGGTTAAAGGCTAAGTTTCCTTTGGAATGATAAAATAAAGATTCTGGAAGAACCTTTCATAGGGGCTGGCATGGAAAGAAAGCATCTGGGTTTTAGGCTGAATTAGAACAGGTGATGAATAGGACTATAAAGCAGAATTGTCTGCAGTAGCAAGGGATTGCACTGATCAAGTCCCTTCAAGTCTTCTGTTCTTAAGAATTGCAGCTTGTGGCTATGGGGAAATGGAAAATTTGGTATCTTTAATCAGAGCTGTTCAGCTTTCCATATTGTACAAAGTGTTTTCTAAAATCTTTAAGAATGTTTGTTAAAACAGACCGGAGAGAATAAGAAAATTATTTCCTACAGTATGTCTGGAAGAGCTGATTGTAACATCTATCATAGTAAATATTTATCGATTTTTAGATAGAAAAATTACTCCTAGGCTTAGAGTACTAAGGCAGCTGCAGGCTTGGATTCAGTCTTTTCTTCAAATGAGGTGAAAACCATTTGAATCTAGGTTTCCCTTAATGTAAGGAAAACGTTAAGAAAATGTTGCCCAGCACCCAAGTGTCGGACTAGCACTGCTGCCTGTTCCCTAGGCCTGTGGGACTGACGTGTTCTGAAACGTTTAGACTTGGGTGCACCTGAAGTTGGTGTAGATGGCTGTATACCTGATTTGACATCTCTCCCAGGACTAGGAAGTCAGAGCAGAAGATACGGTGTGCGGCTGGTGGTGTCTGACAAGAGATTTTTTGGCTGCCCAGCTCAAATGAGCAGACACAGCCACTCAGCTTCCAGCCTAGGCCTGAGGCTCTGGGGTATTTCCCATGTTTTCTGTGACAGCTGGGACTATAAACTGCTAGTTGTTTTTCATGAAAAATCTTGGAGATTCAATACTAAGCATCATGTCTTAGTCCTTTGTTAAGCTGAATGACAAAAACCTGCTAAAATTTAGGAAACGAAGACTACCAGATAATCTGTATGCAGTGCTTTTCGATTAATTTAGTTTGTAGGTAAGGAATTGCATCTTCAGGCACTGCAAAAATAGGATCAGAGAAGAGCAGTCTGCTTTGGAATGAGAAAACCTGTTGTCAGTCTCTAGCTGCAGCTTTTCTACATGAGCTCAGGTTTCCCGACTTCTGCATGTGCCATAGTCCTGAAACGCTCTTCTTGCATCTTGGGAAACTTGAGAGATTCCCTCTTGACTGCTGGCAATAAGTAATTAAAGTTATGTCTTGAAACCTTGACAGCACCACACAGGTCTGAAATTAGTCATAAGTTACCCTTATAGATGGCTATTAAGATCCAGATGATCTGTTTATATCAGTAGGGAAAATTAAATGGAACCAGCAGTCTTTATTTCTGACTTAGATATTTATTCTCTATATTGCATAAAGAACCCATTGAATTTCAGCCCAGAGTTCCAGAAAACATCACAGAATCTGGCTGTCACTCGGCCACCAAACCTCACTGGGATAAATATAAAACCTATTCCGATTCATCTTCTTCCAAAAAAATCTTGAAATAAATCATGGGTCACAGCCACAAAAAAAAATAATCCAGCTTAAAAATCAGAACAACCAAAATGGGAACTTTAGTGTTTCATTTTGGAAACCTTCTGGTATATCATGTTTCTAGATCCTGCTTTAAAGGCGTCTGTTTTTGCAAAAGTCTGTCTGTGGCCGTTACGTGGCTGCTGTCAGGGAAAACTGTCCGTTTGACCTTCTGCTTTACTGTAGATACTTGTTATTATATTTTCAGACCTATGACTTGTTCATGCACAGAATTAGTTCTTTTCAGTTCTTGCATCACTCTTAAATTTCCATTAATAGTGCAAATACACACTAACAACTGAGTCAGATCCTTTATGACAATGCCTTCATCTAAAGCCATTGAAAATGTCCGAAACTTTTTCAAGCAGCTTTTCATCAGCACCGTATCACTTATTCTGGACTTTCACTTCACGGTCAATCTACAGGTGCTGCCCGTATGAGATAATTACCTTTCTTAAAGGAAGTCTCAGTTCTTCATAAATCATTGAAAGGATATTTAGAAATGGCCGGTTTTGAGACCTGAAAACAAGACCTTGCTGTTTCTCCAGTATTTTCTCAAATGCACTCAGTTAATAGGTAAGACTGAACTGTATCTCTAGAGCTTTCAGCGGAACTTGGCCTCAGGATGCTATCTATAAAATTAACCTGAGACTTGGTCTTGAGTTGGTTTGCTGCCGTTTTAGAACGACAAATAACAAAGGTTAACCTAATGTTGAATAAGATTATTTGTTCATTTTTTACAGACGTGTCTATTCATAGTTTATATTTCAGTTTTTCCCTATGTCCACATTGACTATATTGGCTTTTAAACAGATGAAATATGTGGAAACCATCCCTGTAACTGAGCCTCTTTTTCAAATACCGTAATCTCACTCTATTAACCAAGGAACGAATGCTCCTGCTCCCTAATAACTCACCAGAGAGTTGCTTCTGAAAACAGTTTAAAAACCGCTGGCTTGAGGGGCCGGGGAAAGAAAGAAACCTGCCACCAGCTTCTGCAAAGGTCGTCAACTCCAGCAAAGGCAAATCTTCTGGTGATTTTTAAAAATCAGTTTAATCAGCCATTTTTTACTAGTCCAAACCTAAACCAAACATAACAGTCAAAACTATTTCTTCTTTGCTGCCCAAATTCCTGGAATTTAATTCTGGAATGATCCAATCCAAATACTGCCTATTATGTTTTTCGGAAAGACGTAAATCATCAAAGGAATCAGAAAGGAAAAATTGACATTTCCTTTACTTTTTCAGAGTCATAAAAGGAGTGCAAGAGGCTGGAGTTATTTCCTGAGAAAAAAAACTCCAGTATAGATGCCAGGAAAGAATACAGGAATATTCTCATTTTATAACACAGAAAGAGAAGGTGAGGAAAAGGTATAGAATAGTACAATCATCCTCACGAACTTCCCAGAGGCCAGGAAACAAACGCAGTGAGAATATTTTTCCTCATTTCTGACTTTTTGTGTAAGGCTGACTTTCACTGTTAGTAGGGAACCAGATTTCCCCAGATGTGGAAATTCAGCTATTGGTACCTGCTGACCATCGTGTGCAGCATCAGCTGTACTAGCCTCTTCTGTGTGTAGCGTCACCCACCTCTCCATCTGCAGCACCATCTATTACAGTCTATCAGCAAATCGGGTACTTGACCCTCATGTTTCCATGCACAGCTTCAGCTGGTCTCCTCCTTAACAGGTACCTGAAAACACACCTTCTTCTCACCACCCAGTAGCGATACGCACTCACCCTTGATCAGCTCTTGGAAAAAGTTGGTACCATGTCACACCTTGTAACTTGGTGAGATGGATGGGAGCTGGCTGTGCTACCTTTCGCTAACATCTCCTTCTCCCTCTCTGCTTCATTATGCTGTCGTGATACCATCCAGTGTCTTACCTGATATCTTCCACCACACAGTGTCTGAATTCCAAGATTCCCTTCTAAAAAGTTATCCTAGACTAAAAGTTTCAGAGCAGAGCTGCACAAACCAATGTTTTCCATTGCAGCTTATAAAACCATCTGTCATGGGTCCTTTTTTCCCCTTTAATTTGAAAACAAATGAGCCAGCAGTGTGCCCAGGTGGCCAAGAAGGCCAACAGCATCCTGGCCTGTGTCAGGAACAGTGTGGCCAGCAGGACTGGGGCAGTGATGGTCCCACTGTACTGGGCACTGGTGAGGCCCCACCTCGAGGGCTGTGCCCAGTTTTGGGCCCCTCACCACAAGACAGACACTGAGGGGCTGGAGCGTGTCCAGAGAAGGGCAACGGAGCTGGTGAGAGGTCTGGAGCACAAGTCTGGCGAGGAGCGGCTGGGGGTGTTCAGCCTGGAGAAGAGGAGGCTGAGGGGACACCTTCTCGCTCTCTACAGCTCCCTGAAAGGAGGGGGTAGCCAGGGGGGGTCGGGCTCTTCTCCCAAGGAACAAGCCATGGGACAAGAGGAAATGGCCTCAAGTTGCACCAGGGGAGGTTTAGATTGGACATTAGGAAAAATTTCTACACCAAAGTGTTGTCAAGCATTGGAAGAGGCTGCCCAGGGCAGTGGTGGAGTCGCCATCCCCGGAGGGATTTAAAAGCTGGGCAGACGTGGTGCTGAGGGACATGGGGTAGTGGTGGACTTGGCAGTGTTAGGTTAATGGTTGGACTTGATGATCTGAAAGATCTCTTCCAGCCAAAACGATCCTGTGATTCTATTTGTTTGCTAACACCTACGCTGTATGCATCGCAATGTGCTTTTTCAATCCCTCTTGGTTGCATCCTATAGAATTTCCACACAATATGGAAAATAGGTGCTGTATCTGGGGAGGATGGAATGATGCTGTCTGCTTAGAATGCTGGTTCAGCAAAGGATTTGCATGGGTTAACCTGGTCATGTAACAAACCATGCAGCTGCAGACCCGCTAGAATTGGAAACACCTCTGCCTACTCCTGAGTCTGTGACCCAGGCTCAGGGGGGCAGACACAAGTTTATGATAAGATAAAGGACGTTAAATAATTCACCTTCCAAACTCATACAAGACTTCTCTGTGTTGACTTCTCTGTGCCTCGAAAGGAGGGAGTTAATTCTCAAATAGGGAAAAAAAAAAAAAGAATGCTTTTTTTCTAATTTTGAAACTGTAAAGTGGACTTTATCGCATGTTCACTCATCTGAGACAAAACCTATGCAATGTTAGATATTTCTGCCCGTCTCTTCAGTATTAGCACATTGCTGTATCCGTTACAAAGATTTTTTCAGCATATTTTCACCAAAGGCAGGCATATATTTCCTCCTATTTGAGATAATCATCTAAATGATTCATTTAGGAAAAACATTTGGTGAAACTCTTCAGCATTAAGCTTTGCAATGTCTACAAGTGAACGCTCCTTTCAAGTACTCTATTTAAAGACAACCTAGAATAGGTAGAATAGAACATAAATAGAAATGCTCTCTTGAAAAAAAGATGAAGCTAATGAAATTAGAGCTGTGACTCGTGAAAGAGATTATTATGATGGCTTAAAAATGGGTTAACGTAGGTTAAAAGCACATTTTATTTGTAAATGTAAGATAATCTCGTTAGTGCTGGGAGCACAGAAAGGTCTGTCACCTGCTTCCTAACGATACTCAGGACAATACAGGTTTTTCAGGTTGAGTCAATACCCATCAGCAGAAATGTGGCAGGAACAAGTAGGAGACGTGTACTTTTTAATGTGTTAGTTGTCTGCGCTGTTGTCATTTGCATCAGGTCTCTCAGTGAGTGTCCCTTTCAATGCGCTTTTAGCACATGCGTTATACTAAGCATATTCATACATACTTTGTAAATATTGTTGTAAATCTGCATTAAGATCAAAGCGTTGTTCCTGACCTTTAAAACTCAGAAAGCCTTGAAGGAAGTTGGTCAGTCATATTTACTAGAATAAAAGGAGGCTATTTGGGATGGCCTACTATCTGCTCCATAGCTTAACTATTCCGTCGCCTTTGCTTCATGTATTCAGTATTTTGTCTCTGAATATTTGTACATGAAAATGTCGGTGTTGATGTTATTCTCACCCTGTGAAACTGAATAATCTCTTCCTTTTTTGTTGTTGGCGGCTGCCAAGTCTGTATGCGACACGGCTCTTAACGACCAGGAAATCTCTTAGCACCAGCAGGTACAGTGCAAACACAAGCTGAGCACAGCTGGAGCTACAGAGAGACACCCTGTAAGGAACTTCTGAGGAAGCTGTGGTAAAACCTGAAATTTAAGTTCCAATGCACCAATAAAAAAAATGATTAAGTTTCCTGTAGGATATGGTTCCCATATTGCGAATATACATTTAACTTCATATGACCAAGCAGTCTGATTGATTTCTCAGATTTTTAAGGTTAACTGTGCTTAGGTATATTGCTATTTATCTTAAATAAAAAAACTTCAGATGAGAAATTTATGTTACTTATGTTATTTAATCATTTAAATGATTTAAATATTTTTTTAAATCTCCTACTAGTATTTAAGATTTCTAAATCCTTGGGTGAAAAAAAGAATAGTAGCAACATGTAAAAAATGGAACACTGAATCTAGGTTTTCCTTTATATGTTCAAAGCAATAAAAGTTTTATTGGGCCAGAGGATGAGTGTGAAATCTTCACTTCGTGAATATGGTACAGATAGGGTACTGCCGTTCCTCCAATAACAGGAATATTGGCAAGGCTGGACTCTAAGTGGTGCCGATAACAGAAGATTGTTTAAGGGAGTTTTAAATTATGTGCTTTACTTTTTTTTTTTTTTTTTTCCCCCCATCCTCAGAGCATACGTGACATAAATTAAGTTCCTCATATGATCACTTAAAATTACAACAGGTTCGACCGTAATCACAGCAAGAGGTGGCATTCCTTTTTCGCCGCTATGAACTGTCTGGTTTGCCTTTTGAGACAAAGAAAGGGAATAGGAAATAACTGTAACCCACCCTCTAAAGAGGTTGAAAGAAATGTGTAAAATAAGAAAACAGAAAGAAAGAAGCAATCTACAGAGTTAACAAGCTGTAAACCAAATTAAGCTACTTTTTTTTTTTTTTTTTTTGGTTTGGCTGTGGATGAGTTTAAGAGCATCTGCTTGCCCAAAAGCCGATTCCTGCTGCACACAGTCAGTTCCCATCACGCACTGACAAACTCCTCTTCCCTACGGAGAACTACAAAGTCCAGTAATGTAAAGCCGGCCCCCGTCTATTTTGCAGCCGATCTTGTTTTTTTTTTAACCCATTATATTTCTGTAATTGTTTACCGTGTTATACATAACCGAGGCAGCAGAGGGAGCTCAAAGATTTTGGTCTTCAGTGAGAAAACTAAACAACCAGAGAGACGGGGAGAGAGGACCTGGCAGTGCCACAGGGAAAGACCTGCCTCGCTGCACTCGGGCTTCTTTAAAGCTAATAGCTTATATGCATATCCCACTATTCATCTGGTAGTTTTAAATACCAGTGAGACTTCAAAGTACCACTTAGTGGCCAGCTTTTATTTTGCACTTGCTGCTTCCTTCAGCTCTTTTGTTCACAGTTTGGAAAAAAAAACCCAAACATTTATCAAGAATATCAAAGTCCTTTTTGTGTTTAATAAATTGTTCTATCAAGTCACTCTATGCATAACGATTTAGAATAAATATTAAGACATAGGTACCTTCCTAATTTTAAGGTCTATAGTAAATACAATTGGTAAAATAGGGACAATTGGTAAAATACTGAACTGCAGCGAACTGGCTTTTGTTCAACAGTGCAGAAATTTAGTTTGTAAAATAATGCAAGATGGTTTTGATTGTATAGTGATATAGAAAGATTTTCTGTTTTTTCAGAAGATGTTAATCTTCTGTGTTGGGGAGAATTAAAGTTAATAAAATACACGAATGGAAGCCCTATCTACACAAAAGCATTTTTTCTTCTGCAAAAGATTTGAGTCTCCGAGAGGTCAACAGCTGCTGACCATAAGCAAAAGTCTGTTTTGAACTGTATCAGTGGATACGTTATAAACAGAATACCAGCATCTTGAAGGCTGCATTTGTCCTAAGGTCAAGGTTGTGCTTAATTGTCCAGGTTTTGAATGTATGTAATTGGTAGTCAGAAAGTTATGACATCATAGGGATAGCTGAAACATGGTGGGACAACTCACAACTCGCATGACTAGAGGATTGTGATGGATGTCTGTCGGCTGTTTCTTAAAGACAGGCAGGGAAGAAGAGGAGGAGTCACGCTTTATGTTAAGGACCTCGAACGTATAGAAGTCAACCACGGAGACTGTGGAAGTCCTATTGCATGCCTTTGGGTCAAGATCAGAGGGGTCACCTGCAAAGGGGATTTTACAGTAGGCATCTGCTACCAGTCTCCAAGCCAGGATGATAAGGCCAACAAAGCAATATTTGGGCCGCTTAATCTTCAGGTCAGCAGAACCTGGTTCTTATGGGTGATTTCAACTAGCTAGACATTTGTTGGAAGAACAATACAGCAGCTCACATGTCATCCATCGAGTTCCTGGAATGCGTAGAGGACTCCTTTCTCATACAAATGTTAGATGTGCCAACCAGGAATGAGGCACTGCTGGACTTGCTACGCACAAACCAAGAAAACCTGCTTTGTAATGTCTTGGTTAGTGATAGCCTTGGCTGCACTGATCACAACATTGTGGAGTTCGGGATCCTGCTAAGCGCGCTGGAGGTTAGTACTAGGGCAAAGATTTTAGATTTTAGAAGAGAAAAACTTCAGCTCCCTCAGAGCTCAAATGGGAGGGGCGAAGCTTCCAGGGAGGCTAAAGGAGTTAATGAGTGCTGGGAGTTTTTGCAGAGCACTCTTCTGGAAGCACAAAACCAGTTCATCCCCTTTAAAGGTAAGGGAGGTAGGTGGAGAAAGACACCCCCTTGGCTTAACTGTGAGCTTCTGAGCCTGCTCAAAACCAGAAGAGAAGTGTTTTCTCAGAACCAGAGACTGAAAAGGGGAAGAATACCCATTGAGAACTGCAAGAGTATTGCCAGGGTGTGCAGAGATGCAGTTAGAAAAGCAAAAGTTCATCTCGGATTTAAATTGGCCAGAGATGTCAAAAACTGAAAGAAAGGGTTATTCGGTTATTTAAGCAACAAGCAGAAACAGAAGGAAAATGTTGGCCCACTGTTACGCAGGAGAGGTGTATTAGTCACCAACAACGCTGAAAAGGCAAAGGTTCTCAACTCTTCACCTCTATCTTTACTAGCCCTGTTAGGCCTCAGGCCTTTGGAAGAAAAAAACAGGTGGATGCAAACACAAGCCCACTGTCAGTGAAGGAAGAGTTGGTGTGTGAACTGTTACAGGAGCTCGACCCCTACAAATCAATGGGCCCTGACAATATCCACCCGAAAGTGTCCCGAGCTGTCTGACGTTGTTGTGAGGCTGCTCTTCATAATCTTTGAGAAGTCATAGAGATTGGGGGGACATCCCAGAAGATTGGGGGAGGGCTAATGTCACCCTCATCTACAAGAAGGGCTTAAAGGAGGATCCAGGAAATTACAGGCCCATCAGTCTTAGTTATGGAACGAATCCTCCTGGGGGCTATCACAAGTCCAATGAAGCACACGATTGGGAAAAGCCAGCACAGATTCACCAAGGGCAAATCATGCTGGACGAACTTTATCACCTTCTACGACAAAGTAACCTGCTCAGTTGACGGGGGATGAGCGGTGGACATTTTTTCTATAGCATACTACCCTGGAGCTATGTGTTACAGATCAGGTTGTGGTCTATCTCGACTGTTTTAATTGGCTTTCAAGGCAACACAGAACAGAGTGTAATTTCGTTGTGAGATAGAAGTATTGTACTAACTTACTAACTTGTACTGAAAGGAATCATTTATAATTCTCATTTTTTGGAGAGAAAATACACTTGAGATGTGAACTCAGGCATCCTCTTCCCAAATTTGGGACAATTTTTTTAAGTGGCAGCAACTTCAGTTTTCCGTATATCCTTTTTATAGTGATCTAACTGTTAATTTTTGCACTTTACTGGCCCCGTGGTCTATCTCCTGCTTTGCACCATTTTCACCAATACAGCCATTAAAAAGTAGCTGTGGAGCCCTATTCTAATCATGTGGGCACTGCTTAATCCTCTGATTGAACCTGAATAAATCTCCTTGGACGCCATGTCAATCTGTTTGGGATTTGCAGTCTGGCAAGGCACCCAAATACAAATTAAAGTGATTTTCTACCTGAAAAAAAATCATCTGCCTCTCCCAGTAACATCTACCGCTGTGTTCCAAGGCAAGTAAAGATCAGGCAGCTGTGAACATCGCTTTGGAGATAGGGGGCATAAATATTTGACTTTATGTTATTGATTTCCTAACTACAGGTCCTTGGCTACATTCAAAGCTCTCATTTTTGCTCTTACTGGTAATTCAGAAGGATGGCTTTTGCTTAGCATTATTTCTTTATCTTCTTTTCCTTTTTTTTTTTTTCTTGCTGTACCAATTATTTTTGTTCCGTGTTCTGTCATTCCAAGTATGTATCCTGACCCTTGAAATTGTTGGGATTTCAAAGTATTTACTATATTTGGATCTTACAAACTCCCACAGATCTTTCATCTCTCTGTATTTTAACCCCCTCTGTCCCCAAATTACTATGTAACTCTTTTCAAAGGTGTTTATTTACCTTTGTTCAAAATATGTAAGGCACTTCTATGGAGAAAGAATGACTATATGTCCTCTCACACCAAATTTTAAGGAGTAAATCTGTGCTTCAAGTTATAAGCAGACATGTTTCACCTCTAAAATAGGATTATCCAAGTTATTTTTGTCAGTTCACAGTTCAATATTTAGTTTTACTATCTTTAGACTTTGACCTCTCTTTCTTCTTATTACCTTAAAATCTCTAGTCTTTTTGTACCCTATCTTCTGCCTTTCTTTAACAGACAAACTGTAAGCATATGTACAAAAAGCGTGCAATCCACTTATATTTACCCAACTCTTAGAATTTGTAATGAAATTTTGTATACTAGATCACTGGTTTAGTTATTCTGTTATCTCTGTGCAATAGCTCTATGGAAGATGGAATTTTAAAATAAAGCATACATCCCCATATGCGCCGTATATAATGAAATTATCAAATATTATTAACAAAGTAACATAATGAATTGACATTTTTCAGGTTAGAAAGATGCAACACTGTAGAAACCAATACCTGTCTAATTGCAAATAGCGTGTTCATTACAACCGCTAAATAAAACTTATGGAAAAATAAAAATCCCAACCCTTGGCTTTACTTTTCCTTGTGTGTTTGATGGTGTAATGATAGATTTTCTGTTAGAAAAAAAATCAATCGCCAAATTAAATGTTTTCACTGTCAGTTCTCAGAAGTGGATTTCCTCCTTCGTTTAGTTCCAGGTGAAGAGAAGCCCTATCTAGCTTTTGAGCTCATTGAACATATTTAACTTGAACTTTAAACATTGTTTGAGGTAAAATATCTTACCATGGTTGTCTCTGCAATGGATCCAAAGCTGTTTATAAATATGTTGCATGTGACATTAACTGGAGGGCCTGCAAAAGAGAAAAACACCACTCCCTGTTCCGGCATCATTGCTGATCGAGTGACTGTAAAATACAAACCTTTATGAAACAATATTTATTGACTTAGGAGGAAATAATGCTACGTTCACAACCGATTTAATGCAAAATTAAATTGAATGAATCCTAGTGATTTTCCTTTTGATTTTTTTAAAGGTACACTGCTTGACTGGCTAGTTCTAACAATAAAAAAGAGAGAGGAAGTTCATTATAAAATTGCACAGATGATTCTATGCAAAAAAACCAACATTCCATTTGAAATATATAATAAAGGTATTTTTATGTGCATTTCAGTGAGCAATGTATGTCACTTCTCACAGCAATTAGGGGAAAATGTGACCTTTTTCACTCACTGCAGCTACTACTTTTAATGTTATCTGTCATCACTGGTAACAGAAATATATTATTGCTGCTCTTATCTCTGCTGCTTACAGCAACAAATGTGGATAAGAAAAAATGACTTAGATTCTATTCTCATTTCTCTTAAATCCACAAAATGGTTAAGAATCTATTTAAACTGAATTTTCTGTTACCATGGGTCTTCAGTCAACTGTTGTTCTGTCTTATCTTGCATTTGTGAAGCATCAGTAGCGGCAGAGCAGTCAGTACGATAACAGAACAATGAATCGTCTCTGTTTCTCTGAAAGCCTCTGTAAAAACGGCATTATGGTGGAGCATGCTTATTTCTCCATTATTTCTTATCAATTTCAGTCTGTGTGCAGGGGAAACAAACTTTTTCCATCACAAGGTTTTTCTGTCTCCTGATCATTGATATTCTTATATCAATAATCCCGTTCAGAATTGGAGAACCTCATTTCTTTTTGCAGGTGTAAGCAGTTGATGATAATAATAAAGGTCTAGATCTGGAATTTGAGGACTGGTCTTACAAACCCTTATGTGATATTTCTCTTTTAGGGTTGCTGAAGTAAGGAGCTGCTCTGCCGCTGCTGGCGGCTTATGGCTAGCAAAATTTAATGTGACCAGTGAACTTGATATTAAAAACTTGAAGAATCAGAATGTCCATAAAACATTCTGCCAACAGGAGACAACTTGGAACATCCAGCTTGCTTTCCTCAAGGCAATAATTGTTTTGAAGTACTGTATGGCAACTGCAACAAAACATCACTACGGGTGCTTCAGTCACTGTCATACAGAAGATTCCACATATGGAGCGGAATTCTCAGGTAAGGAGGTACCACTCTGCAGTCACTTTGACACTATTTCCACTTTGATATTAGTTAATTATTTAGAGCTGTTGAGCATATCCAATCCTTCCTAGAATTCAGTAAAGGCTTGACATTGACGACTCCTGAAAAGGATCAAGGGAAAAATAAAAAGCCAGGGACACCAACAAAGGCAGAGTCACTAAAAACTGTCAGGGAGAAAATTATACTTCCTGGCTATGTTAGATAACATGTTTGCAAGGCCGCTTTGCTTTCAAACACTTCCATGTTGTAACACTTGTCATCATTTAAAATCTTGTTTAAAATTGTATTATGCTTTAAAGTGTACGTTTGCTGTAACAACAAACATAGTTGCTTTTATAAAGAAAAAGCCCTAAATCACTATAGGGCTGATGCTTCATTTCAAAAGCGGCATTACAAAAATAATCAACAGCTAGTTAAAGACAGTATAAAAGGAGAAGCTAAAAGCAGCTTGCATAGGGTTTAGATATTACTTAAAGATACTGCGCTGAGAGTAAAACTTCCCAAAACATGGTCAAAAAGAAACATAAATGAAGCTGTTAAAACTTGAAGTCATATTCAAATACAGGAACTTGGGCAAGTGGAACATAGATTAAAGACGGGGGAAAAATAGTGCTGAAACTCACTAGAGACAGCAAAGCTAACAATGATAACTATCTGCAAGGCGTTAAAAATAGAATCCTGCCAAGATCTGGAAGGTGAAGTCAAGAGAAGATGATTAAGGTATAAAAGTATCCGTGAAAGTAAAGAAGGTCAGAACAGGAAAACTAAATGAAGTCTTTGTAGCAGCATTTGTCTCCAGTTGCTGGCTGTGTCAAATGCTGGAGCCGTTCTGATGGAAGATTTGTCTGAGGATTGGAGAAGACATTTCAGTCTAAGTGAACAGGAACAAATTGACAGGCTGAGGTGATACCAAGCCAGACGTTATAAAAATCTTTGCAAAATTGTGGGAATGTGAATCACTGTGAGTCAGCTATCACCTGTGTCAGTTATGTTTATCAGTGGAAACGTGTACCATGTCCAGAAAGTATAATTTGAATTAAGAACGCAAAACAGACTCTAGGTATGATGGCGGATGACATTGACAATGAGCTTTATCCCTGTAAACCTTACCTCCGTACCAGGCAAACTGGTAGAAATGATGAGAACTAATATGATTAAGAGATATGGATTAATATTAGTTTTGATGAAATAACATCTCTCATATCTACTGAAGCTTTCTGAAAGATCTGATGAGCGTGTGGACAAAGGCAATCTAATTAACGTAAATAAATATTAATTTTAATTTCAATATATAATGAATTCAAATAGTTTATTTGGACTTTCAAAAACTTTTCAACATGATCTTTTTTCAAAGGGTTTTTAAGGTATTAGTTTTGATGAAGGGAGATAGAGTCCTCTTATAAGTCTTTTGCTTGAAAGTTATTTGACGTTAGGAATAAATAGTCATTTCTCAAAGTGTGAGGTGATTGCTGGTGAGTTCCCCCACGGATCTGCGTGGAATCTTTGTAGTTCAATATTAATAACCTAGAAAAGAAGATATAGCAATATAATTTTGCTTCTGGTATAATATTTTTTAAGGTGGTTGTATATAAAACTGACAGCAAGGAGGTGCAGAAAAATCACAGAATACTGAGCTGTCAGTCAATAAAATGCTTGATGGAAATCAGTGTCAGTCAGATGCCAAATAATCCCTACTATGCATTCCTACTGATGGGCTCCAAACTAACGGTTTCCATGCAGGAAAGAGAGGCTAGATTAATTAAGGACGGTTCTCTGGAAGCATGCTCTGTCATCAATAAAGACAGGAGAATGCAAAGAAATACATAAAAATTTGGACTTCCATCTTAAATACTTTAAAATTTCTCCTCTGTCCACCTTGAAAGGACATACTAGGGAGAAAAGAGATATCAAGAAGTCAAACAAAATCTGCGAAGTGCTGCCACAGAAAACCAGCTTAAGTAGAACAGGACTCTTCACATTGGAAAAGGGATACGGTAGGAAGTGATATATAAGTATACAAATCTGTAAAGATCAAAAAGAATTAGTCCTTTTCCTCCATTTCTCAATATGTCACATGGGAAGAAAATCAGTAAAACAGTCACCAAATTCAAAGCAAAGAAAAAACTATACTTTTCGCTGTTCCAAAACACGAAGATTTTATTGCCATAAATAAATGGAAAGGCCAAAAATATAAACAGCTTCCAAAAGTGATCAGAATATTTATCTAAATTACTTTGTCAGTAAAGTCCTGGCTTTAGAAGTTCCTAAACTAATGATTGATGAATACTGTTCGGCAACACCAGGGCAAGGAACACTTTACACTTTCCTATGTAAATCCCCACATTTCCACCTTAATAGATTGTTATCAGTGGTGTAATTTAAAAATATAACTCCTCTTCTGTATCAGGTTAATCCTGGGCATCTTGAGGCCATGGCAATTTTTACACATGGTTTACATAATTGTGTCCAAATTTGAAAGACAGTGAAGTATTTCCCATCTATTCAGGAACAGATTGGTCTGGGATGTGGAAAAGCTGAGTAAGAGAAGCGCCTTGCTATAGGTTTGATGTACTGGAAACAAGAATATTTTGCAACTGGAATAAAGACTTTACAAGAGTTCATAACTTTCTGTTGTATTCCATAGCTAAATAAGTATCAACGGTCTTCACGGAATCATGGAATCTTCTCTATGATTTCTGTTGAACAAGAACAGATATGCAGAATTCCTTATCCAAAAGCAGAGCACTCATACAAAATATGTAATTATGTGTTATTGACCAAGATTAATCATGACTAAAAGATGGTAGTTAAAAAGCTTGACTACATAGGAATTTTACTGGGAGAACAAGTGATTTAAAATGATGGTCTGGGTTCTCTTATTAGTACTCATTCTGTTTCTTTAAAACTGTTGCCAGATTAAAAACTCAAAAAGGCATTAAGTCCCAGCAATTGTTCTAGGACTAATAAAACTAGCCAGAAAGTGGCAAAGTCACTTAAGGAGATACTTATTCTTAGTGATAGATCTGAATCATTCTGGGCAGACTTGTTCAAACTGCATAGCTGTCTAGAAGATTTAGAATGTGCACTTTTTGAAAAAGAACAATGTCAAATTAGGTTTTGTCTCCTTAAATTTCAATAGTTGCAAAACAAGGCTCTAAATCTTTTGAATTATACGTTCAAGAAATACTATATTGAATTTGTAATCTCTAAGCCATCTGCCTGTTCTTCACTGGAGCCCCATCAGAAGATTGATTGCACAGTGTCCATGACAAACTCCAAAATCCAACCCCCAACGCAACCGCTAAGTTGTAAGCTCCTCATTTTTAAACACTTTTTTTGTAGGACTTCAGGAGACCCAAAGAAGAAAGGAGAAAGACTGCAGTGCTTACACTTTGCCTGAGGTCTTCTTCTGCCCAGCACAGCCTTACCTTAGGTTGAACCTGCAGTTTGCACGCTAAAGAGGGTACTGCAGAAACACCTCAAGGTAACTTTGATAAGGAGCAAAAATAATTGAAGAGCTACCATTCATATAAGGAAGTAATTTTAGAAATAGAGTGGTTTGCATTATTTTGCAAATACTGTTTGATACATTAACCCTCCAGGAAGCCAGGCGCTGGCATATTCATCAAAGTAGTTCTGGCAAGGAAAGTCCAAGGGACTTATTCTGTACGGTCATAAGGGATATTGATCACTGTTGTAAATCTTTAGTGGTGCGTTTGAGTTTCCAGTGCATGTTTATCATTTTCTGAGGAATAGCAGCACTGCGAACTTATTAAAAGCAAAGCCTTTCAAGCCGCAGTAAATCCTGGGTAATAAGTTTATATATGCAGCACCAACTGTTTATGGCTTCCTGATGGGAAGTAATTTGACAAACAACTTACTTGGTCCTTATGAATCAGTCTGGGCAAATTTTGGCAAAACCAACAAATAGAAATGGCTTTAGAGTCACAACCACTCAAGTTTCTGGGACTTGGAGATGTCAACAAATTATAAAATTTAGTGCTGAGTAGGAATTAAGATGGAAAGGCAGTGACAGATGACTTAGAGGAGAAAGGCCTGTCTGCTCGAAGGAAAATTTTTGTAGTAAACATGGAGTAAAACCCGCCTTATAGTGAAATGTTAGACCCAAGAGAACCTCTTGGACTCAACAAGATAGGCATAGGAGATAGGAGGATAGAAGGATAGACGATAGGAGGAGGCAGCTAAGGCAAAGTAAGAATAATGTCATTTTTAATCACAATAGTTTTATTCTTTCAAAAAAATACTTATATTCTGGAGACTTTAAAGTCTAATAACTTGATTTAATAGAGTTAAATATAGTTCCACTATATTATTGGAACTTTTTGCATTCTAAAAAAAGAATAGTCAAATTTACCTAAACTTCCCAGACCGTAAATGTTAGGATGGGTGGTATTTGTCTGTACAGTAGTTTGTATATTTGTATAATAATATAGTTTGCATAATCCTTCATTAAATACTCTAGCATGCCCGAGCCTGAGTAACATGGTTTGTGTTAACCATACCTTGAGGTTCAACAAGACCAAGTGCTGGGTCCTGCACTTGGGTCACAACAACCCCATGCAGCGCTACAGGATTGGGGCAGAGTGGCTCGAAAGCAGCCCGGCAGAAAAGGACCTGGGGGTGTTGGTTGACAGCCGGCTGAATATGAGCCAGCAGTGTGCCCAGGTGGCCAAGAAGGCCAACAGCATCCTAGCCTGTATCAGGAACAGTGTGGTGAGCCGGACTAGGGAAGTGATCATCCCCCTGTACTCGGCACTGGTGAGGCCCCACCTCGAGTACTGTGTTCAGTTTTGGGCCCCTCGCTACAAGAGGGACATTGAGGTGTTGGAGCGTGTCCAGAGAAGGGCTACAAAGCTGGTGAGGGGTCTGGAGGACAAACCTTATGAAGAACGACTGAGGGAGCTGGGGTTGTTTAGCCTGGAGAAGAGGAGGCTGAGGGGAGACCTTATCACCCTCTACAACTACCTGAAAGGAGGTTGTAGAGAGATGGGGGCTGACCTCTTCTCCCTGGTGACAAGTGATAGGACGAGAGGGAACGGGTTCAAGTTACGTCAGGGGAGGTTTAGATTGGATAGTAGGAAACATTTTTTCACTGAAAGGGTTATTAAACATCGGAATAGGCTGCCCAGGGAGGTGGTGGATTCACCATCCCTGGAGGTGTTTAAAAAAAGGGTAGATGGGGCACTTAGGGACATGGTTTAGAAGTGGCTCTTGTCAGGGTAGGTTAAAGGTTGGACTTGATGATCTTAAAGGTCCCTTCCAACCTCAACAATTCTATGATTCTATGATTCTAACACCCTCGGAAGACATAATCATTGCATTCGTAAACTTCGGACTTCCAGTCTTCTTGGAATCTCCTTTTTCTTGTTTGAGTCTCCTTTTTGATAAGTGCATAAAAGAGACAATTCCCAGCTTTGAGAACCTGAAGTTTCAGTGGAGAACTGAGAACAGGGAAAGGAACAAGAGGGAAGACGGTCCCGTTTGCCACTTCAAAGCACAATGGGGGCACAGGAGTGAGGGATCTAATTTGGTGATAGATTTGGTAATTAAGATAGGCTCTCTTGAGTTTGACTCTGATGGTCAGATCATTAAAACACTCTTCCTTAGGGTTAGGATCAGGCAGGTATGAGAATTTGGCCTCATTTTCACAGAATTTTGCTTTCTGGAGTGCTTCAGGCTATGGTAGTCCAAGGTGGGAATTTGAATCCATTTTCAGAAAAGAAAAAAAAAACAAAACACAAACAAACAACTGTGTTAGACAATTCAAATCTAGTGATAAGTTAAATTTTCCAAAGGTCCGCATTTTAGCAGCTGTGACAGTGACAGGAATAGAGCATATTGCTACTGAAATGGACCATCATAGCTGTTCAGTGAGTGTACTTCTTCATTTTCATATTTGTTCCAGAAACTCTATTTGTGTGAGAATAAATACTGAAATACCAAAAGTTTAGGTTTGAAATTACCTTTGAAATTTGGTCTGATCCTTGCATCGTAGCCTGACATCCTCCCCATTAGCTTATCCAGGAAATCAGATGGCGACATTGGCATGCTGCGAGATCTTGCGCTGTCTGTTTCCTTTGTGGCTACCAAGCTAACAGCAAGGAAAAACAAACGCAGGAAAAAACAGAACAAAACATTTTGTTAGAAATTTTGTTAGGGAAAATTTAATTTTACACAGTGAATCACTTAGTTCATTCTTGTTTATTCTTGAACAGGAAAATAAGGTTGCCTTTCAAGCCAGTTTATGTTTCAAAAATAGTAGTAGCAAAGAAATGGAAACATTAAGTTCTTTTTATATATGTCATTTTATATGCAAATTCTGTTTCGTTGACACCCAGGCCCATTATCACAGAGTTAAATAATGTCAGCTACACAAATAGCTGTGCATGTGGAATGTCATAATTTGGAGCCTACTCTAAGATTGGTCTGTTTAAGTGGGTGCGGCGTAACACAAGTCTAGATCAGAACAAAAGTAGTGAGGATCTTTCAAAGAATAGTATTACTACTACCAGGTTTTGTTCAGCCAATGTTTTATGTTAATCTTTAAGCAGAATACAACATATCAAACAATCTCTTGGCAAATGTTATTCTTTAACATCGACTTAGAGGTTTGCTTTCTGTTAAAACAAAAGTGACTGCTGCGGTAGTAAAAAAACCCCCACAACTTACTGAAGGAACTGTCTTAGGGCAAAATTTTCATCTCAGAGGCACATGGCAAATGTCATCTCCTATAGCCTCCTCTCCACATGTATGCAGAACTCCCACTGACATTCTAAAGTGTGCTCAGCACATGCCAAGAGAGCAGAGTCTGCTATCGGCCACGTGGGCCTGGAGAATAGGTCTTTATTGGTGTGGAACTCTAACTCCAGTGCTGGCCAACATGTTGGAAAAACAACACAGTCAGTAAATACATATTTCAATAGAATGGTGAGTAATATTGTGATATACGGTGCAACTAAAGCAATTTGTGACTTTTGTAGTTTCAAAAAAGATAAAGAGCTTTTTCTGTTTGTGCTGACTTCTAGTCAAAAGCCTATTGCGGAAGGATGTGAATCTCTTTTATTTACCCACTGTCCTGTTAATGCCAATTCACTATTTCAGAAGTGCTTAAATATGCCTTTGTTTAGAAGTAACCGAAGTAATTATTAGAAGTAATTATTTAGAAGTAATTATTCACATTTTTGAATAATACGTGCATGCATTTTCTAACTGGTAGAATTACAAGAATTTAACCTTGGCAAAACTTTTATACTGTGGTGCGTTCAGAAGTGAGCTACAATAGTCTTGTGGTTAGCAGAAAATTATGTGACTTTAAATTACCGAGAAGGAAAGCTGTACATTTTTGTTCGCAGGCAGAGGCATTGAAGGCTTCCCATTGCTGAAGAACTTTATTTCTATATAAAAATGTATAAAAAATCATATATATAAAAAAATACATTTATTATAACCTCCCAGTCTTCTAGTCTATTCATATTTTACCAGGAAGAGTTACCAACAAGAATACTAGCCCTGGTAATGATTCTGTGTTGATCCTGTGAGCTATTGGCAAATATTACTAACACTTATAAGGATTTAAACTATCTTCAAATTTCAGACCTAGAGCAGTACTTTATTTCACTTTTCTGAATGTGTCCTTAGCATCTTTACAATATAAATTAAGTCTTTCCAAACCATTAAGAAGAAATTTTTTAACTAAACTAGCAGACAAAAATAAAGGAAAAAATGGAAAATGTCAAACAATGTATTTGAAAAATCATTTGTGACTGACTGAATTTACACCATCAAAAGTTAGGGTAAGAAATTTTGTTCCAAATAAGCTGTTACATAAAACCAGGCATGAACCTGTCTCTGGTCTATTCTGTCTGTTAAATCAGTGTTCATCTAAAATCAGAGGAGAGATGAGCTTTGCATCGTGTCTTGAAGACTGTCAAGTTGGAATTTCATGGACTGAGGTAGGAAAACATCCTGAATCACAGGTCTGTGACAGTGCATGACCTACCAAAAGTCATAGTTAAGTCAGAAACTGGCAGGTCCAGCTGAGGACACTTACAGTGGGATATAAATATTAGAGAGCAAGCGGCCGCCTGCCACAGCCAAGATGTGGTTTCTCTATCTTAAATTCTAGACAAAAAGCTACTGCAGGGAGTTGTAGTAAGAGTGGTGTTCAGCATTACTACTGTGGTCTGGAAAGAATATACACAAGCATCGGTGGTTTAAAACTAAGAGTTTCAAATAATCGGTAGAAGTAAAAATATCGATGAGGGCAAGAAAATAACCCATTTCTGAAGTTCAGTCCATTGAAGTAGAACAGTTTAAAACAGTCGGAGGAAAAACATTAAGAGATATACGAGTTGGGAATGTAGGTGAGTTTGAGAAAGCAGTGAGTCTGAAGAAGGGTTCAGAATTCATGGTGAAGGACTCGGCACTGTTGCAATGAAGTTCTCGCCGCACCACTGTGTTACCCGTTGGTGGGGAAAGAGAGAAAGAGTGAGTAAGAGGATGAAGGTCACTTGTTATTTTACATGATATTAAGGAGACCAGTTCTGGGCCATTGCATCAAGTTCTATGTCCAAATTTTAAAAGGACATTAAAGCATTAGTAAAGGTACTGAACAAAGCCAATAAACTGAGAGTTAGGGCAATTTTTTTACAGTAAGAGGCTTTAAGAGCTCAATATGTTTAGTTTATCAAAAAGAAGATTGAAAAATAACACAATTGAAGTGTATAAATACCTCAAAGGGGCAGAAAAAGCTGGACGTTTATCTGAAGAAGAAAGGCAGAAGAAAAATCAATGAGAGAGACAAATTTAAGTGGGAATTTGTCACACAGGCTTAATAATAAAGGTAACTTAACAGAAGATCAAACTGTACCAGTCAAGACAGTACAGCTTTCTGGAAGACAGAGTTTAGCAAAACATAACGCGTTGTGTTTCATATATGGGTAGCTTGGTGAAAAGGAATGTCCTGTGATGCAGAGAAAAGCAGGCTAAATTCAGAGTATACAGTACAAATCTCCTCCAGAAATCACAGAACCATAGAATTGCTTTGGTTGGAAGGGACCTTTCAGATCATCAAGTCCAACCATGAACCTAACTGACAAAACCCATCACTAAACCATATCTCTGAGCACTATGTCTACCTGGCTTTTAAATCCCTCCAGGGATGGCGACTCCACCACTGCCCTGGGCAGCCTCTTCCAATGCTTGACAGCCCTTTCCATGAAGAAATTTTTCCTAATATCCATCCTAAACCTCCCCTGGTGCAACTTGAGGCCGTTTCCTCTTGTCCCATGGCCTGTTCCTTGGGAGAAGAGCCCGACCCCCCCTGGCTACCCCCTCCTTTCAGGGAGCTGTAGAGAGCGAGAAGGTGTCCCCTCAGCCTCCTCTTCTCCAGGCTGAACACCTCCAGCTCCCTCAGCCGCTCCTCACCAGACTAATCTTCAGATTGCCAAAAGACACGTTACAGACTTGAAGAGGTTAAGGACGGGAAGCAATGGGGCTAGTTCAAAGTGGAAAAAGGTGTCTTCTCAGGGTCCCTCTATGCTTGGGCTGGCTTCCAGGCTTGCCTGTACTGGAACCTGTAATCTGTGTTCCATTTTACACATGTAGCATTGGCCCATTTTGCTCAGTTCCCTTCACAGTGGGATATTTGACTTGCCCAGCAGTTGTATGAGCATCAGCTCCCTGCACAGTATGGAATTAAGCTCCAGAATGGAAACTGTGCTTGAGCTGCCCATAAACTACATGCAGTTTAAAAATCAGAGGTTGACCACTTTTCGGAAAAGATGAGCTGATGTCCTATCTGTGACATACACCTGCAAAGAGGAAAGAATTTTAAGCTAAATGATAACATTGTCATGAAAGAAAATGGATATGAAGAAGCCAGGGGTAAATTTACATCATAAATGAAAAGGCTTTCAACCAGTGAAGCACTTCGGTTCAGGAATAGTTTAGCACTTTTTGTAGAGGGAGGAGAGAGCTGGGTATTAGGATGCCGAGACATGTATGACTGTGATTGCAGGTGGTGGGACTCAGTTCTTTTCTAACCCCTCTACTGAGGATATGTTGCATTGTTATTGATTCTTTTATGTCTTAAAAATAATTACTATTACTGAACGTGAAAAAAATTTCTAGATAACATAGATATGCAGCCAGAGCACCAACATCTACAGAGTTTAAATGGGAGATCTCATCTAGCAGCTGGCAACTTAGCAGCAAGAGAAAGCATGGGTCATGAATCTGTGCTCCTGAAATGTCTATTTAAAGTAGCCGTGTTTGTGAGAGAAAAACCTCACTCTCTCTCCTTCCTCCAGAAGAAAATGATTGAGGAAAAACTCTTCAAAGGGAATTTCACAATCTCCACAAATGTTTCCTTCGCTAAAACATATAAAGCTACAAAAATCAGATTGCTTTCCCATGTTCTTTTGAAAAACCACTGTGTTCTTACTCGTAAGCTGTCTCTTTTCTATCTGCCCCAAACTTCTGCACATTTTTGCCAAAGCACAAATAAAGGAAAGGAACTTTACAAATGGAAGTGCTTTATATATGCTTTATTTTGAAAGGTATATTTTCAAAAGTAATTTCAGTCATCCTGCCTTTGAGACTTTTGTACCATTCCTGTGCTCCAGAAAGTACTGTTTTTCACTGATTTCTCCTCTCTCTTTTAAACTTTTCATCTTCAAGGTGGGTTCTGAAAAATCACTTTCAGTGTGTTGTTTCAGCCTTAAAAGAATACCTGTTTATTTGAAAATATTGAAGAAAAGTAATAGGGTACTGCCAACATTTGTATAAGAAAGGTAGCCCTGAAGAAGTGCTTGATAAGGATAATATAGATAAAAGGTGAGGGAAGACATTACATCTTACACCACCTGCTGACTCTTCCCAGTTTGTTGCTGTGACAGGTGGAGGACAGAGATAGAGAGTATGGTGTGCTGCAATGATGCCTTCTCCTGGAGACTTCCCAGACAGAAGTTTCCAAGTTACATCAGTCCCCTAATTTATCCAGGTTATTCTGAGATTAATCTCCAGAGTCTCACTACCTTACTTTTGAATACAATTGGTATAAATTACCTTGGAATTAGATCGTATGTTCATATTCTTCCTTCCATAGTTAGACTACCTATGTATTTTACCTTGAAAATCTTACATTAACACCAAGTTACTGTCATATTTGGTTTGATGTTTTTTCTTACCTGATCATAAATTATTTCTTTCATCTCAGACACATTCCATCTTAGCCATTTGGAGAGGTAGAAGTTTTATATTTCATCTTACAAAGCATAATACAGAGCTGTTATACGATGCTTTGCATGCATTATGATGGTCCAATAGCTCTTTCATTTCATTACTTATTCTCTCAGACAGCCAGTGTGGACAAACCCCTGGAGCAATTGGATCTTGTGTTTGTGGTCCTTTCTCTCCAGCTGATGTTTGAATGTTTTTAATGCACTTTACATTAAAAAGCTTTGCAGAGAAGCTCAAGGAAATTAATTACACACTCATAAGGAAAGCAAAAACTGCAGCCAGCCAATATGCACTTGGTTGCATCTCACAAACAGCAGCAGACAATTAATCTGAATTGGTACTTATTCAGTGGGTCACCAATAATGGTTAGGTGAATTAATCTTATAACTACTTCCCTTGATTCTGTAACTGTAATTTACATTCATCCATTTTAAAACAAAAATTATTCAGTGTAACCATGTAATTAACAAGGGCTGCAAAAATGAAATGGTCCTCGAATTGACGGTGTCAGATCACCTGAGAGTGCCTTGGTAATTGCATTTTGAAAACTGTGGCAGCAAGATTTTGCAGTATGAAGACAGTCTTTGAACCCTCTTCTGTGCAAAATAGTTCCCTTCCTAAAATGCATTTGGTAGGATTAGTGGCAAAAGTGAACATTCTGTTTGAAGAGGTTGGAAGCATAGCTTTTTTTTTTTTTTTTGTAAAGGGAGTGTCCCTAATTATCTGATCTATTAATTAAAGTAGATAAAGGACTAACAAGATCAGTTTATAGTGTACAGAATTTGCACACGTTATTCCAAGAGTGAACATAAACCTGAAAAAACTACCTTTTTGACGGAGGAATGTTCCAGAAAAAAATAGAGAATAATAAGGTTTTAAGTCTTCTGATTGTGACACCCTGACCTGATCACCATTCTACAGGTCACAGGGCTTTATATTCTAGGTGAGGCTAAATTTGCATGTACTTGGTTTTGTTTGCAACTGGATACATATATATAAGCACAATGCTTTACTGCCTCCCCGATGGAAAAGAAAATATCTCTTAGGGTAAAGGAAGAAAACGAATTTGTCAGCATTCTTCATAATCCTATGGGCATGGCTTTCTAGCTTAATTAAGATATGGCTTCAGTAAACTACAGCTTGTCCCTCTAATTTTGCTTTCTTGTTTAAGACAAATTTATTGTGGCCGATTCCAGCCGTGCAGCATGTGAATTTTCTTAAGACGTTTTATGAATTATGAATCTAATCTGAGTATTTGTTCATTGTTTTCCCAGAAGCACCTGCTTCCTTAGCAGTCTTTTGTACCTGTTGTATACCTTATTTTTATAAATGTCCTAAACTAAGGTTTTAGTTTCTTGCTGTTTCTAAATTTATACAACCTACATTTGGGGGGAAAAAGCTGATGCAAACAGCTATACAAGGCACAGAGAATTTTTCAAATATTCAAATTCTGACAAGTCTCTCACTATTCCAAAGACCTACTGCATGGGGTAAGTTTTTGACAACTTTAACTTTGAATTAAAGATAGTAATATCTTCCCAAATTTCAGTTAACTCTCTCGGTTTGTTTGTTTGGGTTTTTTTCTTTCTTTTTTTTTTTTTTCCCCCCAGACAGATAATTCTTGGCTAAAATTAATGGAATATATTTGAAAATAGAAACTGTAAATCACTTATATATAGCGGTCTGAACTTGCATTACTATCTCACTACAAAGACTAATTTGCATATTAACTGAATGATGGAGAAAAGTTATTGGAGTAATGGATAGATTGCAAAATGACCAAGTGAAATTATTTCAGAATATTATCTTTTATAACACCAGATATCCTCCTGTAAAAGCATGTCAGAGCTGAACAATTACATTAATTTTTGTGATAAATGAACAATTCCTCTACCCAATTGAACTTGTACAGGAACTGACTAGTGTCTTTCACCACCATAATGAATAGTAATTCAACTCATGTCAATGAGGCAACACTAGACTGAAAGGAGAATTAATTAAAATGAGACTGAGACTTTAGCCTGGCTAAAACCTGCAAACGACTGTTTCCCAAGGCAAACTCTTCCCAAATCTAGGAGCAAGCTGTGAGTACTGAAAACAGAATTCTACAGATTATAGCTGCTTGGTTGATCCTGTATTTTGAATGCATCCCAAAAAGTCCTTTAAGTTGTAGAGCTGTGTGTTACTGGGTTTTCTAGTTCTAATTCACTGCCTAGATTTACTGTTGTTGTGGCATTGCCCCATCAGCTTACTTTGCATCCACCATGTTGCTGTACTCTCACTATAAATGGGAGCAGTGCCCACTGAACAGTGCATCTGTAGAAAAAAGGTATTTATCGTAATCATAATTAATGATCATTTAGAATGTTACAAGTCTTCTGTTCCTGCTTTGCCTTGTTTTGCTTTAAAAATCCACTTTTATGAGTTGAAAACTATAATTGAAACTGAAAACTGGGGTTCGTTGATATGTTTCTTCTCAAACAATTCTTTTACTATTCATAAAAATCTTCACAGATAATCTTATAATAGAATGAAATGGTTGGGCTTTATCAAAACTAGATAAAAATTTGATTTTTGAATTAAAACCCCGGGGTTTGGGAAGACTGAAGCACAATTCAATTACACACTATTCCGTTTGCCTTAGGGAAGCTCTGCTTCTATCAGTACAGCAGCCTTGTCCTGTATCTTCAGTGAGCATGTCAGATGGCTGGCTAGAAGATGAGACCTTTTTGTCCAAAATAACTTCGATAAGATAGAAGTTCGGTTAGAGAAAAGCTGAATATAGCCTGAAAAGTCACTCACCTGAAAATGAAGTACTTCAACAAGCAAGACTGCGACCCTTAGAAGTCAAAACTTATCAGTAAATAGAGCCCAGTGCTATATAAAGTGCTTTCCCAAAACACTTCTAATGAGATTGTTTATTTTGATTAGTCAGCTAATTATAGTGTAGATGCTGTGTTATTACTATTGATTAAGAATTTTCAATTAAGACAAAATATTTCTAGTTGGAAAAATACTGATTTCTTGAAATAGAGTTTTAGAGAAACATATCTGTGTTAATGTTATTTTAATGAAATGCTGGCAGGCCTGGGTGGAATATTGTCCAGTGTCCTTTCTATTCTGTCAGCCACAATGACTTTTTTGATGTTGATGGGAACTGAAGGTGGGGTCTTAGGTTCTAATTTAAAAAAAATTCTCGGAAGATTTCCCCTGCAGAGCTGACAGAGACTTTTTGCTGCTTTCTGCACCTTAAACTTCCTTTTATGCATTGAAAAAGCAATAAAATCTTTTCAGAGCTTTGGAATATTCTGTGAGACAGATGATGTTCAACCAGCTGTGTTAATTCACATGAGGCACATGGATTAGGTAATTTTTTTCCTTTTTATCAATTCTACACACAGAATCAACACTATAATAATTCAGAATAAGACTTTCTTCAAGGAACAACAGGGTTGAGCTTCAGGGTGATGATGAGAGTGGCAGGATTCATGCCATATAATGTCAGAACCCAGTATTCCTAATGCATGCACTGAAGCATATTCCTTACTGAATAAGTCAGAGAAAATAACGTGAAGGTTAAAAAAAAGGGCTGCTAGCCTTTCATGTTTCCACCAAAATTATCCTGGTCCACTACACATGCATGCATTCTCTTTCACACACAGAAAGCGGTGTTTAAACTTGTCCTCAGATACATGCTTTGTCTTTGTTGTACTAGTCTTGCTTATCCCACGTATCCAGCACCCTTTTAATTATCGCCTGAGTTTTATAAGCCTCATTTAAAGAAATGGAAATACACTGGGGGAAGGAAAGCCCATGACCAAATGTGTTCCTGTCTTTCTTGTGTGCATGGACTGAAGGAAAACAGAAGATAGTTTATTTTACTTTAACTCTTGCAAATTACGAGTTAAAGTAAACTCTGATAAATCTTGCAAACAAAAATCTGCTGCTTTCTTTCTTCCCCAAAAATAAATGAATATTTGCATAAAACATTCTTTCTGATAGAATAAAGCAATGAAAAAGCCTGCTATGGGTTTCAAAAAAAAAAAAATATTTTTATGGGATGTAGTCCAGATGTGATGCTGGAATCTGGACACTTCGATTTTAGTTCTAATACTGTTGAGTCAGAGGTAATGGATCTGACCTGGATCGCTCAGATGTGGGTACCTTCATGGAGGCGTCATATAGATGCTTAGGCACAGAATTAATATTTACCTTAGAAGACTCTAGTTAGTCTTAATTTAGCTGTGTGAAGGCAGTGATTTAGTCAGGATTGATTTCCAAATTTTTATTTTTCCCTTCAAGAAATGAAAAGTTTTACCCTACTTTTGCCAGCAACTTACCAGTTTGTGACATTTATTTTATTTTTCTAGTAGGGCACCCTTAGCCAGCAGATACGTTGCTCACAAAACTGGAGGTTTGGTTGGTCCCTGCAGATGAATGTGTCTTAGCACGGGCACTCCTGTGCATCACTACAGCCAGCAAACAATGATGCGGTTTTGAAAACTCTATGAAATTCAAAGCCTTAGCAGGACAAAAACTCAAGATCGTTTTAATAACCAAGTCCTACTGTATCCCAGAACGTTATAAACCAACTTTTCACAAAAGAGTCCCTAAGCTCTGCAGTCACCACTAAGATGTAAAGCAATAATAATTTTTAAAAAACTTCTGAAGAACCATGCTGGTAAAACTGTATTTACTAGACGTTTCTGCTGAGTTGCTAGTTGTGAAATTAAAGTTATTTAAAGTTAATTGCTGGTAAAAATTATACAAATTTGTAAACATCCAATTTTATAGAAAGGCATAATGGAAATAATATATTCTGGTACATGTGTATCCTCAGAGGTGTTGTTTAGGATTACATTAGGCTCATATTTTACCTTTCAACATTCTGAAAGGGAGAAAAAATTATTTTATAAGAAACTGGAGATAAGTTCTAGATATAGTGGAGTCTTATGCAAATTGTACATAGTATGGCAAGCCTTGGGCAATGGTGAGATGGGTACCGTATGCCAATATTATTTTTTTTTTTATATCAAAGATGGAATGCAACAAAGGGAAAAATGTGAAGACAGTAGGTTATGTAGCTAAAACCGCAGCTTGAATTTTAATCAGGAAGAGGAAAAAACCTAGTTTGCTTTTTTAAATCTCATAGCTGTAGTGATTTTGCTTACGATACCCTTCCAAAATTAGTTTTAGCTGTAAGAATCATATACAGGTTAGCAGCCATCAACTCACCCTCAGAGTCTGAGATAATTTACTACTCTTGTGTTTGCTTTCTACTCACTTTATTGCTTCGCTGAAAGAGTCTCAGGATAATCTGCTGCCTTGCTTTTTCCTGTAGCCGTGGATTTGTGTTCGGCAGCAGCCCCGTGACTTGTGCAGCTCCACTATTTCACCAGCCCCATCGGTGACCACATGATTATCTCAGGCCAGAGTCATCGTGAACTTTTCTACGTTTTCTGTCATCTCAAACTCTTTCCCTCGGAAACTGCATTTCACTAATGTTTCATGTCACTAAACAGAACCTTCAGTAATAACAGTATTGAAGAGGACTGATCTTCCTTAGGGAAGTTCCCACCTGGAAATAGCCCTGAGTCTCCCCCTGGCCCAGCTCATTTTGTACACCTGTGGTAGGGCTGGAGGAATAACAGGGTGGTACGTGGTACAGGAAAATTATATAGGAAATGTTCATTATGTAGAAAGTCCACTGGAACGTGGACCGAGTATTATTACCCTGTTTGCTGGTGGATAATGTTGGAGCAATTAATTAGCTGAATGGAGGACTAATAACAAAATGCATTCCTTTATACTTTTATAACCACCTGCTATTTTTGTACTTTTTTACTTCATTCTTTCTTTTTACTCTGACTACTTAGCATTTGTATTGACACAGCGTCTAAAGACATCAGTCAGGAAGGGTCCTACTGCTTCAGAAGCCATCAAAAATAATGGATTATAGTCTGTGCTAGAAAAAAGTGCAGCCTCAAAGGTTCTCAATGTCTTTTCTCTTTCTCTTGACTTTACTGTGCGGTCTGCTCTGCCTCCTGATGCTCTTCTCATCCTCCTGCTTTGGGCCCTGCATTCTCGTTACACACAGTGTCTTTTCCTGCTCTCGGAGATGTTCCCTTTCTGCTGGTAGCTGATATCTGCAAAAAGGTGCTTTTTCCTCCACCTGTTCACAATGCCTATATGTCAGAGAAAATAAAACTCCTTCTTTTTAGTCCCTACCTCCTTTCACTGATTCTTCCAATAAACATCATGAAGTTCAGTAGGAAAAGCAATAAAAAGGAGGAGCTGCAACACCACACAGAAGGGCTCTTCGTTGTTCATTACTTGAGAAAAGCTGATTTGCGTGAACCGTTCCCTATAGGTATTATTACATAATGCTCAGTAAGGTCATTTGAAGCTTGTATTCTAAATCAGTTAAAATAAGAAGCTCTAATCTTATAAAAATTTTCATTTTCTCTAATTGTCGTGATTCCTAGGATAGCTGGACAAGACTAATATGATAGCGGAGCTATTACATTTTTCATCACACAGAAGCACAGCACTTATCTCACAATATTACTTGCTTTAGGTTGTTGTTAGCATCAGTTGGCTAGGAACGGATTAGGAGAGGTTGAAAAGTAAAAATAATGTCACTAGCACAGCAAAAATGGAAAGATCCCTGGTTTTAATTGAGATTTCTTTGTTATTTAATTTTCTTACAGTTTATAGTGTTATAAAGTTGAAAATCTATGGAAATTATCAAAATTATAAAAATGGTAGTTGCAAAAATAACTGTTTTTTTATACAAATAAAGAATGGACATTAGAAGTTCTGATCAAGTTTGTACTCGTGAGAAAACTCATATTTGGTTCAAAGGGATTTCAGTGTTTTCACTGGTATAGTTGAAATATGAGAGAATTTGAATTACGTATTCTTGGTCCTCCAAAAACCTCCACTTCCTTTTTGTCTGAGTTTTGGAACTCTGCCTACGGGTACACCCTGCAAGGGAACCCTGATGCTCTCCTCCTGACAGTTTATGAGCACCCTGAGCACATTTCCTTCATCCCAGGGGTTTGGCTGGCCGGGCTCCGTGCCAGCGCTGATAACGCAGCAGCCCAGCTATGAAGCAGAGCTGTTCGATAAAAAGCTGTAGAAACCTCAGCAGGGGTTCATCCCCCTTCTCTCAGGAGCTGTTTTTTTCTTTCTTTTTTTTTCTTTTTTTTTTTTCCTTCCTTAGGAGTGCTCTTGATCTCTGTGTGAGCTACTGTGCAAGTGCATCTTCACCCAGCCTTGGACCTTCCTCAGTCTGCTCCCGAGCCTGATCTGCTGACCTGACTTTTTGGCTTGCCCTTGGTCCTGCCTGATCACTACCAACTTTCCCATCTCAATCTGAACTGTCGTTTGGGCTGGATCTGCTCTGCTCCTGCATAGGTCCTGTGGGACTGCAAACTTTTGTTGGTAAGGCCCTGCTCCTGCCTGCCTTGCTGTGAGTCTGGACTCCCAACTCACCTTCCTTTCCCTTGCTGCTCCCTGAGATGTGTCAAATCCTTTTTTCATTAGGATCTGGGGAGTCTGTCAATGGATTTATTCCACAGAAACCATCTTTTCAAATTGAGTCTGGGCTGCCAAGGAAAGGTACCGTGGCTCAGTGCTCTCATCTTGGATTACTATATTTTCTTTCACATACTGTTTTACTCACATCCTAATTTTAACAGGCACCTTCATTTCTTGAATAGTATTGCAGGTAGAATTCTTAACATATTAATAAGCTACTAAAATCTCATAGAACACCTGAAAAATCTTTATTTTCAAAGATGTTTGTGATGATATGTTTGTTCTATTATTTTTTAGCTGTTGTTTTTTTTCTCTTTCATTATTTGGAGGAACTAATGCTGGCTTAAAGGATATTGACTTCTGCTTCTTAAAGCTATTAATCTGAAATCAATTTGCAATGCAATGCAAGAATAATTTCAGAACCAGTTAACTGTGAGCTCAGACATGCCCCCGAGTTAGGTTGCACTGAGGTGTTTTTTCCACAAGAACCTGGTCTCTAAGTGCAATTAGCTGTCTCTGTGATGCTGTTTCCTTTAATACAAGGCCAATGGGGCAGTGAATAGAATGAGGAAAGAGGCGATAACCCAATCATAGCATGATTCTTGGTCTGTGCTTATATGGATATCTAAAGAAATATCATACAGGGAGAATCTATTTTGCATTTCCACAGTGCCACATACCTTTTCATCCTGTGCTTTGCCCACACACAGCTCTACATCTAACACCTGTAGTATACTCTTTCAGGAGAAAGCAGGCTCCCTGGCAAGTCCCTGCAAGTGTAGTTCTAATAGAGCTGTGCTGGTGCCCTTGCAAGTCCAAGAGCTGTCATAAAACTGTTTGATCCACAAATATGATCTTCAAGTTGACTCTACAAATACGATCTTGCTCTCAGCATGACCTCTTGGAATCCAGGCAATTCCAGAGGAATTTTTGCTAATGCCATTACTTTAATGAAAACAGAGAAATATTCAGTCTTAGAGATTATTATAACTTCAAACCATATCTTAGAAGTGTTTGTTTTCCTTCTTTGGTAGTGAATTACAGTTATTTTTAGGCTTAATTATTTTCCCTAGCTTTTATCCTCATTTTTACATCTCTACCCTCTTCCTAATATCACACTGGGGCTTGGCCAGGAAGTCATTAATAAATAATATTTTTTTATTTTGTGTCTAATTACAGCATTTCTCTAAGTCCTCATATCACTGAACATATAATAGAGTGTTATGTGCTTAAATCCTTGTTTTCCACATCAAAAATATACTAATATATTACCAATAAGTATGTTATTAATCTAAGACATAGTAGTACAAACATGCACAATACTATGAAAGACTGTTAACAGTGTTTTATTCTCTCTACAATGTCTTTTGGAAATCAAATTAATTATTAGATCTTGCTAAGACCACTATACATCTTGTTTCAGTCATTGCAATTTGAAGAGCCTTTAGACGTGGAATGAAAAATTATTATTTAAAAAAAAAAAAAAGAATCGGTGCAGTTTGTTCTTTTGAAGCATGCCAATCCCGAGACTTTGCTCATTAAAGTAGCAGGCCTGTAACTTTATACTGAAAAAAATCCTCTTTGTTTTCATTTGACCTCTACTGAAAAGAAAAGTAAATGTCTATCTACACAGGCACATAATTTAAACAATCACTTTAAGCAGCCTCAGGGCTGTTGGACAAGAACTGAAGGTTCTTCCTGGTAGGTTCCTTCAGTCTTCTCACACAGCCCTGAGTGCTTGGTAACAAAGAGCAGAAAAGTTTTAGTGTCACACAAAGTAAGAGAAGATACATTTTTTTTCCATAGCGTTTGAGCAGGTGAAACACTTAAGGTTTGGTTGTTCCTAGAAATTCGTAGCACATCCGTCTTCTCACTGAGGGTGTTCTATAGGTGCTAAGGCTGGAGCTTGTGTGTCTCACAGAGTGGAAGCAGTGTCCTACAGTTACCTGTTCCCTTTGCTCTAATGTAAATAATTTCACAAGGCTTAAGTTAGAAAAGAGCTAGAATTAATGGCTTCAGGAAGCTTGGGAATTCTTCAGGTTTTAATATTTTAACCTT
The DNA here is from genome assembly GCF_964199755.1 of Larus michahellis. NCBI lineage: Eukaryota > Metazoa > Chordata > Aves > Charadriiformes > Laridae > Larus > Larus michahellis. Next base: position 85,310,699 of record NC_133900.1, on the reverse strand, counting down.
TATATATATATCTATCTATGTGTGCATGTGTGTATTCCACCCACATGCACACTTCAAAGCATGGAGAGGACTCCTGTGTGTCTCGAACTGACTCAGGTATCTCAGGTATTATTGCTAGACCTAAAGTCACCAGCATTCTCTAATATTGAGATTTATATCAAATATATGCATAGATTCTGAGCATTTTTCTGAAGTCTTTCTCATACCATGTAGTCCTTGTGCAGAATAACCATGTTCATTGTGATGAAATGACATTGTGAGAGCATGCAATACAACAGTTACTATGACATTGAACAGAATAATTTGAATTTATGCAAAATAAGGTGCCTGTATACATTTTGACACAATTAAATATTAGTCCAAAATTATGTGATGAAAAATACATGGATGCTGTCCCAAAGTGACTTTTTCACTTTTTTTACCCCCTTGGAATATAACATGTGGTTTTATATCATTAATATAAAGCATGAATCATTCAACAGTAGGATGGCATTTAAATAATATACAGAGGAAAAAATAAGTTCTATAAGGACGTTGGAACAGCTTAATAATAGCACACTAATGCTTGTATTGCCTACACTACAATGGGGTTTGCTCATCTGCTCTGAACATTAAATACTCAATGTAACTGCAAAATTTAAACTGTATTTACATACATTTACTCCTTCCTCCCAGTGTCAATTATTCTCATACCAAGTAACCCGGTTTCTTAAAACTCTTTCTTTGGGCACAATTACAATAAAATCACGTTATAAACTATTTGCATTACATACATTGATATAAAACAGGTCATTAAACTAACTTCAGAAAGGAAAGATTTGCTATGAACCTGTGAGCAGCTGAGAAGCATGCCATCATTGTGGGGCACTACGCGCTACTGTTTTAACTTTGTGGTTATAAATCCCTTACGTATATAATCCCCAAACTCTCTCTGGAGAACCACTTTTCAAATTTAAGTTTCCTTTTTTATCTTTGTCAAATAACAATATGATCCTTAAAATAATCTGGCATTTTCATGTTATATGCCATAGTCTTTTTATTGTGGTACAAAGCTAGAATGTTTGTTGACAACAAGCATGGTTAACTGCATCAGCACTGAATGCATGATGACATTGAAGTCTGCTCCTTTACATGTCTGATTTTTCTTTTTAAGTTTTTCTTTCACCTTTAAACAGAGGATTCCAGTTCATTTTAGACTGCTATCACCACAGTCCTAGAGCTCTGTACTAAAAGAATGCTGGCATTGATATCATAATATTAGCTAAAGAAAGTGTGCTGGGCAGAAAGTGGAAAAAGCTGTATGAACCTCAGTCCTCTATTCAGGTCATAATTTATAGAAATGTTGCTATCTTTCATAATACAAATCTTAGACTGCCAGTGGTACAGCAAACACTTTCCCTCTTGAGAGAAATACTGTAGACCATATCCTCTGTTCACTCAGCTATCATTTTTTCTGTTGCTGTATAAGACTTTTCTGACCTAATGCAATCCCTGATTTTCCTTTTACTGGGAAGAACTGATAGTAATAAATAAGCCTATATATTCCCAATTCAGATTATCTTCTGTAACTTTTACATATAGACACTTTGCACCTGAAGAATTTTCAAGATCTTTAGTGTTGCATTTCCTACTGAAACCAGTGATAAAATTCACAGATGAAATAGGCAAACACTAATTGGGAAGAGGTGAAGGAAAGGTACAGCCTTCAGCGTGCCAAATGCAAAAGCAAATTGGAGGCAATGCAATGTCATGAAGTCATTCGCAAAGCATGGACCACACGCACGTAGTTTCTGTCCCCACAGTCTGGCTGCTGAAGGTAGCCGAGCATGGAGGATTTGTTTCCCCAAAGAAAACGACTCACCTGAGCAGCACGGCGGCTTCCCACAGATAAAATCCCGAGACGGCCGCCCGGAGGTACCCAACCCGGGCCATGCTGCTGGGAGCCGCCGCCGAGCCCCGGAGCGCTCCTGTCCGAGGCATTGGTGGGGCTCGGCGGCTCGGCGATACTTCGGAGGCTTCAGAACCCTGGACAGCACCGGCGGACCAGGATTCTTCAGGACCCTGGTCAACCCCTGATGTTCCGGACCCTTCAGCACCCTGGACAGCTTCGCTGATGCCGGGTCCTTCAGCGCCCCGAAGAGCTCCGGCGGCCGCGGCGTCTTCAGCACCCCGGACAGCTCCGGCGTCTTCAGCACCCCGGACAGCTCCGGAGGCTCCGCGCCCGCCCCCCGCCTACTGCCCGGCGGCTCCCCGCGCCCTCCCGCCGGGCCCCGCCGCTCCGCCGGCCGCGCCGCTCCGCATCCCAGCCTAACGTCAGCCGCGGCGGCGGCGGCGGGAGCCCACCTCCCCGCCCGCCTGCCCCCGGCTCCTGCCAGCAGCCGGCAGCCCGCCGTGCGCCGCATCCCCGGCGCGGGGGGCGCCGAGGCCCCGGCGGCGGCGGCGACGGGGCGGGCGGGGAGGCAGGGCGGGGGCGGGACCGGGGAGGGCGGCGGCGGGGGGAGCCCCGGAGGGGTTGCCCGTGGAGGGGCAGATGGTCCCGCCGGGGAGGGCTCAGCTGGGGCTGGTGGTGGATGTCTGTGCTCAGCATAGCCCCGGCTCGAGTGCCTGCCCTCCAGCGGGGAGAACGGTGGCGGGGGGCATGCCTGCACAGGGCAGCTATCGTCTAAGAGCCGGGGTGGATTCGCCGAGCCTTGGGGCCCGGAAATGATTGGGGAAAGAGATGTGTGTGCGGGGGGGATTCTGCTTTTTCTTAGGTGGTATGCTTTTTCCTAGGAAACGGGGGAGAAAAAAAACACCTCTGTGTTTCAGTCTCTTCTTTGAAATTACAGTGCTGATGGACACAAGGAAAGTATATCCTGTTCATTCCACATTTTAGAAAAGAGAGATGATCTAGTGCCATAAGGCAGACTGATAGGCAAATTCAAAGATTTTGAAAGTTTGGCTGGGGAGGAGACTGGATCCTGGGAAGGAAAAAGGGAAAGAACACTGTAAGAGGGAAATAGGAAAGTTTCCCCCAGGTTGGATGGGGCTTTGAGCAACCTGGTCTAGTGGGAGGTGTTGGATTGGAACAATCCAACAGGGATTGGAACTAGATGTCTTTGGTCCCTTCTAACCCAAACCATTCTATGATTGTATACCTGAAGAGGGACAGAAGAGGAAAATATATCTGAGACTGTAGAGTAGGGATACTATCTGTGAGCCTAAAAGACAATGGCCTTTAAATACCTACATTGTGTGTGGGAGAGCCAATGGAAGGAGAAATGCGGGAGCAGTTCACGGCCAGATCTCTGCATATGTGAAATTTATCTGGCTGGGCATATCCTCCTCTCAGTGTTTGTCTCGGTACAATCTGCTGCATTACTTTTTCCTATAGCCACTAATTTGTGTTAGGCAGCAGCCACACTACTTGTGCAACTCCACTAGCTGCACAGCCCACATGATTCCCAGGCCAGATTCTTATTTCAACCCTTAAAAGGCTACAGAAGGCTCAACTGCTGAAGAAGGAAGGAAATAAAGAAAAAGGCAGAGGTTTAACAAGATTAGGCACATGATGCAGAGTAAAAGAAACTGAAATTTGAGGGTAGTATAATAAACTCATTACAGAAAAAGGAAGATGGAAAGACAAAGTGAAATAAAGAACAACGTTTTACACAGAACAGAAAAAAAGAGAGATCATTGAGTAGAGTAGATGCAGGCAAGAAATAAGAAACAGGGATTTTATGCGTTCCTTATATCCAAGGTTAGGGTGTATGTTAGAAATAGGGTATTTCATTAGAAATCTTTAGAGGCAATCACATTGTCTTTTTTGTTTCAAAAATTTCCCACATGTAGCTTTCACCTCAGTTTTTAACTAATGTTTTCCATTGTTGTCACATCCTTATATTTTTTTTACCTCTTCTTCAAGGTTATTCCACCATATATCACTAAATACCTACCACATATTTTAGATCCTGTTTGGATTTCTTTGTTAATACCTATCAAGTGCATGGCTGAACAATGTACTAGAATATCACTAAGTTATTTCTTATGTTCCCTGAGCTTTTTCTTTTTTTTTTTTTTTTTTTTTTTAGTAGTAGTAGTGCTTACATAAATTCAGGGACTCTTTGTATTCAGTACTCTTAACTTTCTAGGTCCACTTGGCAAAAAGTTTATCCTTTTGTTCTCATTCTCCCAGTCGCCCTGTGTGGCAACGATGATCATGAGAAGAACCTGTTTAAACCTTTAACTGAAAACATAGTAGCAAACAAACTAAAGAATCCCTCTGTTTGCTCAAGGACAGTCTGTCAATGCAGGTGCTCTACAGAATCAGTGTCGAGTACTTCCTTTGTATATTCAGAACAATTGATTCTTACCTTTCCTCTTAAAATAAGTATTTAGTGAGCCTTCTTCTCCAGGAGCTGTTTATCTTTGGGCGTTATGTACTTCAACAGGGAATTGGTCTAACATTTCATTTATTTGTACTGAGGCAAGTACATTTTTCTTATGGTGCTATTAGTTAAAACTACCAGCGCGAACTCTCCAGTTCTCCAAGAGGAACAGTTCTATTAATTATAAATATAGGCTATACTTCAGATATGCAGAGTTCAAACTTCTCAAAATTCCTGTGGGAAAAACATACCCCAGTTAAGTAGCAACTTTGCTGTTCCATCATTTTGTTCTGCTAAATACTAATGTTGTTTTCAAGCTTTTGGAAATTTTCATATGGGTAGTGTTGAATATTAAAATGCTATCTTCTGAGTGGATTCAAACAACTGACCTTGATTTATGAAAAGTTCAACAAAGCGCTTGAGCACATAGAGTTGACTTCAATGAGATTAGAAGCATAGAAGCATACTTAGGTTTTAATCACAAACTTTGATAGAATATTCCCTAATTGGTTTAAGTGTTTCAATTTGCTGTTGTTTTAATTACCATCTTTTTATTCTTTCCATATCACTGCTGGTAGACTTACCTACTATTATACAAAGCTGAACGCATGGCTATGTCCATAGATCTTTTTTCGTATCTCCTAATACTTCTGGTAGATACAGTAAATTGGAATGTGAGACTTGTTTGAACACCCATTGTAAAAACGCGGTATGAATCTGACTCAAATATTAATGTTGTTCACTTATATATGCCTCAGACACCTGGATAACAACATCATAAAATATTGCTTATCATTCAAAACATGATAGTTGATATTTGTATGCCATATGTTAAAGGCAATCTCTAATTCTTCTCATAACAAGCAGGCTTCTGGTTATGCCTCTCTTTCTCTGCTCCAGCTGGTATTTAGGTATATTTGAAAGTAAACCACTTGAATTTATGAGCTTGAGAGATGGTCACCAGGAGTAGCCTGGGAGCCAAAAATGCTTTAAGGTTACTGGAAGGAGATGATCCTAATGTGGAGCATAACAGTAGATCACTTTTTTTATTTTGTCCCGAAATTGGGGATATATGAAAAACTTTGTGTATCTGCACTCAGCAAAAGGTAAGCGTCACTCAAGTAAGTAGCTCACTTTAATAACACACAATTTATACAACTGAATGCAAGATCACGCAACTGCTCAAGAGTATTCCTAGAGAAGCCAACGTGCAGATATGGACTGAAGGATGTGTGTGTGTGCGACAGAGTCCTTGTGGAATATTAAGGCAAACTAATCATAGTGGTAGTCGTGAGAAGTTGTTACTACCATTTTAATGTGCCCAATCCTGGAACATGTTATGGTTCAATATGTTCAAATAATCATTCTGTAAGGAGGCTGCTGACAAGTTTGAAAGGTTTCTGAAAAGAGCTACAAGAACATTACAGTTTGGAATACTTTTCTAACATAAAATTAAAGCAGTTTATCTTGTAAAATCAGAAAGGTTTAAAGGTATCTTTAGACACCATCATGATGGAAAAAAGATTGTGAGCTGGAGGTAATTTTTTGAAGAAGTAGAGCAGTAAATTAGCAAGACTGGAACCTGATGAAAGAGGAATTCAGACTAGAAAAAAAAAATCCTATTTTGAAGCAATTAAAAGACTGAAACAACTAAGGAGGGAGCAGAACTGATCACTATTTAAAGTCTTTAAATCTAGGTCAGCTGTATGTTCTGGGTTTGATCCAGAAGCCGCTGGGTAAAATTTGATGAGCCTTGAGATTCGGAAGTTGAAATCAACGGTGGCTCCAGTGTTAAAACACGTGAATCTATAAACCCGCAATGTTTTGTCATGATGTATTCAGCTACAAAATTAAAGTTATTTACTTTTTAGAAAAGCAATTAATTGAGCTTACAAACATTAGGTTGGCTTCCAAGCTGACAGAGTTGAAAACCACATATATCATAATGGTAAGGAATAAAGATCTCACATATGTAGTATTTACCACACTTGTGTTTCCAGTTTGAATATTCCAGCATTTTTAGAGGGTGTTGTGATGGGATATGACATCACTGTAGTTTTAGATCCTGGTTTTACTGAGACATGTTTGATTATGTTAATTAGTCTGGCTTTCTCAGTACACAGGATTCCCCAGGATGTAATTCATTCAAGTGTGAAACCCCAGAGGCTTTGACCTATTATTAAACACAAAACTAGAAATAGAATAGTGGGTTTTCTTGATAAATGCAATCCTGAAATAGAAAGGCCAACTTTAAAATACAGGACTAAAGACATTAAAAAGAAAAAAAAAAGGCCTAATGACGTATCTCAGTCTGAAAATTCAGTGGTGAGTCTGTACAGGAGCATTTGCCCATTTTCTCAATAAGAAATTTAGATGCTCACCACAAGGCTGTGGCATAACGTTCTTCAGAATGTACTACCTCAAAAGCAAGTCTTGGGGTAACTAAAATACATAGACTTTTAAGTCTGGTTTGCTTAACTGTTGGCTGTTGCATTTGACTTCTGGATGCATACAAAGCAATTGTTTCTACTTCATGGTTAATTAAATTATCAGTCTTTTAACAAACTGAGATATGGCCAACAAATTGCATGCATTTTTCTACAGATATTTTTTCTTCTCAAGCACCTTCTGTTTTAACCTTTAATTCTCTGAGTTCAGATGGAGTTTGCCAGATCCAGTGGCAACTGATATTCTTCTGTCCATCATGTTCTTTAGATCTGTGCTAAACTATATGAGAAGTTCATCTCTGGGGTGGTAGGTTATAGTAGTAGCAGAAATTAAAATGCAGATAGATGCATTTTACTCTCGGTGCGCAAGACGCAAGACGCAAAAGATGCGTCTTTTACTCTCGGTGCAGGAGCCCACCCGTTGTTAATAAGAGTGGTATATTTCAGAGTAATAACTTATCATATGTACATATCAAGTTTATAAACAGCAGAATTTGGAAAATATATTGATACAGGGAGAACAGATTGGAAACTTCAATGAAAAACGCACAGTCTTGTAAATAACAGGTATATATATAAAAAATACCACCCTGAAATTGCCTAATATAGAAATATAAAATCTTTATTAAATATTAGTTGTTATATTCAGAAAAGAGGTGCGTATGTATTCACTTTACATGGAGACAACTAAGCAAGGATATAAACACAAGCTAAATTTGAACTCCATAAGCAGTCATCACTGAAAAGAAGTGCTGAGGTGTAGCTGATATGTTTATATTCACTGTAGTGTCTTGACTGCCTTGGAGCAAAATCTGGTCTCTTCTTTCAATGCTTATAAACAGAATTTCTGTTAGATAATGGGAGTCAATGGGAAGTTAGTATTTTTTTACAAAAAGGAACAGAACAAGCAGTGTTCTAAAAAAGGGGCAGAAATGCCTGTGAACCGTTGTGCACAGAGTCCAATCAAAAGCAGAAAGGTTTTCAAACTAATTTCACTTTTTTTTTTATTAACTCCATTTGTTAATCAAGGCCTCTATCTGTAAAGCACAGTTCAGCTCGAAGCAGGTGAGCTGTTCTGCTGGAGTCAGCGCCCTGTGCATGTTTTGCTGGCTCAAGCCTCAAGGGAGACAGCTCCTGCTAGTTAGTGAGCGCTCCTGTTTTTTAAAAATGTATTTATTTAATTAGTCCTTGTAATCATAGCAGAACAATGCTTGAATATCCAGAGCAGCCTGCCATTTTCTCAGTGTGAAAATTTAAGTTTCTTCCATTTTTTTGGGTGTTATTTTTTTTCTTCTTTGCCCATGTGATAGTTTTGCATACAAATAATTAACTTTGAGAAGCGAACTGTACCAGCATAAATTAACACCCATGGATTTCAATGCAAGAAATATGCGTAAAACATAGTTTGGATTGGGAGCATTTTAATATTACAGCTGAAAACCTGTGGTCTTTCAATGAGTGCAATCATTTTGAGGACACCTCAATGTTTTATATGTTAGGCTGTATTGATGTTTGTGCTTAGAGGCAGGGGTTTAGACAAGACATTTTCAAAATCTGCTGGTGTTCAACTACCTTTGTTTCTACTGGAATATTTTAAATTAAAATTTAATAAAAAAACCCTTCAAATAAGCACTTCTCGGTGCCCAGGAACAGATGCAGCAAAGTCGTAGTGACAGCAGGTGTATGTGAAATGGATGGAATCAAACCTGGGAGCCCAGATTTTCTCATCCAGCCGTACCTCACGCCAGTTTTCTCATTTGTTTTGGAGACTACACAGATTTTGCAGCAGGTTCTGGACGCTAACAAACACAGGTATCAATTTAGGGAGAGAGCGAATCCGAAAGACGTAGACCAAAGCGGATAATCTCCCACTAACTGTTCTCTCTCTCGCTATGGTCTGTGCTCAGCTCCAACATTTGTACTGACTGTGCACGCTACATCTAGCCTAAGGACAGTGAAAGGACGTAAATTTAATAAGAAGATTACAAGCAATGTAAACTGTCAGTGACTCTTTAAATCCTGTATTACTTAAATAACTTGCAGGGGATCTTTTATAACGATCTGGGAAGCGATACCAAAATGTACGCCCTGGGGTAGCTTAGGTTGGTAGCTGGCTATTACTTTATAAACACTGCTATTCCAAACTGGTTTTCAGAGCTGTGACGGAAAACCAAACTAATTTTTTCCACTTTTTGATCAGTAGCTCTTCTTAAACACATTTTGACACTATTGACCTATTTCAGCTAATTAATTTGCTGGGAAGTGTCTTATTTTGGTGATAATTAATCCTACATACTACTTTTTCTATGGAATGAGTGCTTGATGACAAATTTTGCCTCATTTATAAGGGCTTGGACAACTGGATCATTTGCATTGAGGTGTAATTATCCATCTCTGACCTTCCCTTTTCAGTGGCCTGCTTGAGAATCCTGCACTTGGAAGCTCTTTCAAGAAATGTAGCAAATGAACATTATCCCTGAAACTAAACAGAACAAAGTGAAACCACCCCTTATCGTTCTCTACAGCAATCTCTATCAGACATTTCCATTTGGGCAGAAAATGAGTTACAATGATTTGAAAAAATGGACATAGTATGTAAAGTGATAATTTATGAGCAGAATATATAGCTATAATACACCCTAATGTACATTCCTTTTACAGCAAGTGACTTAATACCTTATGATTTTGGAAAATGTGTTCATGTAAGCAATCCTGCTGAGGTACATTGTGAACTATATCTTCATGGAAAATGCTGATGTGTTTTCACAAAGGAACTTTGGAGTACCAGTGAGAACTTCCTCAAGGGAAGGTGAATGCATCTCCCTCAGACTTGCTGTAGAATGAGTTTAGAGGAAAAAACTTGAAGGCTTAAGGCCCAGTTACAGCTTGAATACTGTTCCTCAACCCTTTATAAACCCATCCTTTAATCTCATGATTCATTAGATCCTGACAAACCATAAAATACCTCACAGCTCACAAGATTTTGAATATATTCATGTTCTAAGTCAGAGAGAAATACTTTCAGTTTACTGACCCTTGTTAATGTCTTCCATCTCTTTTTGTTGAAGTCAACTGGACTTTAAAATTCTAGTTTCTATAAAAGGGCAAAAGTTGTTGTTTATTCGAATCCATGGCTGTCAGGGAGAAGGATTTAAAGCATGAAAGTCAATTGTGCACGGTATTTCAAAATTACATATGTAACAGTAGGCAACTTCACATAAATCATTTTAATCATTGGCACCAGGTCTTGAAGACTGAAACAGTTTTAGCAAAAGATTGAAAATCTTCCATTACAAAGCAAATGTTCTACAGTTAGCAACATTCCTTTTAGCAGTGATTTTAGTATTATAGTGTCATCGTTTACCGGTGGAATTTATTATCATTATATACTAGTATTATTCATTAATTTTACTATTAATTGCTAAATCTGATCCATGCATTAAAAACTGGAAAAGTAACACACGTCAATGATTAGTCATGGTTATGGTTATTCTATCTTATTTTTGCTTGCTTTGTGTTTATCCTAGCTTCCACTTCACTATTTTCAACACGGAGTGCTTTCAGTGGGCTTGACCATGAATGGGAAACCACTGTCTGGGACAGAGAGGAGGACTGCCCTATGAAATCTGCTGCCAAAACAGTCCGAGCAGCAATGTATTGAAAGAAGTGTTAGATATCATTTATGATTCCACCTGACTCAGTGCAGTGATCTGCAAAGATACCCAAGCCAACTTGACGCAATTTGGTAATGCCAATAACCACGCTATGGCGGTGCTCTGCCTTGGCCTCGTCACTCATGTTGGGAAGGTGGTGAGAAGGGAACAGGATATATGAATACAAATACAAATACAGACACAAATGCAAATACAAATATAAATATAAATATAAAGCCTGCATAGCATTATTTCCTCTACTTAATGAGATCCTCTGTTTCTTCAGCGCAGAGGTATTTCTGTGAAGCTGAACAGAGGTCTGGAAGATGACTTCTGAGACATTAGGTTTAGTCCACAGCTATTTTGGGCAATCACACCATGAAAAGTCACCCACAATTTGACAAATGTAAGTTACATTGTAAAAATATCTAACCCTTTTTCTGCTGCTGCTCCTAGAGGGGTGGTATCTCATTGCTTTGATGATTAGAAACTTTTTTCTGATTTCAAACCCCAGTTTATTCCTGGCAACTTTAAATTAACTTAGTTTCCTGTTTGACTGGTTGGGTTTTGTGTTCACTTGTGGCTTTTTGGACAGTGTTATTCTTTTCCTTCCTTTGTTTTTACCTCAGGAAATGCATTTACCAAATGAACCAAGCTCCTGCGGTCTCCTGAGTAGCTTTTCTCACCTTTTTTTTCCAGTTTGAATTTCTTTTTCTCAAAACTAAATAATGAGAATAAAATGCAATGTTCTGCCTAAGGTTAGTTCAGGACTTTATAGGATGGTCCTAACACTTTCCTAAAAAAATAACTTTTCCAAAATTCTGGATATATGCAGTATTCATTTGGAACAAAATCAAAGAAAATTTAAAAAAAAAGTTGTCTCTGTTCATAGGCTTTTAGACCATCTTGTCAGATTTTATTTTAGATGTCTTGCTTATCTTGGTCCTTCATTTACGTTCTCCAGAGCTCATGAAATCTACCGGATTCAATGGCTTTTAAGTTAAAACAATTTATCAGTAATTTCATCACATTCTGGAATGTAGTGTAGTGATCCTGTACGCTCGTGTCAGGGTCCTGTAGTGCACTATTGACCATTAATGACCCTGACACAGCCTCACCCAGGGCCTCCAGCCACACTCAGCATCAGGAGGGATGTAAGATTGTGATAACTTCTTCCATTATTTTCCATCTTTTACTTAATAAATTCCTTAACCAGCTTTAAGTGCTGACGCCTTTCTTAGTGAGATCCCAAAAGAACCAGCACCTCCTCAGTGCAAAACAACCCTGCGTGTGCACCCGGGAGTCCCATTTAAGCTGAGGAATGGGCCTTCAGTCCCAGCCTGAGCTTTGCTGTAGGTGTGCCAGTCTCCAGTCCTGTCTCTTGCTGCTCCTGGCTGGACCTTTCCTTCAGCCCCCTTGTTGGCCCATCCAACAAAGAGCTATGAAGATGATGAGGGGACTGGAGCATCTCTCTGCTGAGGAAAGGCTGAGACCCCTGGGGCTGTTCAGCCTGGAGAAGAGCAGGCTGAGAGGGGATCTCATCAATGCTCAGCAAGAGCTAAAGGGTGGATGTCAGGAGGATGGGACCAGGCTCTTCTCAGTGGTGCCCGCGGACAGGACAAGGGGTAATGGGCACAAACTTGACCATGGGAAGTCCCATCTCAACACGAGGAGGAACTTCTTTGCTGTGAGGGTGGCAGAGCCCTGGCACAGGCTGCCCAGAGAGGTAGTGGAATCTCCGTCTCTGGAGACATCCCAAACCTGCCTGGACGCGTTCCTGTGCCACCTGCTCTGGGTGACCCTGCTCTGGCAGGGGTGGGACTGGTTGATCTCCAGAGGGCCCTTCCAACCCCGGCCATTCTGTGATTCTGTGATCTTCTGCTGCCCCTTCACTCAGCAACGCTGTACACAACTCATTGGACCTATGTCCATGCTTTGATGATTTACAAAAATTATGCTAGTGATGGCAACTCTCAGAGAATACATTCTCCGTGGGCTTATTCCTCTCGTGTCAGCTTCAATGGTATAGATTCCCGTCTAGTTTTCAAACTAGAAGTATTAAACCACTTGATACGCCTGACTGAAATGAATTCTTTTTTTTCAGTACTAATACATATTTATTAACGCAGAAATGTATAGCACAAAAATATGTGATTTGTGTACATTATTTGTATGATTTGAATGCTGATGTCCTGTTCATACAGGTGCCTTACATAACCACAATCTGTTCATGATGGATACTACTTCTTTTAAACTTTAATAAATGTAATGTCCAACTATAAACAAAATTTAGTATGTTTGTACAAAACATGTTTAAAATTCATAAACATCCTAAAGCAAAAACTTATTTATATTCTATGAAAGAAAAGTTTTGATAAATATTTCTGTTAATAAAATATTGCAAACCCCTCACTTTGGGGTGGGGAAAAGGGGAAAAAAAGCATCTCTAGGTTAATTCTTCGCAACCGCAGCCCCCACCACTCTGCTCTAATTCACACTCCCGACGGAGGCTAGTGCAAAACCAGGCAGAATCAGACATTCAGCAGGTGAATTTGATTATTCAATTAAGCTCTTAACAAGGTAAGTAAAGAACCTGGACCTTTTCAGGAGCTACTGCTCCTTTCTTTATATTAGGAAGAACAGCTCAAACGTGTTTTTCTGATGTCCTAACCTGCTGAGGAGGTATGGCTACACAGAAAGGTAATTAACAGGCAGCTTTATGGTGAGGTTTTTAAGATTATTGTTTTTCATGTGTTTTGATGAAGTATTTTCTGTCATTGGGATTCTATTTGTTCTTTGAGAATATGGTTTTTTGAAGTTGCTTTAGGATGAGGTGGCTTTCTTTGCATGCTTTGTTTTTGTCTTATAAGTACTTCTTGAGTACAGGGACCCGATATATGTAGTAATGCTTTTTAATGGAGGAGAACTTAATAAGGCTGACATTTTGCTGTTTCTTTGTGTTATGTTTTTCTGACAGATTTTAGGGATGCCTTGAAATCTTGAATAATCCCTTTGTGGTTTTGGATGCTAGGGGACTGGTTCGGCTGTTTTATAGCTACATCTCCATATTTCTGGAGTACAAAGAGTTTGGAGAAAGTCTCTGCTTTCCTGTCAGCTTTTCTTTCTATTCTAGTTTTCATTATGGAGCTTATTGTGCAGAGGTAAAGAGGCAGCGCTAAGGGGAGGGGAGGCTGTGCTGACAAGATTTAGCTGACTACTGGTATGAAAAAGGCACAGGTGATTATTGGACTTTCCCCCATTGCTTTTATTTCCCTGCTTTCTTGTTTCATTGTATTAATTCTCAAATCACTCTACCTCCCAGCTTAAGCTTTTACTGTCTTACACCTTACTTCATGTTTGCGGTATCCGTAACTCACATCTGTGAAAAGGATTGTGTTTAATTCTCTAATTTTTTTTTTTTTAAATAAGCTGATAGTCTTCGGTTTTTCTCTTATCTAATGCTTTCTACATTAACATTTCTAGCTAGTGCTGCACATCACTAAAATACAGATGCGATGAGAAGAAAGACATATTGAAAAGGGCTTGTACGACTGTTAGCTCATGTCACTATAACGTTTCCTAGGTCTGTATTGGTTTTGTCCCTATATTTGTGAATTATTTCTCGGAGTTTTTTTGGCATCACTTCCCTTTCTTTTTTTTTTTGCCCCAAATGAAAACTGTTTGGATTATTCCACTTCCAGCCAGAGTGTAAATAATAGGTAAGCAGCAATAAGCAGAGGTTCAAGAAGCACTGCTCACTGAACTGGTGTGAATGAAGAGGAAAGCGGTACCGGTGCCGGAACCGTCCTGTGACCAGGCGTGATGTGGTCTGAAATCCGGCTGCGTATGCATACGCACATATCTAGTTCTGCCTAACAACAGCTTGATAGTGGAGGAAGATTGTTTGAGTAATTGACCACCAGGTTTCTTTAGAAGCTGTGCTACTCTTTCCCATGCCACCCAACTTGTATTTGTGTGTGGCAACTTGCTTTATACTGGGAGGGGTCTAGGAAAGCTTTGTAAGGTGTAGTTCTATGCAGTTTCTCCTGATTTGTTCATTTACTTAATGCAACTCTTTGGTAGCTCTTTTAATGAGTTATTTTCTAGCCTCGCTATTTTGGGAGGGAGGAGGTGGTAAATGCGTTGTTCACTTATATCTTAAAAGGATATAACTTGAAAACATCACATAAACCTTGAGAGCTTAAATGTTCAGTAATGTTAAAGCTGTGTAAGGGACTTTCTGCACAAAGAATTTTTTTAGTATTAGAAAATGGGAACAAATGAGATTCACCTGCTTCTTCAGGTGACTTGTTTCACTCCAATTATAGAACAAGTCTGTACACCTTCTGAGGCTGGCTCCTCTAGGACTGGCTCACGCAGGCTGCGGGGCAGTTGTGCTTAAAATTTTGAGACTATTAAACGCCAGATTACTAAATAGGTAATGTTTTAAATTGCTTGAGCATGTATTTTAAAAGTCTTACACAAAAATGTGGTATTGAAGTTCAGTTCAGTGACTAAGTGATCATTTACATGCACTTAGTGAATTCAAAGTCTTTTTATCTACTGATATTATATAGTTAGTTATAATTCAAAATAATAGCTGTCATCTTAGAGTTGTGATGATTGTCATCCTGACCTGATCTGTGACTCTGATCTCTGTGCCATGCTGTCTCCAAGTTTCCATATCTAATAAATAATCTCTGGCTCAGCTAGATACACGCTTCTTTGTAATCCTTTAAGAGGAAGGGCAGAGGAAAACTTGTGCTTGCCCGTTTAGCACCTTACTGATGTGTCATGCAATGTAATGGCTACGTGTTTCTGTGCCTGGATTTTATTTTTTTTTAACACCAAATATATTAGCGTCACAGTGAAGGTGTTTGTTTGGTAATGGCTCCCTATCAGATATTGACTACAAAGTAGCTCTTATTAAATAAATACATTTTGCTCTGTTCTTTAAGATGTGGCTTCATAAGTATTCTGCTAGGAGTTTTGTGGGTTGCAGATTAGGTTATTAACAAGGTTGTCCTTAACAAACAATTAAACATCTTTTTTCTTTTTTTATTTTTTGGCTTAAAAAGCAAGCACAGATTTAAAGGATAACTGCTGCTTCTACAGCTTGTATATGCTCGTATGGAAAGTGTTAGAGAAGTGAAACTGTTTTTCCACTCCAAGTGGACTGTAACTAAGAACTTTTGCCTGACAGGTAGTCATGTCATTTCCAGCCTATCAGTCACTGTTATACAAAATAGATAATTTTATTTTTATTTCAAGACCAAGATGGATGGGGCTTTGAGCAACCTGGTCTAGTGGGAGGTGTCCCTGGCCAGGGCAGAGGCTGGAACTGGATGGTCTTTAAGGTCCCTTCTAACACGAATGATTCTATGATTCTATGATTCTATGATTCTATGATTCTATGATTCTATGATTCTATGATTCTATGATTCTATGATTCTATGATTCTATGATTCTATGATTCTATGATTCTATGATTCTATGATTCTATGATTCTATGATTCTATTTTTTTAAAAGTCCCTCTTCAGCTGTTGGTATTTCCTACATGTGTGTGCTGGTCATGCATGTGATGCATCTGACCTTTAAAGCATCTAGAAACAATTGAATATTGTTAGATTGTCTTTTAGGATTTTTTTTTTTAAGTGAATAAAAACTTTGCTTTCATTTTGGCTTATCTTCAGTGCCTTCCTTCTGATCCCCTACAGCAATTATTTTGTACCTGGACGATCCATTTACAGAAAATCTGAACTCTGTGCTCCCAGATGCTTCGACAGCAGGAGGTCAGAGTCACCCCAGAGAGCTCACAGGAGGGGGGTGGAGTGACCACCCTGCTCTGGATTGTAGTTCATGTGTAGGTGGAGGAGAGATGGGACAGAGAGCTTGTACTGCCTAGCTGTAGATATCGGTTTGTTTCTTTTCTGTTTTGTTACCAGTTACCTGGCCTGAATCAGAGATGTATATTTGTGATTTGAACGCATGTGTGTCAATACATACATAGCACATGCTTAGATGTAACATAGCATTAAGTTCTGTCTGAAATATGGTTTCAAAATAATGAAGACCTCATATTGAACCAATGGTTGATCGTATTTATAACTTGGTTTCAAGTATTTTGTATTGTCTCTGTTATGTGATACCATTGAGTGGAGACAATTTTAGAATTTGCAAGTTCATTTTTGACAAAATTGCAACATTAATTCAAAGACATCTCGGAAGCAGAAAATGACAGTGAACCATAAAACCATGTGAAATACATACTTTACTAAAAGAGAACATATTAAAGTTAACATTCTTGGCTGCATCTTCAGTTCAACATAACATGACTTTAATTCAGCTAGAGATATAAAGCTGATGTGGAACGTAAGACTTTATTTCATTTATTAATAAAGTAAGCATGTGAACTAACTTGGACAAAGAAGTTCAGAAAATAGCAGACACTGCATGGAAAATTACAGAATTGCATTCCATCACTTGTAGAAAACTCATTAAGTAGTATAAAATCACAGCAGAATTGAAATTTTTACTTCAAAGTTTTATTGAAACAAATGTTTCCTCAAGGTGAGGAGCTGCAGTGCCTTCATGGAGGTTTTACATTAACAGAGAAAAACTAAGTTGGGGACTTATTGATGTAACCACTTCAAAAGGATAGCTGCTGGGAAATGGAGTAGGACCCTTACTCCCAGACTCTCGCTCACTCAGGTCATGCATGTGTTTCTGTACTCAGAAAATACCTGCTTTGCTATTGAGTGGATGCTCGCAAAGCACAGGCTTGTGAGAGAAGCTGTGGTACCACCCTGTGGCAGTGAGCCCTACTCTTTTAGCAGGCTGGTGTAGGCTCATTGGGAGTCAGAGTTCAGAGGATGTTTTTACGTAGCATGGTTACAACAGCAAGACTCCCTAATGTCACTTTAATACTTCAGCTAGTGAATAAGAAGCTAAACATTTCTTAAAGTTTCTGATTTTTGTAAGTTTGTGGACCTCAACTCTGGGACTTGAAGATAAGGGGGTCAGTGGAAGTCTGTAACTTCAGGTGCTCATGTTGGAGTTCTTGTGCATCTTAATGTGTCCAGCTTCATCTCAGGCAAAAATTTAAAGTGTGCGTATTTAAACATCTCATTGGTGATGGCATTTACTTAAGACAGTGGAGTCCGTGCATTGCTTGGACTGGTGTGGTCTGCAGCATCATTCAACAGCCTGTGCTGGTTGGTCTATGGCTCACCTGGGCGATGGGAGTTGGGAATAACTCATAGCTTTGGGCGACTGGGATGCGTTACTGGAGTGATAACCCATAGGAGTAGGAAATGGGAAGAGGAAATCAAAGATGACATTCTGCAGCTCTTCGGTAGTTTATCACTCTGTATCTTGACCAAACTGTCTTGCCTTTTTAGAAGAGATGAGGGATGGAAGACTTCTCTCTCATCCTGACTGTATTGGCTGGGAGGCAGGAAATAAAAGGAATCTGTAGTTTATAGAAACTGCAGCAAAAATAGGAGACTGCCAGCAAATTAGTGGTAGAGCAGCTACTATACGTCTTTCTTTCAGGGGCAGGGATGTGGGATGTTGTTTTGCTAACTTAGGCGGCTTGTTTCACTGAAAAATGTCTTGGTTCTGTTTATAAACTAACTCTCATCTCATTTGAAGTGTCAAGTTTCTTTGTTCTGAATGATGTTCCTGGTATGTTTTTGCACCTTAGTTGTTTTTTTTTTTTTCTGAGGAGAGGCAGAACATGAAGCAAGTCTACTTCATCATCGATATGATATAGACATAATGGTTCAGATTCAACTGAAATCCTCAAAAGCATGGGGGGATCAGTGTACTGGTAGTATGTCCCTTAATACTGCAGTTTCAGTTTGAATCCTGCACAATTCTAGAGATACTGAAAGAATTAATGAGATCAATTTATCATCACTGCTTCAATTACATAGAGGTGGTATTTCCATTCTTCATTCTCAGTAAGGGTGCTTCTTGCTGAAAATGTCACCAAAATACATTATTTTTTTTTAAAGAAACGTTCCTTTACATCAGCCCAGGAGATGAGAGAGACAAATGAGAGATGCGCCTGTAGTTCTACCGGGTGTAAGATCTTGCAACGGATGAGACCCTGACGGATCAAGTTCAGAACCATTCATCATTGGTGATAGGGAGGTGTGGTCTATATGCAGACATGTTGTTGAAGAGTGATTCATACTTTCAGTCTGGAGACTTAAATGTGCAGAACTCAAACAGTCTCTGGCTGGTGAGTAATCCTATAGTGGATTTCTGTGTCCTGTTCCTTGGAATAAAAGAAGTTGGATGAAAAACCGCAATACAGATGCAAATAGCCTTGCATTACAAATGTAGCGTGTCAGTTCACCAATTAGGATGTCTAGCAATATGAGGTCTATTACCGAGGGAAGAGGAATGCAGTAATGGCAAAAAAGTAAATTAAGCTGCTGTGCGTTTCCTGGGCCTCAGTAGGGTTAGAATACAGTCTTCAGGAATACAGATGGAAACTCATGCTGTCAACAGTTCTGTTCTTGTCTCTGTGGCACTGCTTCATACCACTTTTGGGGAAATAGGATGAAATAAGAAATTCAGTAAAGGAGTTTTTTTTTGTTTCTCAGAAGAACCTAATATCTCCAGAGGGTCCGGAGATAGCAATGCGCTCTAATCTGGGGAACATCTATAGCTGTTTTCAAAAGCTGTTACTTAGTATTGCTATTTTATTTTTTCTTTCCAAAGTTTAAAATGAGAGGAAAAATTTTTTCTTTCTTATCTGCTTCTTGGCAAAACTGAATGATTGAATACAGATGTGAGACCCATCCGGCTTGTTGAATACAACCCCAATGATGGCTGTAAAGGAGAAATCGCGTCTGTGAGACATTAGTAATATATAGGACTTTCCAGTAGACCTGACCTGCTGGAAATATTACTCATTTTCCATGAATGTCAAGATACTTCTGCTAGAGGGAGATCCAAAATATTTTTGCTGTATAGTAACCTCTTGGAAAAAATATCTCATTCAACAAAGGCTTTTAACAATGGCTGAACTGTTGGAGCTTTTAAGACCTCCTCATCAGCAGATAAAGCAACAAAATGCATTTAGGAAAAAGATAACTGCTACCTCCACTTAGCTTGAACAGCATTCAGCAGCAATAGTGACAGATGAATTTTGACTTAGTTCAGGAGCTCTGTTTGCACAAATTAAAAAAAAAGCCATGCGCTGCACTCATAAAGAAATGGTAATAGAAATCTGAACTAATTCATACTGGATTCTTGAAAGCAGCTCAATTCTTTCCTTCCTCGGGCATTAGGAAATTGTTTATTTGTTTAACAATCTACTTCAGTATCTCACAAAGATTAGCAGTGACAAAACTCTGGTGTTGCTAATGCACGTGAATATCACAAAAAAAGGTTTAAAAAATAAGATTTTTCTGTTTTCCAAATATCTGAGCAATGTCCATCGAAAATCCAGGCTTCAACTATGATTATTTTTCTTTCAGTATTAAAACATCAGGCAAAGTATTTTTGTTATAATGCTGTAGCGGGTGCAGAGAGAGGAGGAAGGCTTTAGAAATGTATTTAGACTTATCCTGGCAGTTATGCTTTTACTGTTATGTTTTATTTAAATGATTGTATTTAAAATTGATGAAAGGTCAGATCAAGCAGTGTGCTTTGGAAAAAAAAAAAAAGCCTTCAATTCAATATAACCAGCATGACCTTTGTTTCACAGTGCTCTTTCTTAAAGGTAGTACATTTCGGCTTATTATTTCAGAAAAATGTTTTCTAATTATCATGCATGCCTAGACACCTGTGGGAGCCTGCTCTGAATAAGTGAAGGCTGTTAGGTGAAACAAATGTAAAATGGAACAAGTGTTGGGTTACTAGAATTAGCAACAAAGCTACTTGCTGGCTGTTGGCAATAGCTAGCTGTAATATCCTTTATGTGAAGGATGCACATGTGTTGTGGTTTAACCCCAGCTGGCAACTAAGCACCACGCAGCTGCTCACTCCCCCCCAGAGGGATGGGGAGGAGAAATCAGAAGGGTAAAAGTGAGAAAACTCATGGGTTGAGATAAAAAGAGTTTAGTAGGTAAAACAAAAGCTGTGCTCGCAAGCAAAGCAAGGAATGCACTCTCTGCTCCCCATGGCAGGGGGGTGCTCAGCCATCCCCAGGGAAGCCGGGCTCCATCACTGTAACGGTGACTTGGGGAGACAAACGCCATCACTCCCAGCGTCCTCCCGTCCTCCTTCTCCCCCAGCTTTATACCCTGAGCGTGGCGTCCCATGGCATGGAGTGTCCCTGTGGTCAGTCGGGGTCAGCCGTCCTGGCCGTGTCCCCTCCCAGCCCCTTGTGCCCCCCAGCCCATCGCTGGTGGGGTGGGGTGAGGAGCAGGAATGGCCTTGACTCTGCTCAGCACTAACTAAAACACTTCTGTGTTATCAACGCTGTTTCAGCACATAGCCAAAACATAGCCCCATACTAGATAATATGAAGAAAATTAACTCTATCCCAGCCAAAACCAGCACAACATGTAAATGACATCCTGAAGGCAAATACAGCGCAGATGTTTTTCAAAGTTGGCAGGTGGGAAATAAACTTTCCCAGGGAACCATGAGACATTTGGAGCCTGGCTTTACAGTGTGCAAGATTTTTTTTCTAGGCACTGAAAAGACAAAAATCAGTTCTTTGAATCATTTTTCTCTGAAAAGAATTTATTTAAAAGGAACTTATCTCAATAGAAGTGAGAGTGCAATAAGGAAGATGTCTAGGTATCCCCCAGTTCTTTTTTCAGCATAGTGTTAAAAAGGGTTTTTAAGATACAGCTATTGTATGTAAATGTGTGAAACTGAATGTTGTCATCTTAAAAAAAAAAAAAAAAACAAACAAAAAAACCCAACCAAACAAAAAAACTCACACACAAACAAACCACGCTATTATTTATTGGAAGAAGGCAAACGGGAGGAATTTCAGAATGCTGTGAATAGCATAATATACAATATGAAGATACCGGGAGCAACCTCCCCAGGGACGTGGGAGAGCCCCCATCACTGAAGGTTTTCAAGATGGGATTGGACAGGTGCTAGATAACCCCATCTAGGCTCCCTTTCCCCTGAAAGGATGGACCACATGATCTATCAAGGTCCCTTCCAACCTGGGATAGTCCGATTTCTATGAAATAAGTAATCTTTACAAGATTTTCTGTTGTACTGGGGCTCATAGAATCCTAGAATTGCCTCAGTTGGAAGGGACCTTTCAGATCATCGAGTCCAACCATCAACCTAATTCTGACAAAAACCATCACTAAACCATATCTCTGAGCACTACATTGCTGACCATTTTAAAATGTTGATGCTTCTTGTCAGTGACTTCTGAAGGGCTTGTTCTTCTGCTGAGCAGTTGAGGCTAGAGGAGTTTTTCCTTAGCTTAAGAGAATAGTTTCAAAATGTGATTTCTTTAAAGTTTTTTTTTTTTACTGACAACTTGTCAGCCCTAATTTATGACCAGTAGCAATTGAAATACCTTACCTGAGATCAGTTGCTTTCCAGACAGTGAAATGAACCACAATCTGCCCATTGTGTGTTGGCTCTGTTTTGTTTATTGAAGAGCTTGCACTGTTTCCCTCAGCTGACCAGCTCCAAGACATGCCATTCTGCCAGGGCAATGTTGACTAGACCTCCTTGCCAGCTCATAAAAATAACTGAGACCCAAAAAACTTTACTTGAGATGAAGGGAACACAGATAAAGCCTGAGAGTGGTCTTCCAAAGCAGCCTGTGGAATGGAAAAATACTTGACAATGAGGGGACTCCATAAGAGTCATAGGTTAACCTTCAGTGCCAGATGATTTTCCAGATATTTTTGCATCTCTTTATGAAAATTAATTTGTGCTGTGGTGTTCTTGCGCTAAACTAGCAACAACAGTAAATAGGCATGAAGGAAGTGTCCCTGCATTTGCCAAAGTGAACTGACCAGGAAAATAACTTGCCTTTCCTGCTGTTTTTTGTCACCAAAGGTGTTACTTTTTCTCCAGTGGAAAACAGAAGCTGAAGTAATGACTATTCTTTTCAGAATAGCATTTGTGTTTTGGGGTGTGTGTGTGTATGTGTGTATATATATATGTATGTAAATATATATATATTTCTGTTAAACATGAAGGTAGTCTGTTGAGGAAACTTATAAATATTTGTACATGTTTCACATAAATGTAGACTAGTCCCCTACTTAGCTCCACCTAGCATCCGGTAGATGAAAAGTCTAATGGAAAAGATAAATAGCAACTGAAAGCTGCTGAATGAGCTTTACTTGATCTAGGAAAGCTGCTCTTTGATGGACTGAATTCTTTTCTTTGATGTTACACAAATGCAATTTGTCACTTGGTTCCAAAAATCTACCAGATTCACAAAACTTCCTTGCCTGAAGAGGAAACAATGCTGTAATTTTTAAGGGCTTATGAGGTCTGTGAAGAGAATTCCCAGTACAATTACTTTGGGGTTTCAACTGAGGAGTAGAAGGAGGAAAATGCAAGCAGAAGCCTGAGTCTCTTCACCATAATTTTTTTTTCAGGATAATGTAAATGTGTGTTAATGCAGTATTTCACCAAGGCCTTGGAGACACTTCTTCAAAGCCTGTAAAAATTCATGCGTACTGACTCCTCGTGTGCTCGGGAGCTTGTGCACATTGGAGATTGTAAGTGTTTATCTGTTGTTGGTGGTAATTCTAACAGAGTTCTGACATACAGTGTCACACTTGCGGTCACTGACAGCGTGTTGCCAAACTGCCAAGTAGCGTGCACCAGGGAAAGCTGCTAATGTGCTATGAATTTGTAAAATCCCTTTAAAAGGGATTTTTAAAAAGGTGTTATCTGAAGTGATTTCTCTCATGTGCTCAGCGGGATGCCTGGCGGAGGGTCTTGGCTGAACAGCATCAGTGTTGTCTGGGTACAAAGAGAAGCTCTGCAGCTGTTCGTGTGGATGAAGTCACAGCTTCCCACCAGCAGACAAATGGTTTCAGAACTTGCAAAGTGACCCAGACTGGCAGATCTTCACCTGTTGCAGGCGTCACTGCTGTCTCTAGTTCTAAGACTGTAACAGTAATTAAGCAAAATCTCAACCGGATAGTGGAAATCTCTGCTTTCCTGCCTCCAGAACTGGAAAGCTGGACTGCCGCCTTACGCAGGCAAAACACAATTCCCAGGCTGTGAGGTATAATGCAAATAATTCAGAGGGATTCAGCATTATTGGAAGTGGCTCTACTTGTAACCGTTTAATGACTGTGCAGTGAAGTACTGGGCTAGTTTATAACAATGTCCTTTGATTTCCTGTGTCTATGCTTCCTGTAAGAAGAAATCTCTTTGCACTTCTTGACATATTACACAAAGGAAAGCTTTTATTGGGCTAACTGTAAAAAATGGAAATTGGCTGACTGCTGTGACAAGAATTACTTGATAACTGCATTCACATGCATAGATGTATGCTTTCAGTAGTAGTACAGCAATTGCTTTAAGGAGCAACTATAATATCCAAGGGTATAACTGACGTGTGGATTTTTTTTGGGGGGGGGGGGGGGGAGCAGAAAGGTAGTGTTTTTTTCTTCAGGAAAATAGAAAAAACACCTTATTGAAAGTATTTTGATTTAACATTGTTTTTATTGATTTTTCATGACAGATGTCTTTGCTCCTGTTTTGAGGTATGTGCTTTAAAGACTCAAGATCATGGGTCATTTTGTAGAGATAAATATGTATATATCTATAAAACAAAGTATGGGAAAACAGCATACATCAGGCTAGAAATACTAAGAAGTTGATTCCCAGTGGTTTATTTCAATAGGGAAAATAATCCAAAATCTAGATACTAAAGCATTATTTGATCATATTTAAAACTTATAATTGAATCTTAGAATCCCAGAAAGGACCTCTGGAAGTTGTCAGGTCCACCATCCTGCTCAAGCATGGCCATGGGTTGCCTACAACCGTACCCAGTTGGCTTTTGAATATCTCCAAGGACAGAGACTCCACCACTTCTCTAGGCAAAAACTGTAGCAAACAAATGACCTGTTGGGTATTCCGTGGCAGAACAGATGCTGGAAGGCACACAGGTGTGGGAGTGACTTCTGTGAGTTGCATAGAAAAGCATTTCATTAAAGCTTCTAGCTGCCTGGTAAAAACTTCTGACTTGTACCAATTCAAAGAGGGTTTTTTTTGGTTAATTCCTATGCTGTTTCCTGAACCTGGCTCTGCTCTCGCTATGTTGTAGAAGAATTGCCTGGGGTAGCACCCCCTTTTCAGGATATCTGAGCGATGAAACAACACAGGGCAAGCTGTGCCTCTCAAGATGTAAACTGCCTCAACTTCCATTTTCATACACAAAAGACTGAGTTCAACTTCGAAGATATTTACTAAATTTCTTTAAAATCAGTATTTGATGTCTTCATGTACTAAATCTTTATGTAATCCACTTACACATGATCAAATAACTGCTGAAAATATCAAGTTCTTCTTAAGTCCTACTCCTTCTCCTCCAGCAGATACTGAAAAATACATGGAGAAAACAGATACATCTAAGAAATAAAGAAAAATTGAACATCAAACAGTACTAAGGATGAAAATATTTACTTAGAAGCCTGTCCAAGGAAGAGAACTGCCTCCAAGAGATAGTTCAATTTTTTTGAAGCTAATAAGTGAATATACTTTTTAAATTCATTAAGCTTCCTGTTGCTATGAGCAGCTTCCCAAACGAGCTTCTTAAGCAAGAAGTTACTTGGTAACCTTTAAACTTCATTTCATGCACTTAAACTTTTTCCTGTTCTTTTTTTCTTTCTTTTTTTTTTCCTTTTAAGGCATCCCACTGGAAAACTGACTGTATATGGAGTATCTAAGATGCGTATAAAAATATTCCTTTTGTAGTTTTTTTTGGGGAGTTGCATTTCATATTTTGTTGTATTCGTGTTCCAGTCTTTCTTGCATGTTCAGGAAAGTAACAGACATGTGTACAGCAGCATGGATCTTAAACTTGTGATGTGGAGATACTATGTGTAACAGTAAGCTGTAATGGCCATTGTAGGTGCAACCAACATTCAACCTTTTTTTTGTAACCTTCTCTCTTACAGTGGACAATACAGGATTTTCCCAGGTGTCAATCCAGTGCCAATATTGTCTTTCTGATACTTGGCCAGACCTTGAAGATCTGAGCATGGTAACTTTAATTTAAATTTAATTTTTAATTAAATTTAAATTTAAAGAAAGCCAGTAAATTTTTTTTTTTTCAAGCAGAAATCTTGAGTTCATGACCGTACCTATGTGTTGCAAAAGTGTGTGCCTCTGGGGTACGAGGTAAAATCCTCAGCTGTGAATGCTCGACACCCTGTGGCGGTGGGTGGACTGCTGCCTAGGGGTAATAACAATAGTGTTGAGTCAAGCCCTGAGGACACGCGCCTGTAGTTCTTCCACAGGCAGCTGATGGTAGAACTGTCTACTTTTGAAGGTAGAGCTGTCACAGCAGGGCATGTAGTAAAACGAACCATGGGACAGCACATGTACCTTTTTGTGCAACAAATGCTCTTCTGGCTGAGCTGTATCGCTCCACAGGACAGCAAGGGGCTGGAGTGATTACAATTATTTACAAATAATCCTAAAGTTCTGTGTCAAGCTTTACAGGCTTTTAAGTGTGGGTATGTATCATAACAGCACGCGCTCCTCAGGGGCAACTTTGGTCTTAATTGTCCACAAATATCAGATATACATTAGAATACCCTTTAGGAGTTTTTCCTCTCTTAGTCCTGGTTATTTTTCTCTGTTTTTCCAGTACAAATGTTACTGATGATAAAACATGCATTACGAGGCATCCCTGGGAAGGCTGTCTATCTCTGAACATTCATACAAGTGTCTTTTTTTATTTTTTCGCTGGAATGCAATACTAGTGGGTATTGAACTTAACACAGAGAGGTCACAAGAAAATAAATATTCATGTTTAAATGTGTCATAGAAGGTATCCAGAATTCTGATAGCTTTATTGTACTCTAAATTAAGGCAGTAAATGAAGCCCAGGTTTAGAAATATTGATTATAGAAAAATGTGTTGACGCTTGAGTTCTGACAGATTTGTCACATTTGGTTTCTAACGTGTGCATGTGGTGAGGCTTTGGGATGGGGTTGAGTGTGGAGGATTCTCTACTCTCGGCTCCCCACCCTGCTGGGAAGTTCATTTGTGATACAGATGGCTTTTTCCACACTTGTAGTTCCATGACTATGGGATTGCCGTTGGAAGCAAACTTTAAACAAAAACTGGGGCAAATATTGTGAATGCTTTAGGCCACCAGGAGGTCTGAAATACAGCCCCAGTCATTCCTGAACTACTTCTGTTGATATTCATTAAGTATCTCTGTATTATCACACGCTATACCAATCTGTGAACAATTCAATTAAGAAAAGAAGCCAAGACTGTCAATTTTCTGTCTTCAAATATTTGCTAATATGATTCAATAACAGTAAGGCATGTATTAAAAAGCAGTGTGGCAGAATATCTGTGAAAGTTCCTGTCTGAAGTGGAAGAAAAACTTGACACCTTTTTCTATTGAACAATTAGGGTTTCTATGAGACAATAAAATTTACTCTGCCAGGCACTGCAGGTCCATGGACCAGTCTATTAAATGAGCCAAAGCCTTAAACTAGTGTTAATTATCCCAGTTTTAATTTAGGTTTTGGGCTGTGATTGGTGATATTACTACCTAAATATGGCCAGCTGCAAGGAGCAGAGAGTTGGACTCGATGATCCTTATGGGTCCCTTCCAACCTGAGATAATCTATGAACTGTAGATGTAACTTTTCCTGATTAGGTAATGAGAAGTCACAAATTTGGGGGATTTATAATTCTAGACTTGAATCTGGTCTACTTCTGAACTGTAAAGTTAAATTTTTCATTTACCAGAGTGGATCTGTTAAATGAAAATTGAGAGAGCTGTTGATAGTTTTAAGATAGAAATTGAAACTTCCAGAAGTTTCTTGAAGACAGATAATTTTCAGAAACTTGCACTCTTAAGTTTTACAAATGAAGCTATTGATGCCTATCTTTGACTCATCTGTTTTGCAAAGTCTTCCTTTTAACAAAAAGGTTTTCCAGAGTATCACAGAGCATGCCAGTGCACCTCAGTAGAGTTGTTAAATTTAAAATAATTGGGCTTAGCTGGTAGTTAGTCTCAGATGTGAGAATGGAACTCTTGAAAGGCAAGAGACAGCTGAAGTTCTCCAGTCCCAAATATTAGCTGAATTCTGTAGGAAAGTCCTTTTGATACAATACCTGGTCTACTTTTTCTTTCTTTCTTTCCCTGAGTGTAAATGGGATGGCTTCTCTGTTTGCAAGATAATATTAAATCCTTGAATATTGCTGTACTGCTTTGTTTTATGCTTTGTTCTTGCCTATTTTTCTTTAGTTCTTTAGTGTGTTGGTGTTTTCCCTACAACCTTCTGTCTACCCTACAGCGCTTCTAGTAGCAGATCGGTTTTCATAAATCACTTTGAGAGAAGCCAACACTCATAAAGGAAATATATGTTGATTTCTGCACTGTCCTGACATCTAACAGAAAGTTAAAATAAAGGCCACAAGAAAATTCCACTGCAATTCATGCCACGCTTGTTTTGTGCTCTGTGGATGTGCAGTTTTTCTTTTAGTCTAGAATATCATTCTGATTTTAATGGGTTTTTTGCTTGTGAAATGAGATGGTAATGAAATGAAACACAACTAGGTTCCAGTCCTGAAATCCGTTCTCACTTCTTCACAGAGGCAAAGCTTTCACTGACGTCAATGACAGTTTTGCCTGAGTCAGAATTGCGGGATTAGGCTGATAGTGTCTGACTTAATGAATTTCAAAGAGATTTCATTTCATGACCAGACAGATCATTTTGGAGCGTCTTTCACAGCCAGTGGAAATGCTTCTTGTGATTGTGGTTTTGTTTTCTTTTTGTTTGCATGCTTCTTTAAAGCTTTTTTTTCTTTCTTCCGTGGGACACGATACTCTAACAAATGAACAGTGTTTTAATTGAAAGGATAGTAATGAGATTACTGTAAGGCCATTTTAAAATCTTGCTCAAAGATGTGTGGATTTTCTTGGGTTGGGTATTTTTATTTTTTTTTTGCTAGTAGGACTGAAAAAGGTTTTTCTGCAACATTCTTTCTTTGTAGAAGTTTGTATTGCTGCTTGGCAACTATGAGGCAAGGCTTATTTAGTTAGAAAGAAAAACAAAACAAAACAAAACCCCCTCACATTTGAGTCGTCTTAAGATTGGTTCACAGTCACAGAGATCGCAGAAGGAGAATGCACAGAAGAAAGAGGAGGGAATTTCAGAGTCCATAGCAAACAAGGACAGAAGTATGTGTGGAGGGGTGTTGTTTGTTGTGTTGTGTTTTTCTTTTTTTCTTTCCCATTTGCTTTGACAACAGAACTTTCTCCCTGTTCAGCCTCATATGCACTAGCCTGCAACTATCGCTGGTTTTGGAAGTAATAAATGCAACCAGCCCTAACTTGAAATCAGACCTTAGCCTGTGGGAGTTGATAAAGGGATAGTAGTTATTTTTAGTAGACCTGCTATGTAGAACTTATGATACTTGTTTGGATGGCTTTGGGGATTTTATTTTAGTTGTTTTAAACCCCCAGGCGGTCTTTTTATATGCAGCTCTTTAGAAAGCTTTACAAATGACCTTAACCTGAGGTTGCCTTTTGCTGAAGTTGAGCAACTCAACATAGTTTTCCAGCCACTGGCTGTTTCGCAGATTATACTGCCTACTGCTCTGCAATCCATAGCTTGTTGTGATATTTAGACTTGAATTGTAATGACCAGTGCTCCCTCTTGGCCACACATGGAACTGTGTGAACGACGCAATGGACATTTGTCAAAAACACAAATAAGATACCTGTGACTACGTTTACATGAGCATATGAAGGGAAAGACGCAAAACTCCTGGCTGGTATTAATTGAACTGATATTCCTGACTTCTAATTCACTGCCTTCTCGATAGGTCAGCAGAATTGGTGTTGGTTTAGCTGGAGAAAATAGTCCAGTAAACTCATTTTTTTTCAGGGATTTTTTATTTTTCCTGATTTAAATTGGGCATTAATATACTTAAAAGCTCTGAAGTAATATATCTGTGAGTCCTAATGCAAGATTATGGCTTAAGTACCAAAAGTCCGCTGTGTACAATGAAAAGATTTGGGAGGTGAGGCAGGGGGGAGCTGGGAATGCACTCTGCAACACTTTCATAGTGATGTGTAAAAAAAAAAAAAAATCATCCTGTGATAGGCCAGGTAACTCTGTTAGTCACAAAAATAACATGATTCCAGAACATCTGAATGTGTTTTAATCACAAAGATTCAACAGAATCAGTGCTCAGTCTGATGGAACTCAACTACTGTGTGAACTCTGCTCCTCGTTTGAAACCCGACCCCCCTCGTTGGTGGTACCGGTGAAATACCTCATGTCAACAGTGGTTTGGGTTTGCAAGAGTTATGTCCAGCTAGCTGAAATCTTTCACATTGCTGCTTTTAAACTAATCCAGGTGTTTGAGGACCATTAAGTGCAGTGGCAAATAATTTACCCAATTCAACTATAGTAAGAACTTACTGAGCTGTTAAGTGTTTATGAACCTGTCCTTTTGGATTAAGCTTTCATTACTCTATAAGGGATCTCTATAACTGAGGATGATAGTCAATATAAAAAGACTTTAATGTTCCTTTTATTCTGAGTACTCTACGTTGGACTAATTCTTGAAGTGCATGTTAATTTGCAAACACATAGGTGGTTTTTAGTAGAGTTATTTGTCAATGTTGTGGGCATCTCTACTGCCAGATACATGTGACCTGTCCAGAACTGAGCTAACAGGCATATTTGAACATTTGCTTAAGGTAGTTAAGGGTACAAAATTAATGCTTAACATCTGGAGAAAAAAAAAAATATTCTGACTAAGGATTTTGATATCTAGCTTGGCTATGGGAGTTCACACATAAAAGTAGACCGTGTTAGTTCTGGAATGAAAACCTGGTTTATATGCTTTAGAAGCAGGTATAGACAGAGATAAGGCTTGAATTATCTTAAAATTCCATAAACTTACTGCTGTTCTGGGATGGTAACAACGTCACGTTGGTATCTGACAGAGCAGCGAGTACACCTGCAAGTGAAATGACACGGAAGAGAGAATGGTTTGGGTTGGAAGGGACCTTAAAGCCCCCCCAGTGCCACCCCCTGTCCTGGGCAGGGACACCTCCCACCAGCCCAGGTTGCTCCAAGCCGTGTCCAACCTGGCCTTGAACCCCTCCAGGGATGGGGTGTTGTAGTGGTTTGGGCATCCATGCTTTGGGCTTGGTTTGAAACACTGATATTTAGGATCTTCCAAACTGTTCTTTCTACAAATACATCATAACAGCCTGGATGTTTGCTGAAAGTACCTTTGCTGGATCTGTGAAGAGCAAAGTGGCTGTGTGATAGTTCTTGGATACATTTCTAGAGTTTGTTCTTATCCTTGTCACGGGCAGACAAAGGCAGTGACAATGAAGTTTCCTTTCCTCTACAGGCTTAGAAGGGAAGAAGGAAAGTCTCTCCCCTTGTCATTGCACATATTCCTATTATTCCTATCACATTTGACACAAGGATTTCCATCAGTGTAATGGAAAATGGAGTGGAATCTATATGAAAACCTGGAAAGGGGGAGTATTTATAAATGCTTTCTCTAAAGGTAGCTTTGAAATGGGAGATAGCTGTGTGTACTACTTTTCTTAAATTAATCTCCTTTTCCAGGCTTTCGTATGGATTCCACTCCATTTGCATACTCGTATAAACACAATGACGGGTATGTAAACTTACTATATTGAGTACTTCTGTATGTTATCTTCTTTCCCAAGGTAATCCTGGTTAGATGTAATTCTGTAAGACAGTGCTTTACCAAGACAAGAGAAGTTCCCAAAAATTAATCTAGACACTACAAAATAACTGCATTGGTATTGCTGAACTCAATAGAAATACTTACGCTTGTGGAGGAATATGAATACATACTTTGGGAAATGGTTATTTTTGTCAAGTAAAGGAGGATCTATTATTGTGACCAAGTAGTTGGGATGCTGGTGGGCCTGGTGCTCGCGCAGAAGGAAGCACGCATGTGTGCATGCACTCACACTCTCCCTTTAAAAAACCAGAACAAAAACCCAAGCAAATGAATACGTGATATTAATATCTTAGTTTAGATGGGATGTTTGTTTATACCACTAACTTGATATGGAATTCTGCCAGCCCTACAATTAAATGCGTGTTGCCAAGACCTTTCCATTCAGAATAAAACATCTTTTTTATTTTCAAAAAAAAAAAATCATTTTAATAATTCTTGTTTCTTTTTAAGCACACTTTAAATATATATTTTACTTGTGATTTACTGGGCTTGTGAGGTGATGATTTGTGTGCTGTCCCCATGGATGGAGGTCTAGAGGGGGATGGCATTACAGCAGTGCCAGTGAGACGACCCAAAGAGAGCCCAAGCACAAGGTATCGCGGAAGCAGGAAAGAAGAAAATCATAAAATGATCTTGCAGATAGAAAAGTTTATGGGACATTTACGCTTTCGTGGTGTTCTAATGGAATGAAAAAGGGAGCTGTGAAAAGAGAATCATGTCTATTTTGTTATCTGGGTGTTAGATCTATTGCTTTGCATTATACAATATATTTCCAAACAAATTAATAAGCAAGTTCAAGGGTACATGTTCCCAAAAGCAAAGTTTGCTTTGCCAGTGGATATGTGCAGGCAACTTTACTCATGCTGAAGCCCTTCATGCTGTCATTGCTTGCAGCAGCGCTGGCACAAGGCGAACTCTTGTGGCTACCGTGTTCCACGCTGGGAAGGTTGAGAGCCGTTTTCTTGCCAACTACAACCTGACCTTTGGACAGGTGTTATTTCTTTTTTCTCCCAAGTCGATGGTATTTATTGCAATAGTAAGTCTTGCACTTCATCAGGAAAACAAAACCCAGAAGTACAGTTAACCAACTGTTATAGTAAGCATTTTTTTTCTTCTATTAAATAGTATTAGAGCAGAACAAATGTTTTTAATTATTGTTGATCCCAACAGAGCTTTCAGGTATACTCTTTAAAAACTGCAAGTACTCTAAAAACAGCTGACAGTTTTTTGTTTCCCACTGTGTTACTCCTTGTGGTAACAACTTTCTGGCTAGAATACACATTGCCTGTTGTTGATTACTGACCCTGGAACTATTTATGGAATAAACACTTGTACCTTATAGTGAAGGGGGGGAAACTACGAATGTATTTGTATATACTTTTATCCAGATTTGTCAAAATAACCTGAACTGGCTAGCAGCAGCCCCATGAACTTCACTGCGGTACAGGTTATTAAATGCAATTCGTATGTCAGTCTGACAATGTCGTGTTCTCTCTGTGTTGCCTCTGACCTGATTTGCTACAAGGCTAGGTCAAACCTCTTACCAGGGGAGAGCAGGGAGTTTTATAGCTTGCTCCAGGGCAGATTAAAATTGGAACTGTTTGCCACCAGGTCCTTCATCCAACTAGTTGCTGTAGATCTATATTTATAAAAAGAGCAGTGGCTTCCATTCTAAGTGGTGTACAACTCGCTATTGAAATATATCCTTCACTATTAATCAAAATCCAGAATAGTTTTTTTAGGGCTGCTACAAATGTCTTGTGTAACCCTTTGCAATTCTTCTGTGGTATATAGTCCAACAGAATAAATGAAGCTGACTGTCTGTCTTCATAAAATATCACACAGCTAACTGCGCACGTGCAGAATCTACTAAATCACTCCCATTTTGCACAAGAAAAACAGAAGATTTTTTTTTTTCTTACTCTGATACTTTGGGAAACCTCATGTAACCCCTAAATGCCACTTTGTGGAGAGTTCTTCTTGATCTTGCTTCTGACAAAGCTTCTGTATGATACAATTTTAAGACAAAGATGTATTGCATGGAACTATTCCCAGTTTTGAGCCCTGAATCTTAGCATCATGTAGGCAGTTTTACAGCACTGTAAAAGCTCTCACTTCTAGGCTCTCTGCTGAGAAGTAGTATTCTGCAAGTAGTTAGGTTCTTAAACTTATTTTCGGAAAGATGTTTTTATGCAGAATTTGTGAAGGAAGTGTCTTATACATGAGGAAGGAGTAAAATGTCTGGCCAAGAGTTTGCCTTAGACTTGCTTTACCTGCATTTCAACTATCACGTAATACATTTTTGAATAAATGTTGGATTAGGTGAATTTTTTTGTTGGCCAGCTTTTCATCCTGTATCCTGGGTGTTACATAGTTATATTTGTGGAGTGCAAAAAATATACAAGATGCAGAAAACAATTTATTACTTTGTTTTAGTGCACTAGCCACAAAGTAGGCGCAACAAGAAATACGAGCATGGGTCAGATGCAGTTATTGTCGCAATGAGTCATGGCTTAATCACATCTTAGTAGCGGATGGTAAATCGGTTGACATTTAGTTCTCTGAAACTTTAAAACTTTATTATGAGAAATAATGCAACAGTAAATTGAAGCTTAAATACGTTTTTATGTTCACACAATCAGTTCCATCTCAGTCTTCCGAGTGCTCAGTGACTAGTGAAGCATTTGAGAAGCTATCAGTTGAAGTGTGAGCTTTTTAAGGCAGATTGCTCATGAGTGGTCTTAGCATTAGACAGGAAAAACAATTTCTGTGTGTGGACTTTATGAGCAGGGAGGAAATAGTCTCCAGGCTAATATTTCTACCAATGGTATTATCTGGAGACTGCGTCTTGTTAAAAATAACTCAAACTAAAGCTGGAAACAAACAAGGGAAACCTATTTTGCCCCCAAATAGTTGAAGAAAAATAACTTAAGGTGCTGCTTAGTGCAGATTACAACTGTAAGAATTTGGGATTAAGTCAATGGATGAATACTTGGCTTTCTAGACACCGCTGGGAGTTGAAGGGTGGAATGTCTGGGGCAGCAATAAATCAGACGCTCTGCCTTACATACCTGGCTCACAGATGTCTCGCTTAAGGAAGGGGGGAGATGACTTTTCTTCTTTTCCCCCATGCAAGATTCTGACCATTAAACCCTGGGGAACTGGTGAGAAAGGGGCCAAGATGGAGCAAAGAAGATGGAGTTTATGGAAGTATTTTGCCAGAATCTTTTTAGGGTGCAGGTAGCCAGTTATAAAAATTAATTGGACGAGATGTACGGAGTTTACTGTAATTCAAACTTGATACTCTGCCTGGGTGCTTAATATACACTCAAAAATAAAATATTTCTCTGTTTCTCGGATAATTTCACCAAGTGCTGTAAGCACTGGTAAGTCATTAAATAAATTTTGTACTAAAAGTCACAAACTGAATTTGACACAACACAGATATATCCAAACTGTGTATAGTTTACGACGAGATATAAAAATCTTAAACTTTTTCAAGCATAGATAAATTCAACACAATCACTTCAGAGCTTTGACGTACAGCATTGTATAAAATATAGCAGCCTTTCACAGCATGGTTGCAGAATCTATCTTGTTTTATTAGCACTTCTACAATAATTCAGAATTATTTGGGTTTATTCACTGTTCTCCTGAGTTATATCTTAGACATAATTGAATGAATGCAATAGTCTGGGTTGTTTGTGAAATCTTTGTGTTTGCAAACAACAATGTTGAAACTGTTTTTATGAGCCTTCTGCTGGCTTTCAACAAATATAATGAGCATAATTAGAGAGCTTATTGTTAAACGCCCTGATACTCTGTTGGGGGTGAGGTCTGGGGGAGGATGTCTACTTTCAGCATGTCGGGAACAGAACAGGTCAGGTCCAGAAAGGATTTAGGGTCTGAAGTTCCTCTTCAGATCAAGCTTATGTCCTGCAAAATTCACCTAGTTCTGTTGGCATCTGTTTCTATCACTAAAATTCTCCAGTGCTCTTCAAATACACAAAAATTACTGATCTCTGCTGAGATGAGCAGCCGTGATTCTTGACGTGTGGGATGTTGTGGGCTTTTCTGCTTGTTTGGGATTTTTTGTGTGTTCTTTGTGGCATTTCTTGGGTTTTTAATGAGAGGAGTTTCCTCCACTCAAGCCTCTGTCCCAGTGGTTACAAAAGTCCCTTGGGATACAGAAAGCTGCTTTTACTCTGTCCTGTCTTTAACTATTTGCTTGCTTCAACCGTCATTTCTTAATGTCAGTTGCTTAATTTTGCGTAAGACTGATGGAAGTGAATATGACAGGAGTAAGGGAAGCATCAGGTTTTCAAATGTGTATGAAGAAGATGGAATTTCTTAATCAATTCTGCCTATTAATATTCTGGTTGGAGACAAATAGGTGACAACTAGGAACTGGAAGATCACTATTGTAGGGATAGAGATCTTCTGGCACTCTTCTTCCTCCCAGCCTCCTGTCTTTCTTACTCTTGCATGAAATAAACTTACTCTGAAAATGGTAGATATATTACATGCTGGGTGATGCAACTGGAAATTTTGGGTGGGTTTGCATTTGCAGTGGAAAACAAGCTTCCCCTTCAAAAAGCACCAGAACACAGGCAGGTTAACTACAGTGACGGCCTAAATCTGTGGGTTTTTTTTTTCCTGGACTAAAGGTGTAGAAAAGTATAAAATAGTGAAATGTACCTTCTACTTGCATAACCTTTTTTTTTTTTGACAGAACAAATGTCAAGGGAAAAAGAATAAAGCAATAAGACTAAACTTCCTTTCGTTAAGCTGTTTCATAGTTTAATAATATGAATCTCATCTTATTCTTACGCTACATCCTCACATGTTTATTTCTGACCATATTTCTTATCCACCTTCCCAAATTCTAATATTCAGTCTCTTCTCCCTTGTGCTCATGGAAGCATCTATGTTTTGAACAAACACCAACATTTTTGCTGCCCTTTACATTGCTTTCCAGTATGAAGCCGGGTCTATTGCTTGTCTACTAATACTCTCCTGCTACTTTATCTCTATTTGATGGCCATTCAGCCCTGATACGTGGGTTTGTATTTGATTGTATCCCTAGTGCTAGAGGTTAGTAGGAGTAAAAAGGGATTGATTGATAGTACCCTACGCTGAGGAGGGGCTGGAAAAACTTTTTAAAGGCCAATAGGTAACTGATTCCTGCACCTCTTGGAAGAAGTTCTCTTCTCTTCCCTGATGACATATGTAAACTCTTATTTTTCTCCTGACTTTCCATTCACATCTGGCCTCTCAACGCCATACCACGTGTGTTCATCCCTAGCTCCCCCCATTACGGCTTTTTTAATTGTTTTTTTTATTTTTTTTTTCTTCTGTGGTACCAGTCTTTGGACAAGATATTAGCTTTCCTAATATGTGATCATTTCGTTTGTACTCCTGTGTATGTATGTGGCTGTTGCTAAAGGTCTCTAACCCCAAATCTTTTGTTTGATTTCAGCCTGTAATTTAACAATCATCATGGTGGGGAAAAACACCTGTTAGCAGGCACTTGTGGCACGTTACTGGCTTTGAGTGAAACCCAACATAAATCAGAGTGGGATTTGGTTTGAGATTACTCATTATCTCAAATATAATTTCAAGAATTCATATGTTACATAAATTGAAAAGATTAATGGGTTTGGTTGTATTGGACAAGGTGAAAGAGTATGTTACTTCAGGGAAAGCAGAGCTAGACTTCAGTATCTGCAGTTTGGTGTATGGTAAGGGTAACAATTGTTATACTAATAAAGGTGTGTTTGTGGGTTTCTTAATTTTTTGTTTTTGTTTTGTGTGTTCTGGTTTTTTTTATTGAGTTTACTTAAGTAAAATAAATGTTCTGCCATTCTGTGGCAATACAATACATGTGTCATCCTACTGAAAAATGTTTTCAGCTGGCAGTAGTTATTCTACAGTTGTGCTGAAAAATATTGATGCAACTTCATTACACAGCTCCTCTGTCTTGAAAAACTGTCGTTAGCTCCAAGGCTAGAAAAATCCATTAGATTACAAAGCTGCCAGCACAGTCTTTTGAAAAATATACTTTAAAAGTAAAGTTATAAAGATTAGGTAAGGTTTGTATTTCCAGCATCAATTTACCTAAAGCATTTGCATTTCCTAGAGACTTGCATATTATGATCTATTGTGTTAGTTGTCAGAGCCTTTCATGGAAAAGCTGAAACTTAACAACGTAACGTGTTATTTGTTATGGAATAATGCTGCAGTTTGACATGTTGTGTCAAAACCAGAAGAATTCAAAACTAGTGCAAGTTCTGCTAAATAGGGCTGTTTATGAATTCAGTAATACACAGACCAAAACGGTGAAACTGGAAAAAGTGAATCTTACACGAACCAGCTAATACTGGGTTTTAGTTTGCTATTTCAGAAGCTAGTAGGAGGAAAGAGAAGATTGATTGGCTTAATTGTAATTTGTTATGCTGCAAATGTATGCAAATATAACTATTTGGAAAATGTATACCCTAATGTAGTAACTAAAACCATTAAAATTAATGTGCCAAACTGATACACTCTTCTCATGTTACGTGGTCTGCTCTGATTTTTTGCAAGAAAGCTACAGGTAGATCAATTTCATGGAACTTAGCACTAGTGAGAAATACGGCGCAACAAAACCAAAATACATCGTTTCTGTTCTGGTTTGTGGAGTAGGTTTCAGCACGAACAATTTGAGATTCAAAACCAAATTCTTATTAATCTTTTAAACTTATTTGAGGGTTGGTATTTGAAAGAAATTAGAAGGTCTAATTTCCGACCATAAAATCCATAAAAAAAGCTGTATTATTTCCAAGGAGAATCTTGTCCTTACCATGCAAAACAAAAGTGTATTTAATATCTGACATAAACTGTGTGTGCGTATTATATATAAAAATAAATATTCATGCAAAAGGAGAAGGAAAGGAATCTATATGTGTGAACAGAAGGTGAATTTTTCCTCATGCCAGTCCTTCGACCTGGTAGAAATTCCTTGTAAAATCTGCTGAAACTTCCTTCCCACTGATACTTTGGGACTTGTGTGGCAGGCTGCTGAACCTTGTCTTTAGTGCAGGGGGTTTTTTTTGTTACCTTTTACAATGTCATTTCTCAATCCATCTGTTTTGTTTTTACTACAGAGTATCCCCTTTATTGCTTGTACAGAATCTCCACCAGAGGGAAGGTTTTAGGAGCGGGATAACCACATGTGACAGCGATAGTAATAACCTGAAATAACACTTGTGGGAGGCTCCATGTCCTGGCATCATGTGCGGGGCGATGCAGTGTTAATGGTTGGGTGCTCCAACGTTTACACATAGTGCTACAGAGTCAAAATGTTAACGTTCATTCACAGGAATCTGAAGAACCAAAGCTTGTGTCTAGCTTAACTGAACTTCCAGGATTTTTTTTTTCTTATTAAGTTTTTAAATACTTCTATGTGTGTATTTGGAAACTTGACCTGGCTTCCATTTACTCAGGCTCAGAGTCTTCTGAACTGAGGGTGAGCTCACAAGGTTAGCGTTGGTGTGCACTAGCTAAGATTTTTCTAAAGGGCTTTGGACAGTTTGACCTTTTAAGATGAATGTTTCCACTCTCCTTTCTCTGTGAAGATTTAATTTATTTTTTCCTTTCTCCCAGTTTTGTTGGACAGTGATCTTCAGGTCTATAAACCTGCAAATAGAAGAACGTCTTAAAAGATTTTTTTTTTACTTTATATATAGTTAAGTTTACACATCTGTGTTGGATTTGATATCAGGACTGAACAAATAGCTAAATAGACTCCAGAAGGAGACTGGAAATTAACTTTGCAATCATACATGTTGTTTGACAGCTCAGGAAGAGAAGTGTTTACTTCCTGCTTTATCTTGAGCTTTTAGCCTCCTCACTTTAGCAATTTATTTTATTTATTTTCACATTTTTTTCCTTGCCTGTTTGAAGCTTCAGCTGGCATAGTCTGTCTCAGGACAACACTATAGAAAGTCTCTGTAGAAAGTATCAGTAAAAACAATCTAAAAGCTTTAAGGAATTCAGTCGTACATGTGACAAGGGGAAGAGTAATACTCTGTTTTCAAAAGCACATCACAAGTAAACTTTAATGCTTTTTGGATGTTTCGATTCTAAGCTGATCTTTTGTTGCATAAATCCTGACTACATATATCTGAAACGAAAATTATAAGCATCATTTAAGAATATTTCCGTATCTTCTTTACTAGTCTGCTTTATGTTTGGGACTTTGAAGGGGAAGGAGCAGTAGACTTGGTCCAAGCAACTCTGTCTTGCCCCAGCTGGAGCATGACTGGAGCAAGGGAACAGTCCAGCGTGAATTCTTCCTCGCCTTGATGTTCACTGGTCTGAGTTGGGATATTGGGTTTCACAGTGCAAAACTAAAAGCACAGTCTTTCTCCTTGTCCCTGTGAAGTACTTGGGAACATAAATTCTGCTGGATTTTGTTGATGCAGGTATTATCGGCATGCTATATTACCCTGTTTTGTTTCGGTAGCATGTCCTCAAATCCCATTATGTATTTGTAAATAGCTTTCTCAGGAGACTTTCAGAAATTTCGAACACAATGTTTACTCTGGAAATTGGGCAAGAATGCTATCAGGCTATTCTCTGTTAGGAAAATCATGCTGGTATGATCATTTACAAAGACGTGAAATTAAACAATGAGTTTTTGTTTTCTGCAGCAATTTGCTAATACTGCACTGACATATTAAAATAAATGTAAAGTGTGCTCAGAAATACTGAGTAGAAAGGGACATGTACCCTTATCAATACATCTGTCTCATAAAGCCAAAGTGCTGGCTCTTCTACTCTCAAAGATGAGTCCCAATTTAATTAACAAGCAATAAATTCAAACTCACTCCAATATATGCTCCTTTTGCCAAAGGGAAATCCTACCTTCATTTAGTTACAACAGAGACATGCGCAGAGAGATCTCGTCCCTCTTTTCTCCTGGGTTATTTTGGTTTATCTTTATTTAGTAACTATTTTTTCAGTGTCACCTTCTAGTTAAACAAAAACCTGGAAGAGAAAGTTGAATAGAGAAATTCCTTCTGATACCAGACTTGCATAAAGCTAGACTTCCCCTAAAATGTCTCTCTTTGATTGTCAGTAACAGGATAAATACTTCATGAGCTTCATTGCCTAGTGCAATCTTACATTCCGCTAAGTAAATGTGTAATTATTCTTGGTTCCTACAGTATTCAAACATGAATTTTAATGCTACTAAATTGAAGTTTGCACATGCAAATATTGTCATAGTGAAATATGAGACTCGTTTTGTCTTCTTTTTGCAAATTACATTACCCCAGAAGTGCCACACTTTGCTAGTTCACAGTACTGTCTTAGTTATCAGTGTTGACAAATTATGTTCTCAAGGGAAAGAGAACTACATTACACTTCAGGTGGTCTGGCCACAGTCAGCTAGAGCTTAAAATTCAAGCCTCAATAGCTCTTGCTCTTCTCTCTTTTTTTTTTTTTTAACAAAAGAAAATTGAGGTGTGGTAAACATATTTCAGAAATTAACATGTAATTTCTACTGAAATAATATGCATACAAGTTCAATGAAAATCAATTACCTCTAGTTATGGAAAAATTCCTGGTGGAAAAAGCAGAAAACCCACCTAAAATATCATGTCATAATTACTATATTATTCTTTTTGTATGGTAATCTAGTAGCTAAAAATTCTATAAGATGATGTGGGTAACATTTCTGAGGGGAAAAATAATTCACAAGATAATTTATGGACTAAAATATCAAGGTATACTAGGGAGAAAGGGAGATATAATTGTCCAGCGCTGATGGAACTGTGATAATTTTGTGTATATCGTATGAGAAGTAAAGAGCTACTAAAGTAAAAACTTCATCTTATGATTTTTCTTAATGATTTCATAATGTGATAGTTTTTTGCTGGAGAGAAGCAGGAAAAAAGTGGTAGTTATGGAGCAAGTAGAGGAAATTTTTTTAATCTCACTTTCTGGACAGTGTATGTTAATCTGGCAGGTTGGGAGTGTGAAAATATAGAGCATGTATGAACAGCTACGTGGTAATTCATCATGTACATAACTTATTCTTTATAGCGCCTTTTTTCTCAGTTTCCCTCTTTCTGGTAAATATGACTGACTTTATCTCAGGCATGCCCTCTGGGTATGCTTATCTCTCTCGGAACATTTGGAAAGAGACAGTCTGAGTCTGTGCGTTCGTGTCTCCCAGTTGGCTGTTGGAGTCTTGTAAAATCAACTGTAAGCATACAGTGCATGCAATAGAATCAGCTTGTCTAAATAACACATTTTCATTGTAATTCTTAAATTCTTCAGCACGATCTCTGAGCTGTAGTACAGACAATAATCCTCCTTAGGTTTTTTGCTTGTTTCCATGGGCACTTTCCAAGTCAGAATCTATTCCAAGGGTTTAGCATAGATTCAACTTCCTGTACAATATTGTGCTAGCCTCCTATACAAAATATATTCAGTGGGTGATGCTCGAATGTCTGAATAATATCTGAAGCTGAGAAAACTCAAAACATGTCCCTGTTCCTCTAGAGTGATTTATCTGAGCTGAAACCTGGAAGTTGAGTTGAGTATACCTTTACCTATTAATGATAAAATTTGCAGCTAGCAAATGGAAGAGGTATCGCTAATCTACTGCGGTGAGGACTGTTATTTTCAGACCCTCTAGAAAATATATAGATCCCATTACTGTAGGGTAGCAGGGAAAGAATCTCTCTGAATTGGTGGAATTGAGAAAAATTACCATAAGAATCTTGTTGCAAAACTGATCACTAACATTTATAAACCTTTAGAGCAGGTCCCTGTTGATAGAAATTTTAAAATGGAATTTAATGGTTGTGTTTTTTCAGAAATAACATGGGGAGCCTCGGGGTTTTGGCACAACATTCCAAGAGTAAAATTATAACTGCATATAATTCACAGTAACAAAGACGCGAGTGGAGATTTCACCTATTCTCTGGGCACAAGACAAAGTAGAACTGTGGGTTCATCAAGTTAGCCTAGAGTAAGCTACGGAATATGTGGTTTATTGAGGCAGTTCTTAGAAAAATACTCTTGAAATGGAGGTAAATATAGGAGATCTCTAGGGAAAGACAACTTGCACTTCTAAAATAATAACAGGTTTAGGCTTATAAAAAAGTTCATGTACTGTCATTAATTGTATGTACGTTTATATTCTGTAATACTTCATGTTTTCTTTTGGCGCCTTAGGCTTCTGTAAGATAATTGCACAAATAAGTGGGAATAATCTTGAAAGCAAATGATGCTATTGCTTTTCTAGTCACAATTTGTCCGAGATGTAGCTAGAACAAAATCAGCTCCTCTTTTCAGCTGTTCTTGTGAT
Organism: Larus michahellis; assembly: GCF_964199755.1. Classification (NCBI taxonomy): domain Eukaryota; kingdom Metazoa; phylum Chordata; class Aves; order Charadriiformes; family Laridae; genus Larus; species Larus michahellis. Next base: position 85,267,953 of record NC_133900.1, on the reverse strand, counting down.
GTTGACTCAAACCATAACAGACATGATATAAGAGTTGGGATTGTCTCCTATTTCTTCCCCTCTGTAAATTTAGGAAACTTTTTCATATAAATCTTCAAGCAAGTTTGCAACTTGGTGGAATTCCGACACAAATCAACAACTCTTTTTATTGGTGTGTGAATACACAGAATTTGGGAACACATCAGTAAAAATGGTAAATAATTCATCAGGGTTGGTGGCGCCCTTTTCCTCTACCTGTAAGAGGCACTATGAGGTGGTGAGTCCTAAGATAGCGTACATAGAGGAAAGGTTTCTATTTGGGTAAGCTGAATCTGTAGCTTACTAGCAATTTTCTTTTTTTTTTGGTTTCTTTCTGTAGATTTCAAAGACCAATTCAGGGACTGTGAGGTGAAATTTCACCTTCCTCTGTCCTCTCGAAGGAGCTGTTGGTACAATGAATGAATAACATAGTTGCTTTTTCCACTTTCTGAAAATGACAGGGCTGATGATGGCAGGAAATGGAAAGGGAAGGAGTAGGAGGATTTGAGAGATGTTGGTGAGGTGTAGCTGCAGACCTCAGGCCGTTATGAAGCTAAGAAATGCAGAAAACACCAGCTAAAAGCAGCTGAAAGACTCAGAGGTTATGAGAAGGGAGAGTGACCTTAGAAGGAACTTGAGGGGAAATGCAAAGTATCAAAGCTACTGGGAAGAGATGAGTGCTGGCGGTTTTGGGCAACTGGAGCACCCAGAGGGTGCTGAAGAACACGAGGAGCTAAGCAGACTGTGACTTGTCTCGGATGTGCCTACGAACAAGTGGAAGAATGGCAAACAAAAGGAATTCTGCACACAGGTGTTTGCTTCGTGCCCAATTTCCTGTCAGAAAGTCATTAAAATGTTGTTTACTTTACTAACCTGCTCCAAGCAATGCCTAGGTCTCCTTACGCGAACAGCCATCACAGTAAGAGTTCTCAAATGTTTTGCTTCAGCTCCGCGGTGTCAGAAACACAGCCCCAGTTAGAGACAGTAATTTCTCTAAGTCTTCGCCTCTATCTCTACGTTGTTTTAATTGGAGTGTTAAATATTTTTGGATGTATTATGGGTATTAATATGCAAGAATTAGATCTTGTAACTTAAGTTTTGTGTCTACAGAATAGTGCTTCGTACATGGGCTGATCTAATACACTTGACACTTTCATTGAATGATTTTCATTGCTGTCCCTAGAAATCGTTAGAAAACAGGGACTAAGTTATTGACTCTTTAAGCTTTCTGTAACATGAGGCTAGTGAATAAAAATGGTTTGACAATGATGTTATTGAATTACGTGGCTGCTTTTTTGCTTGAGTCCACTTGAATAGAATCTGAATTTATTGAATGGGACGAACTGAATGTAAAGATCATTACTAATGTAAAAGGTTACTTATTTAACAAGATTTTTGATCTCAAAGTTTATTTTAGTGAAGAAAACCATGAAAAAATGAAAATCATCTTTTGTATGGAACACATTCTGGTCTAACATCTAATTGCATTTAGAAAGAAAGTAGCTTAATATCTGTTTCTAAGAAATTATTCTTTCTTAAAACATCATGAAGAGACTCTCTAGAGGGTCCTTATGATGTCAAAACCAACATCTGTTATTTTATGTTCTTGGAGTATTTTCTTTTATGTGAATTTAGAAACTTCCTTTTATTCTTATAGCTTGTTTGTGACATGTAAGTGGAAGAACAGACAGCTTGCCAACATCACATGAAATACAGATTGTGGATATATGATCTATGATAAAAGAAAAATTTGCAGTTGACCATGTGTTTTTTTCCTGTGGTAGTTCTACTTTTTCTGTAAATTAGTGTTTAAGTTGAAACAACTGCTTTATTACATTTCAACTACTCATCGTTCATGGGTACTTTAGAAGTGAATTTACATTCCTAGGTCAATTTAAATACTTTACTGTGATAATCTACTTAGTTGTACCTCAGCAGCCCTGTAGGGTTTTTTCCAACCTGCATTCAAATGCAGTCTTAGACTGGATCTGCAGTATATGCAAACAAATACGACTTGAGTGGGGTCGCTGTTATACCACTCTGTTTCCAACATCTCGAATCGCTTCCTTCCAACAGATTTTAAATGAGCATTTGAAGTGTTAAATTAACATATTTGAACTTTTGGTGTGAACAATGTAGTATGTCTTCATGTAAGTTTTTAGTCCTGTTTTGGCTAGTTTAATGTTGCTGCAAGTAGCAGCAGATATTCTCTGTGGGAGTCCGATGCTTGCATGTCCTCATCTTTATTACTTGCTTATTTTAAAATCAAGTACATGAGCCGGAAAAGATTCTCTGCTTTCCACCAGTGGGCAGTGGTGAACTTTTGTCCCTTTGACTTACTGGGGCTTTCCTGGCTTCTCAAACAGGAACCCCTTAGGCAGCTTATAATAGAAACCTGTCTGTTTCACTAAAAATTTGTTAAAATTGAATTTTCTTATTTCAATGAGCTGGCATTTCTATGACTTCTTGGGTGAGAACTTTCCAATTGATTTTGCTCTAATGTTGGAATCCTTCGTCACTGCCAGAATGGAATTCCAGTTTGTACAAACAACAATCTATACAAAACTTTGTTTGTACAAAGAAAATACCATTGGACGCAACCTAAGAAGTTGTTTTTTTCTTTATTGAGGATTTGTGATTTAACTACAGTTACAAATGAAGAGACCACACCCAAATACTCATAGCTGAGATTCCGGAGTTTCTGTTCTGCAGAAGAACCAAACTGATCTGATCTGCAAACCAGATTAAATGCAGAACACTGTGGATAATCTTAAAAAAAGTGAGCTTTTACTAACACAAAATTAACATTATTCCCCCCACCCCCCACCTAGTACTTATTTATTTAACTTTCTCAAGAGACATTGCAGTTCCCCTATCTGTCTGTGAGCATTGCCTATGAAGTTAAAAAAGGTAAAAATAGAAGGAGATAATAACTTGGAAAGTTTGCGTGCTTTGTATGCTACCATGATGTGGTATTCTATACATCCATCAATTATTTGGACATATTACTTGCAATTTTGGCTTGCAGTGAAAATGGCTGATATTCGAATCGGGGATGATACCATCCTGTCCTTTCTAGTTTATCTTTTAACTTACTGAGACTGTGGAAAGCAGCATTTTGGAGCTGACCACAGATTAAAAAGTGTAGAGTAGAAGAGGTCTTACAGCAGTATAAAATGACTCAAGTGCGTGGTAGAGGTCTTAGTTTAGACATGTGAGTCAAAACTGCTATTCTTGCCTTATTTCCACTGAGAATATATTTCTGAGGGGCCGGAGGCAAGGAAGACACTAAGTAAATATTCTTATGTATTCTATATCTTTTTTTTTTTTTAGAAATGCCCATGTGTTTTATGGTCTTTCATTGAGCATTTTAACTTTTGTAGAGAAATAAGAACTGGAGATCAGATATTCCCTTTTTTGGCATCTTTTAACTAGAATCACGGTCAACTGAACTAATTCAGGAAGCTTACAGAGATGGCAAGGCTTTATAATGGATTCTTTAGCTGTTGAATGTAGACAAAACAAAAGCTCTAGCCGTCTGGAAAAAGCTTTTACTGGATTTTTTTTTTATTTTTTTTTTTAGGAAATAAAGCAACTGTTTCTTTCCCCAGAACTGTATCATACAAAGATCAAAAATAAGATATGTCAATACTGGCTAGTTTTCTGCATTACACTCAGTTGTAGCTGTTATGTGCTCAGGATGAGTTTTGAATACTTTTCTCTTGGGTCTGAGTCGAAATGGCCTAGAGGTTTAAATCCCTGCTGGGATTGAGTCAACTTTGTGCAATTACATAAGGAATAGTCCTAATTACCAGGCTGTTTGGTAGAGGTCATACTCAGAATACCTGTCTTCCTTCCCCCTGTCTTAAGATTCTATTCTAGCCTTCAGTGTAAATTCTTGAAAATTGGAGAAATGTGAAGAGAGGATGATATTCTATGCTGGCATGTTGAGCCACTTACAGGAAAGAGTACCCTTAGACTAGAGACCTTTCCAATTTTGAAATGTGACGTCTACCACTTGGCCAGTAGCTCAGAAGACATTATTCCCTTCCTTACATTTGTTCAAAAAAGAACAAATAAACTTATAAATATCAGATGATAAGCTTATTTCTTAAAGAAAAAAAAGAAGTCATTTAAATAAAACATTTTTCCAGTAGTACTGAAAGTGTAGAGAAGAGTTCTTTCGTGGTCCTGGAGAAATGTGTTCGTGTGTGGGTTTTTTGGTTTTTTTTTTTGGTTTGTTCTTGTTTTATCTCATATCGTCACAGAAAGCTCTGTGGAAGAGAGCTTTTGCTTTCATACAGGACAAAAGGAAGGAAAATGTTGCTGCCTGTATGCTACGGGGTAAGGTGGAGGGAACTTCAGAAGAGCGTATGTGAGAAACTGGTTTAGTTCTGCAGCAGGTCTGAACTGGCACAAATGTAGTGCAGTGTGATCCTGGGAAGCTGGTAAAGTGAGCTGGAGAGGAACCACTGACTTGTAGGAAGTGCACGGGTGCCCAGAGCCTCAGTGGAGCAATGCAGTGCTCTCATTCTGCTGACCGGGGAACTCCTGCACGTTGTAAAGATTGGAGAGAAATCTGGGCACTTCAGAACGCAAGTCATCCCTACTCAGCAGCATCGCAGGACCCCCCCCGCCCCATGCTCTCATTCCTCCTGTGTTTAGTGCATTCAGGGGACTGATTGCAAACTGTTAATTTTGCTTTTCCAAAGCAAGTAGCGTTTTTTCCTAAACTCAAGATATGTGAGAAACAGAAAGATCCTCTGTATTAGAGCTTCTGGCAAAAATAAGCCCTGTGTTTGCTCCTCCGTTTGGTAGCAGTCTTATAACATAGATTATTTTTTTATGAAGTTTTTATTAATGGAAAATCTTGCTTTTACTCAGGATTTACTGAGCTTTATTCTCTCTAAAGAACTTACTACTTGTACACCTTTCTTCCTTCTGCTGTGCTGTTTCTCCCCGCCCCACCCCAATCCAATCAATTTAGCTCTTTACTTTGACTTTCCACACGCTATTTCTCCTGGACTGCTGCAGCTGCTGGACTTTTCAGAGCAAATAGCTTGCAGCTCTTCTTTATATGGTCTGGTTGCAAAGAAGTATTGCTCTGAAAAGTGCCATACACTTGTTTCCCTGCTACCATAAGATAATATATTCGTATTACCTTAGGCAAGTATAGTCTTTCTCAATATCATTTCAAGTGGAAATAATGCCTTAAAAATAGGCTGATGTGATAAAAGGTGAGTTTCCTATCATATGACAGCAGCTATTAAAGGAACATACTCTTACCTAACATACATGCCATTGAGTCTTTTGATGAAATAGATAGCCAAGCACCATCAGGATATTGCTCTGACAATCCCACAAAGGTCTTGGTCAAGCTGAGGTGACACTGATATTCATGGTCCTCCCTTGAGGTCTGCTAATGAGATCTCTCACTTGTGTTTGGAAGAGGTCGGATTAAAATAGCTCTGTCATCTAGGTTAACCTTTAGAAGGTAAGAACTGTCAATATGTACTGCCCACCACGATAAAAAGCTTGAGATTTTTAGCCGTTAACAAAGGGACCTCCATTACAATAGCTGTTAGAAGGAAATCAATTTGTCTTCTGGTTTTCTCATTCAGAAATGAAATGAAAGAGAAGGGTTTCCTTGCATCACGACTAGGACTGCTGGCAAGGAGTTAAGTGGCAGTGTTAATGACAGATTGTGGATATAAGCAGGACAGCTGCAGTCTAACAAGTAGTCAGGTCAAGCTCTGGTGTGTGCTGAACCATGTAGTTGTAACTTCTATCGTAGAAGGATGAAAGGTGCCTTACAGGGACAAAACAGGATCACAGAATGGTAGGGGTTGGAAGGGACCTCTGGAGACCATCCAGTCCCACCCCTGCCAGAGCCCGGTCACCCAGAGCAGGTGGCACAGGAACGCCTCCAGGCAGGTTTGGGATGTCTCCAGAGACGGAGACTCCACCACCTCTCTGGGCAGCCTGTGCCAGGGCTCTGCCACCCTCAAAGGAAAGAAGTGCCTCCTCGTGTTTAGGTGGAACTTCCTATGGTCAAGTTGGTGCCCGTTACCTCTTGCCCTGTCCCCAGGCACCACTGAGAAGAGCCTGGCCCCATCCTCCTGACACCCACCCTTTAAGGATTCATAAGTGTTGATAAGATCCCCCCTCAGTCATCTTTTTTTCCAGGCTAAAAGACCCAAATCCCTCAGCCTTTCTTCATAAGAGAGATATTCCAGTCCCCTCATCATCTCGGTAGCCATTTGCTGTCCCCACTCCAGCAGTTCCCTGTCCTTCTTGAACCGGGGAGCCCAGAACTGGACACAGTGCTCCAGATGCGGCCTCCCCAGGGCAGAGCAGAGGGGCAGGATGACTTCCCTCCACTTGCTGGCCACACTCTTCTTGATGCACCCCAGCATCATGCAACAAGAATGCATAAATATTCCAGTGTTTGAAGGAGAGAAGGCCTTTTTTTTTCCCTGAAGCTTCTGATGTGTTATGTAGGGCCCTGCTCGTGTATCCCAGCACCCGCACGGATGGAAATGACCTCAGGCCCTCTACCCCTCCTCTTTTTACAGAAATGGTGTGAATTCAGGGCCTGGAGGGAGGCTGGATGGTGTGGGCCTGGCTCTGTTCCAACCAGGGCAGTGGCATCCTGCGCTGGAAGCTCTGGATGGCAAAGCTCCCCCTTCCTTCCTCGTTTTGGGGCTGCAGTTCCAAGGCATGGGGACATGAGACATTTTCACAAAAAAATATATTTAGAATTCTGTGCTGTGAGGGCGGTGAGCCCCTGGCCCAGGGTGCCCAGAGAAGCTGTGGCTGCCCCATCCCTGGAGAGGGGTTCAAGGCCAGGTTGGACGGGGCTTGGAGCAACCTGGGCTGGTGGGAGGTGTCCCTGCCCAGGGCAGGGGGGTCTGACTGGGCTCTAGAGCCCCTTCCAACCTAAACCATTCTATAATAGATTAGGTTTTGACCTCTTCCTGACTAGCTATAAAAGCAGCCCCAATATTTGGACAAAGTCTAAAGGTATAGCTTTAATCATGTTAGAATCCAGAGTCAAGCGGAGCTGTGGTAGTATAAAAGTTGACTTTTGAAAATGTTGTCAGTAGGGGAGAAGAATAGCTACAACGCATAAAAGTTGCGGGGTTTGGGTGGTTTCTCTTTTATTATTTTGTTTTGTTTTTTTAATGAAAGTGTGTTTCCTGTGAACGTACTTGCCATCATACTAAAAAGTTTGATCCCCTAACAAAAATATGTATATGGCTGTAATTAACAACAGTAATGAATTTACCATTTCCTAAAAACGTATGAAAGAATTGTTGTTAAGGGTTGTTTTTTCACTTTTTTTCCCTACTCCTTTTATGTAGACTTTATAAAGTTTTAAGTTTATAAAGTGTTATTTGCAGAAGCTCTACCATTGCTAGAAAGGCTTTTCTTTTAAACTTGCATTCAGCAATTCTGAAGGAGTCAATTGCTGCTAAATTAAAGGAAATCTAACATTATATATTTTTCCTTAGTAATTTTTCCTTTTGAATGTTGTCAAAGGAACTCTGGTCTCCTTTTCCCCGTTGTAGCATTATGCTACTTTGGAAAGTCCTAGTGATAAAGCTTTATAAGAAATATTCTTGAAGCTAAGAAGATAAAAAGTGCAATTTATTGGTTCAATTGTTAATTTCACAGCTCAGTGATTATTTCCAGACGTGCACTGGTTGGCTGAGCTACATCTGTAGGCAAATATTGATTTTTAGGGTTTTTTTTTAATGCAAAGAATTACTTCACCTACTTCTCTGATTATTTTTTTTATTAAAAAAACAGTAAAAATTTCTGCTCAATTGGTCAGGAGAATGACATGAAACTTAAAGTATTTTTATTGTTACTAAGGAGACAGTGAAGGCAGTTTTAATTTTATAAAATATCTACTTTTAGTCCTGGTTTGCAATAACTTCTTCCTGGAACCGAGAAATCAAAAGTTCTCTCTGTCTCCACTGAAACCAATAGAGACCCCCGGGTTTAAAGAGATGCCGTTGGTATTAAATAACAGCAGCTGGTTGCTACTTTCTTGAGCCTCCATTTAATGCCTCCATTCAACAAAGCCCGTAAGCAGCTCCGTACCTTTTAAAAACACCACACAATGTTTCTGATCTCCGTAGGAATCATGTACAATGTGGACGTTCTGATGTCTGTCCAACGCGCCGTGCTAGCGAAAACACTTTGTGAAAAGCAACTAGTTTGGAAAGAGTCAAAAGCGTAGATAAATTCTGCTGTAAAAGGCATTGTCAGTCCATCGATGTTTCAAAATCTACATACAGGATATATAGGAAACTAGCTTATTGCATGGAGAATCTTGATGTTCAGATTCTAGAACTTTTTGTTTTTATTAAAACTTACTGTCTCACAAAACAATCACTTTTTTTGTGTAATTTTATTAAGATCTCTCTTGCTCTATCTGTGATTTGGTCCAATGGATCCATTTTGCATGTTTTTTCTTTATTTTTTCTTTTTAATTTCCAATGGGTTGGGGTTTTTGGTTTGATTGGGTTTGTTTTTTGCTACAGGGACTTTTTTTTTAAGCTTTATTAAGCTTTTTTACATGTGATGTGAAATGAACCTTCTTTATAATCCTAAAAACAAATGTGCCGTGTAAACCCTTGAATTAGGGAATATTTGTATTGTCTAACTTACAAACTTTTTGTGCTTAGGCATTGATTCCAACTAATTATGTGATATAGCTCCTAGCGATGAACGCTGGAATATTATTTGATGTAACTCAGATACTGGACAATGAGGGACAAATCTCACAAAATAAGAAAAGTATTTATTACTATGATATGAAACACTAACAATGAAAATAAGATTAGACAGTAGAAACTTTCATAAAAAGTGAAATCATGATTCTTCACTAACTTTTTATTTAAGCAAACCACTGAGTCAATGGGAGTTCTTTCTTTCTAACAATAAAATGACAAAATAAAGAGGAATTATTCTGTCACCGTGTTTAGAATTAAGCTTTAATTTCTTCTTGTGAGAGTCTGACTACAGATTGAATCCTAGGTTTGCATCTGTGGTGCAGGTGTTCTTATAGAAAGTTAAAATTTCATTGTAAAACTATCTGTGTGACTTATCTATACAACTGCCTTGTACTTCAATAGCTACAGCAGTCCACTTTTGAGATGTTAATAAGGTCTCTTTTGATGTTACTTTCAGAAATGTGTCTGACTTGAGTTAGAGTTTCTTAAAATTTTCTTTGGTACTTCTATTTCACTAAAAAAAAAATCTTTTTCTAAGCATTTGTTGGCACAGAGTGAATAGAAGCGCAAGAATCATGCATTATAATGCAGCTGAAGTGGCTTTTCCGTATTATATGGGTAAACCAAAAGCTACATTAACTTTGGAGGGGGTTTTTCAATCCATTACTGCACCACAAGTGGATTTTGAGGACAGACTGGGTTCCTGGAATAGCTCCTGATGAAGTTGAACCACTGAAACTTAATGGAACTTAACTGCTTCAGTGAGGAACCCAGAGCCTTTTATGTGTCCTCTTTGGCTGAGTTTGATGAAACAAGAATTTATTGGTAAAGTATATGTCCCTTGCCTGCAGACCATAGGTAATGCAATCACTAAAGGAAAACCCACTGATATTTATAGGACTACTTAAACACATCTGGCATCTGTTTTTCCAGCTGCAACAAATTCAGTAAAATTACATACTGCTTAAAGTACAGAAAACAGATTTACTCTAGCTGTAAAGATGTTTGTATCAGATAATTATGTAGATTGCAGCTCCAAGATATAATGGCCCCAAGAGATAAAAGGGGTTAAAGGAGTAAAAATATAGGTCTACAGGTCAATAATACTCCTGGTGGTACTTAGTTCTGCTTGAGAACAATTTAATGCCTTCTGTATTGCCATCAGATTAAAATATCCTTCCATTTGATCCCAAAGAGCTTGATTTTACTGTATTTAACCATCTAAAATTAGTATTGGTGGAGTCCATAACATTCTTTTTCTGAGTAGACTACTAGACTAACTCTACAGTTTATTAGTTAAATAGGATGAATACAGACTTGGTAATGCAGCACAAATGTACGAAAGCCAAACTTTCTGTGCAGCATTAACGTGACTTGAAACTAGCATCGTTGTAGCTATCATTGGTCTTTCAAGCCAATTTGTTGTATACAAGAATGTTTTCCCCAGTTCATAACATTCTCTCTTCTCTTCCTCATTCCAGTGAGCTCACTCTTGTGCTCTCTTATCACTCCTAGGGCTGGTCTCTGAAACTAAGTCTGTTTGGGAAACACAACCTGATAGTTCCTTCTGGACTGGGTGACCCCAACTCTTATAAACAAGCTCTGGGTGTTGCCATTAAAGAATTTTTTTTCCAGGCTTTAAAACAGTGTCAACTTCACAGCCTAGGGTTTGAAAGTCTAACTACCATGAGAAAAATCTGAATCTCTGAAAAACCTTCTGGAAATATCATTTGAAGCAGAAAGTCAGCTTGTTTCTCGAAGCTCATTTTTTTTTAACAAAGCAGTGTGTGTGTATGTATATATATTTTTTTTAAGAGTTGTTATTACAAGGTAAACTTTATTATGTTTTGGGGGAAAAAGTTCATACTTCTGATATCAGAAACTAAAGTATATCTATTAATTTTGTGTCTTTCTGCATTACTTTTCTGTAAACAGAATACCCATTTACTGTCTGTCAGAATACCAAAGAGAAGCAAGACCAAATATACCCTGTCAGGAGAAAAGCCGCTGCTCGGAAAAATTCTGAATCACATGGAGCTGTTGTTTCTTCATTTTTTTCCTTAGCCGCTGGAGATGGTACCAAACCGTGCTAAGATTCGTAACTGACAGGGAATGAAAGCTGGACAGAAATAAATTATGTGTTCTGTTTAAAAAAAAGAATTATCATCCAGAATAATATGAGCTCTCTATCGAGTGCCTGTACATAGCCTGTACAGCAAAGTAGCATCAGCTCCGAATTATTGAAAAGCTGGTTTAGGTAGAATAACTCTTAACTTTAGTTATGCAAATTCACACTATGTGGGAAAAATTACTGAGTAAATCGAAATCCTATGAAGACATTTTTTTAAAAAAAATGCTTATTTCCTATCTGCTATTCAGTAGCAAAATTGCTGCACTTTGTCCTTGAAGACAATACATCAAATACTTTTAAAACCTGTTAGATAAGTATTTAAGGTGTATATTGCTACGTGCTGCCGTATCACTTAGAATCAAAGTTTTACAAACCTTGATTCTTCAAACTTCAAAGGGCTAAACTAGAATACATGATGGTTGAAATAACAAGCCATATGTACTCGAAGTTATTTCTAATCCACTTTCTTTTGTGTAGTGTGTGATTAAATAAAAAGAAACTGATCGGAGCCCAAATATCTATTTTCTGCTTAATCTCTTTTTGGAAGAACATGCAATATTTGGACTGGATTCTATATCAGAAGATATAGTAATATTTTGCTTTTGATTAAATCGTTCATAAAATAACAATGCTGTTAAGAATCTGTCCTTATGAGCAGCAATGTTATTTAAAAATGAACAATGAACCCCTATCTGATGTCCACTCTCTGCTCTTGCTTTTGGCAAAGTCAGCTTACTTCACCAAATAAGCCTCCTTTTATTTGACAGTCAAATCGACGATGACAACTGAACCTATTTGGTTAAATCCGCTATAGTTCAGTTGTAGATAAAATATCTCAGGGTTTTTCACAGGGTTTGACTCTGGTGTCACAGCAGAGCTGCAATGAGGAGCTTTGAACTCACAAAAAAAGAAAAAAAAAAAAAGGAAAACTTATACAATTCTTATGACATTTTGAAAGAAAAACTGACACCTTTTCCATTCCTTGAAAATGATTGCTATAGAAATTGCAAGATCGGTTTTATCTTAAAAAGTAAACTGAAGCATAAAATCCATATTTTTTTTTCTGATATGTTTATGCATTAAGCAAGTAAATCTATTAAAGGCTTGTGGACGGATTTTTGTCATTTATATGTTTTGTTCAACATGCAATCTTAGGTTGTTGCTTTGCTTCATTCATCTATAGGCATTTTCTAATAATTATATGAAATTGAATAGAAAGCTGTTGGTTACGTTATGGAAAGTGGCAGGGGGTTGAGTAGCAATGGCCTTCTAGTATTAAACTGAGACTTTTAGTCTTCTTTCAAAGTCCGGTTTGGGGAAGTACATTAACGTTCCTATTCGCTGTTTACATATCTCAAATCTTTCACAGGATTGGAAGGGTGTTTGTTAGAGGAATAACACTTTTCAGTTAAATGGTGTTGCTTCTGTTCTGTAATTGAGGAGATGTCAAAAGCTTCTATAAAAATGAATTAGCAGTATTTTATGGATATTGCTGCAAAAAGCAAAGTATCTTCGTTTCATAGAATCACAGAATGGTTAGGGTTGGAAGGGACCTTAAAGGCCATCCAGTTCCAACCCCCCCCCTGCCCTGGGTTGCTCCAAGCCCCGTCCAACCTGGCCTTGAACCCCTCCAGGGATGGGGCAGCCACAGCTTCTCTGGGCAACCTGGGCCAGGGGCTCACCCCCCTCACAGCAAAGAATTTCTTCCCACTATCTCGTCTAAATCTCCCCTCTTTCAGTGTAAAACCATTTAGCCATTTGAGAGATAAGAAGCAAGCACTGAGTTTCTTCTAAGAAAAACATGTATTGATGGTATGAATTGACTAAATTTATTTTTTGAAATTATATAAACAACCAAATGTGAACAATACTTATACTGTATCACTGTAGTCACAGCTATGGATTCAGGACTAATCTTTGAAGTTACAGGCGTTGTAAGAGAAGAAAACACACGAGCTGATTACTTGCGTACACTATTTTCATATATGCATACGCGTGTGCGTATCTATTTCCAAACAGCGGTCGTCTAGAAAATATTGCATCAAGATTAATCATGGACGGCAGCTTGGTTTAACAGACTCCCCTACGAAATCTGGGCAGAATTATGATTTCTGAGTTTATGTTACAAATCCACATCCAATTCAAATGGAAAATGGCTGTGGGTGTGATCTAAAAACAAACGAAAAACCTTTCTTGTGATGTTTGGCTGCCTTATGCAAAGAAAAAATTCATGTTTTCACTAATAGCAATGCTAAGAAATGAAAAATGATTTGAAACAATAATTAAAAAAGGGTAATATTCTTTGCACAAAGTACTCTATTAACAAATTGCCATCATCCATGTTCATTCTTAGTTATGATCGTAACAAATTCAAGTATTAGACCAGTTAAAAGACCATGAGAATTGTGAGAAAATGTGGAAGAAAAAAAAAATCAATAATGTTGTTCTCTAACCCAAAACCAGTGTCCAGAATATAAATAGTACAATGAAGAATAGACTACAGGAAATATAATAAGAATTATTTTTTGTAGTATCAGAGAGATTGCTCTTCTGTTGTTTGGGGTCTTTTTTCCATCATCTGAGATAACACAACTCTGGAATCAGAATAACTTGTTATAGGAAAAAATAATTTCCTTTGCAGGCTTAAAGTTCTATGGTTTATTTGGCAGGTTTTATCTTTTCCAATTTATTTTTAACATGATAATAGACTGCAAGTGGTTGAGATGAGACAGAGGACCTAATGACTCCCTCTCTTGGGGAAAAAGGTATTTATACGAGAGATTTATAATTAACTGATAGTAACTCATGAATTGTACAGGCTGTGGGCTGTTTTCAACTATTGCTTTCTCTGATTCTAACAAGCGAACATACGGGTCATTATGCTTTCTGAGAACTTCGGCACACTGCAGGCGATTTCCTTGAATATCAGGAACTGCATAAAATATAAACAATGCTGTTGGTCTGTTTCTTTGTGTGGAGAAGCTGAACTTCAGGAGGAAAATTTACTGAAGCTCACAAGTGGATTCAAGGTAGCCACACAAATAAAGATATCTTAGCTTTTATTTTTACTTCTCTGGGTCAAAGTGCCTTCCTAGTGGAAGAGGTTAAACTTTTTTGAAAATTACTACATTAACAAATTGGGCATTATTGATAGATCTATGTGACCTTGGAAGAGCTCTCTTTACTCTTGCTAGCTAGCCCCAGCACAGCAATGGCAGCTCACATTTTATAGGTTAAGAGTTTCATAGAAAAATCAAGTAGTAGATAAAACATTTATGTTTTCTTTCCTGATATATTTGTCACAAATGATCTCATTCAATGAAATAAATACGTATTTCATTTTCAAAAACGCAGTTGTTTAAGCAGGTAATAGGGAAGGCTTATTTTGGCAATTAAAATTTTGCAGCTGGGACTCAATTAGTGAATTTTTATTATGATAGAAAAATAAAAAGTGCTTTAGCCAGTTATCAAATTTCTATGGTGCTATATTTAAATTTTTGAACTCCCGTATCCCTCTTGCTCAGACGTGTGGACTATAATCTTGGAGAAACACACATCTTCGTCCTGACATTACTGACCAGTGTGAATTACTTGACCCAGCTGGGTTTGAGTAGGCTGTTCAAATACTTTAAAGTATTTTTATCTGCAGCTCTTAGCAGGAAAGGAGCTATAGCTATTGCTAGCTGTAATTTGTATAGCTAGTAATTATGCTAATATCACTGAATATGTTTAACAGAATTGCTCAATACTAAAACCATAGCAGCTGCCAACCTCTAAAAATGACTTTTTAAAGAAATAATGTTTTCGTGAGGTAGGCATATTAAAGATTGGAAGTGGTAGATGTTGTTAGTTGCGTGCACTCCCCCACGTGGGACTCTCATCTGAGTTGGGAAGAGTCACAGTGGCGTCCTCTGGACACGGCTGCTCTGAAACCAGTGTCCTAGTTGTCTCCTGGCTAATTTCCTCATTCACCCCGAATTTATGTTTTCCTCAGCAGACTAGCTGGTTGGCTGGAAAAAAGGAATGGATACAGAGCTGTCCGATGGAGAAGACATAAAGATGTATTTTGATATGATTTCTGCTCTTGTAAAACATTTGGTGCCCTTCTTGCTACCATGCCCACTCCCCTGCGATCAGAAGCCTAATTCTCTGCCAAAAAAAAAGCAACAGGAAAATACCTCTTATCTATAGAAAAAGAGCAGTGTTTTATATCTCACCCTTTAAGCTACACGGTTGTTGCCTCTGTGACAGTAAGTTACATATAGTTACCTATATATTAGTTTTTGTCTGGATTTTCATTCCAGGTGAATGACTACAACCGTCTGAATGTATCTGAAGTTCCCATTAAGAAAAGCCATCAAGTCAACTACAGCTATTTTTGTCTTGTCAAATATAAATCCAGAAAAATGAGCATGCACATGCTGTGTATGACAGAGCCATATGTAGGGCAGGAAAGCCAGCAGCCTTTGCACGTTGTTTTGTTGATAAGGGTTGAGATGCACCTGGTTTTTGCAGTCTAGGACAATGCTAGACTTTGCCTTAAATGCGGTTCTGCTGAAGTTGCAGTTGCACACGTAGAATTTAAAGACAAGTGTTTGCGGTTGTCTTCTGGGTGAGGGAAAGAAAATGAAGTTCCCCCATAATAATACCGTGCTTTCCTTTTTGTAGCTGCTCTCTATGGAAATGGATGTGTTTTAGGTAGCTTTAATAGTTTCTGGTGAGGCATTTCAGATTTCAGCTCCAGCTGAGGCTTTCAGGAACCCTGACTTCGACCTTACTAATTTTTTAAGAACTCTGCTGCACACAGTGAATAGTAATAATTGCACTTCTTCAGGGATGCCGTGGTTACAGGTCAAACTTCAACGTTTTAAATGAACTTTCTTGATTCATTAGGCCTGCTCTGTAACCCTATCCCCTCTTTAACATACTGAGGAGAATTTCAGAGTTTAAAAACAAATGCTAAACAAAATGCAGTATAGAGAAGGATGACGAGGTGAATGGACTGAGGTGTATGCAGATATTTTAAAAGTTTGTTTTGTTTAAACTATTCAGTTTAAGTAGGATGATTTCTTTGTTTACCCTCCTGCAAGTATCTGTTCTTCTTGCCCCGTCCTTTGAAAATAATAATTTTCAAAATTATATGCTGTATTGCTATTTAGTACTATATTGTGATATAGGATTAAATAGTTTCTTCACCAGGACCTTTAGAAGCAGGTGCCTAACCATGAAGGAAGTGGAGATTCTGAATTGTCTTTAAATAAATAAATTTCAAGACTGATAAATCGTGGGAAGAAACTGCATAATGTCTTTTAAGGGTAATACTAGAGCAATAAACTAGAGCACATAGTACAAAGTATTTCTGGTATTCTCATTATGGGAGTGAAATGATTCTTGATCATGGCATGTTTACTCTGGGCATGTTGATTTAATTAATTCTGTGCTTCAGGGCTTCTGCTGGTTAAGTACGCACCTACTGTCTGAACGCAACAGGGGTATCCAAAAAGAATGTGAAAGGAGGTGGCTTTGGCTATGGATGTTCTTTAATGCTTCAAAGGGAAGACACTGAGCTGGGCTTTTGGGTTTTTTGAGTTTTGTTTGGTTTGTTGGTTGTGCTTTTTTTTTTTTTTGCATTCATAAAAGAAATTCCACTGAAAAAAACAGGTTGACACCAGATACTCCTGAATAGACCCAAGACTAAATGTGTTAGGAAGAATTCTCTGCAGTTTGAAATGACAAATTCTTCTGAGACTTTTTTCCTCTTCTGCAATGTAATCTTTAGTCAAACGTTGGGACTGAATGGACCTTTTACCTCTGCTGTTATACGAGTGCAGAAGACTTGCTCTCGGATTAAATGAGGTTGAAATAAGCCTCTTGCTTTTGATAAGCAGTCCCTCATTCTTTCCTTTTTGCATGTGGCTTTTGTGGTTTGCTTCTATTTATTTATTTATGTTATTGAGAGTTGGGGAGGGCATCCTATATACATAAGATGTAAAGCGTGTTATAGGCTGCTAAATGTGAAGTGAAAAATAGTTTGTCAACAAATGAAGATGATTGACTTCCAATATCTGATACTCTGGCAAAGAGAATCCACGTAGTTTTGGGTGGCATGAGCACCCTTAGCTGTGTTAATAGGCCAATCAATGTATGACAGCCTTCTGTCTTCAAAATCAGAAGGGTATTTGGAGCAATCGTATGGAAGTACAGGGTTAGATAGTGCTGTTGATTTCCAATTTACTTAGTCTGTTCTGCTTGACTCTTCAGTGTCTGATTTGCCTTGTCTTATTTTCCAGTCATGAAAGTGCTTGTAGGATGATACACACATGTCACTCCTGCACTTATGCCAAGAGTAATCAGGGAGCGTGAAGGGTGCTTTCCAGTACCCAAAAACCATAGTAACACACAGCTTGAGTTGGCTTTACTTACTTATCTTTAAAAGTTCTGAAACTGGGTGCATGCTATTTCAGACTCTCTCCTCTTCCAAAACCCTGTACTTGGTTTCCAAGGCCAACTATACTGAAAAGCTGCCACTAACTAGTGTTCTCTCAGGCTGTTTGAACACATTACCTCTTTGAAATGTCATAATTTGAACTAACCTTACTTTAATCTGAAACTCACCATAATTGTAAACTCAGTTCTACTTGTAATCAGGTAATAATTACTCCCTATAATGTAGGCTTGAGACAAACGGGGGTGGTATTAGCTGCTTTTCAAATGAGATTCTAATCTGAGAAGCCTAGAGAGAGAGGAATTCAATGGGATTTTATTAATTCTAAAGGAGTTGATGCCAGGTGCCTCCACACTGTATGTATGCAAGGCGTATACTGTTAGGCATAGGCTTCCTATCATAAAACAAATTATTTAAGCTATCTTCAGTCACTTCTGTTGCTGCTAAGTGTATTGTATTTTGTTTAGACAACTGAATGCTAGTTGAATATTCAATTTTCTATTAAGCTTGACCGATGATAAGAACGTGACCAAAGCTATCGTTACTGTTTTCAATTATTGTCTTCAGTTACTTCAGTGACGGTTCAATTAAAATTGATGCTGTAATAATGTAGCTGATATAGTAATAAATCTCTCATAAAACATAACTATTTAAAAATGTTTTGCAATGTTTAGTATCATAGCTATGTTACCCAGGCTATATTTTTATGTGGCTGGAGAAAGGTGAGGAGAAGTATTAAATGTTTAGCAGCTATTGTCAAGAAATCATCAAAGTGGTACCAGCATACCAAAATTTAATCTCTCCTGTAAATGTATTAAAAAAGCTGATAACAAATGTTAAAACTGTACTTATTGTTTAAGAAGTTTTGAGTTCTTAAATTAAGGCACTTCAATAAAAATCAATTATGGAGACAAGTGTAAAATGTGTAAATATTCCAAAGTATGGACACTGAAGTAAGAATGATGTGAAGGCAGGAACAAGATTGGGATTACTCAGCTCTAGTGAACAGAGATGTCATTCAAGGCCTTCCATAGAGTAGGAGATTATTTTTTTATTTTTTATTTTTTTTACTCAAAATCCTTTTGGATGTTGGGATTGGTTTATTTTTTTACGTCTGAACTGGCAGGATATGGAGATCGCTAAAAGATAAAAATAAGTAGGAATGAAAGTAATTCTTTTACTAAAACATAAATAATCCAGCTAGTTATTTCCAGTATGGGCTAAATGTTCTCTGAACTCCCACTCCAGAGATCGTCCAAATTAAACCATCCCTGGAGGTATTTAAAAGCTGGGTAGACATAGTGCTTAGAGATATAGTTTAGTGGTGGTTTTTGTCAAGAGTTAGGTTCATGGTTGGACTCGATGATCTGAAAGGTCCGTTCCAATCTAGGCAATTCTACGATTCTGTGTGGTGTCTCAGCATCACTGACATTTGAATGTCAATCAGTATTTCCTCTGGAACCATAGGCAGGGGTGGAAGACTGAATTAAAAATAACTCCGGGAATGTTTCCCTTGTGTGTTTTAGCTGTCTTTGTCTTTCTGTTTTCCTCCTATGGATAAAGTACATGACTGTGTAAGGAATTCTGGTATGGATACTTCTATAAACAGCAAAACCAAAGAAAACAAAACCTCCAAAACCCCAAACAAATGCAACTCTGTGTGTGTGCGCTTAAAGTGCAGAAAGCTGTCTTATATTGGTTTTGCAGATATGGCTCATTAACACCGATAACAAGACAGCTCTTATGTAAGTCTTGTATTAATGGCAAAGTAGCCTTGTATGAAAATACAGCAAGATAAGAACATTTCAGTGTGTTCATAGACTAAGAAGAAAACCCAAACAGAGTCTGGGCCACTTCAAGGTAAACCTGCGTAGCTTCCTATATAGTTAAATTCCACATGTTGATATTGTATATTTCTTCTGGGCTTCAGACATAGGATAAATAGCACTTCACTTACTTTGGGAGTCACTAGTTTGTTGTCCATATCTTTGTTTTAACACAGCTCAAACCTTCACATACTGTAACATGCTTTGTCGGTTCAGCAGCAATAGTTTGCTAGTTAAAATGGTTTGTTACTTCTAAATAATAATTTGAACGTAACATGTTTGTCTCACTTTTGCTCATGACTAATTGTAATATGGTATCGCGTTCCTTTAACCTGCACGTGAGTTTTATTGTTTCAAAACTTGTTTTGGAAAATATAAGTACCTTCTAGTATAGAAAAATGTGTAGCCATTTATCTTGTAGCATTAGAATAAATAAAGATGAAGGACTTAATGTGTTTAGTTCTGTTTTTTGCTTTAGTAGTTCTCAGTAGTTTTGTTAGCATAGCCTTCCTCCTCTCATTCAAACTCAGACAGATGAACCTATCCTGACTCTTTAGCTTTCTTCTTGCGCTCAAAATTGAGAAACACTTCATCTTTGCACGGTTCTCTCCTGCCAGGGCCCATTTATCATGTTAAAAGTCCCTCCTGGTTTGCTCTGAGTCATGAGGAGTTCACCAGTTGTCTTTGCCCTCTGTTAGGGCACATGAGTAATCCAGCCAGGAATAGCACAAAACTGCCCAGACAGCTGACGACTCACTTCAAAGACACGTGGGATTACACAGACAGAATCTGGGGAACATGCTGGCTATGGGTGGATGATGGTGTAAAAAGGCTGTATTTATACTTTCTGTAAGATAAGTTTGGTCAGTTTACGTTTTGCCACTCTATGGCTTGATTTGCCCTTTCCCCTTTCGTGTCCTGAAAAATGCACCAACTTGCTAACAGTACGGACAATCAATTTTACCTTTAAGGATTGTTCTTATTGTGTACTTAAAGGAGGACCTAAAAATACCTAAGGACCTGAGATACTGAAGACTCTTGAAAAAAAAATAAAAATAAAAATTACTCAGCCTACCCATATAAAAAAAATCCAATTTACCTATGGTAACTACTCACACAGTGATAGCTGATTAACCTTATTGAAGTGCTTTATATTTAAAAAAAAAAAAGTGTGTAGGTCTGCATAACAAATCAGTTGTTCAAATCACTTGGAAAGCGTGCTGTGTCATTTGAAATGAGCCGCAGGTAGCGGAGCTGCTGAGCTGTAAACCATGTGGAGAGGGAGTTAATTGCACGTTCTTGCCGTGCGGGCACACGCTGCAGTTGCTCGGTTAGCGCAGGATGAGAATAGATGCTGCGTTTGCTGATTGCACGCGGGAACAAAATGTTTTCACGTCATATCAAATACACCGAGACCATGACCTCATCCCACACAGACTTATTAGCCGTGATGAGCATGAGTTGGGTCTGTCTACCCAACAAGCAACCACTCAGAAGTATTCCATGCTTAGCATGGAAATGATGAATCCGGTATTAATGACAAAACCTTATACACATCCTTTTCATGGGAAACAGAATGCCAAGACAAGCTGCGCTGAACTTTAAATATGTTTCTCGGAGTGACTCTATTTTCCCAAACAGTTGTCATGTGCCATGCCAGAAAAGTACAATATCCCCTTGCTGTAGAGGCAACAGCCTTTACTTGTTTAGAAAGTATCTCTTACACCTCAGATGAAGGGACAAACATAACTGAGACACAGATTATTGTTAGAAAAGGACCATGAAGGTGTCCCTAAAATCTGTAGGTGTAGTCCCCAGAGCTGTAGTCACCGCTGCGTTTCGTAGTTTTACGCCCTTACTTATACCGTAACAGGGTGATAACCCATCACAAAACTGGATGGAAAGGGATTGCCCTGAGACAGGGGGTTCAGTGTGACCTTGACAATAAGTATAGACTGGCCAGGAGTGCCTGTGGTGTTCTCGTCTCTGTAAATAGTCTATCTCGGGGCCAGTGTCCTATAATCAACTTTTAAAACAAGATTGTGGGAAATGATGTATGTGCTGTAAATCTAGTACTCAACACTGGAAATAAGTTTAGTAAAAAGATGATGTTTCTTAATAAACCAATATGTTCTAGTGGCAAACACCAAGTCTAAATAGGTAAAGAAATTAATTTCAGAGATGGCATGCTTGCTTAGATTTTTTTTTCTGCTGAACAAAATCCTCATTTGGGAGGGTTTACTGTGAAAAGTGAATTGTTTTACTTCAATTACAGTTATTTTCTTAATTTTTTTTTTTTTCATAGAATGGTTTAGATTGGAAGCAACCTAAAAGATTGTCTAGATCCACCCCCCTGCCCTGGGCAGGGACACCTCCCACCAGCCCAGGTTGCTCCAAGCCCCGTCCAACCTGGCCTTGAACCCCTCCAGGGATGGGGCAGCCACAGCTTCTCTGGGCACCCTGGGCCAGGGGCTCACCGCCCTCACAGCCAAGAATTTCTGCCTCACATCTCATCTCAGTCTCCCCTCTGTCAGTGGAAAACCCTTCCCCCTCATCCCACGGCTCCCCTCCCTGCTCCAGAGTCCCTCCCCAGCTTTCCTGGAGCCCCTTTAGGGACTTGGAAGGGGCTCTACGGTCTCCCCGGAGCCTTCTCTTCTCCAGCATCAACACATCTGTTGCTGCTCCAAATATCTTGAAAACTTCACTTTTTCACTCTGAATAAAATATTGGTGTGAAGAGTTGCTATAAGTAGTCTTGCATAAGGATTATCTTCACTGACACTAACCATCAAAAAAACGTTAAGTATTTTATCAAAGCTTGTGTTTTAGACTATAACTGTGGAAGGGAGAACCACCTTCATAAGGTTAATTTACCATAAAGAACTCCAGGATGTGAAAAATCAAGGAACTGAGGAATTCCAGTCTTTTTCCACTGTTTGACTAACTTAGAGTGTGCACTCCACTTGTAAATAATTCAATTTGGATGAGATGGATCCGGTACATAAAGTTCAGTAACAGCAGACACTTAACGTGGTTTTCTGCTTGGTTAATGGAATTCAATTGAAATAGGTGTTTTCCAGCATGAAAGAACATAGTTGAAAGCAATTCAGGAGAAGGGGAAGATTTAGAAAGAACAGAGATTCCTTGTCTTAAGAATAAAAACTTGAAGCTATGCTATTATTAGTTGTTGGTTTTACCGTAAGCTTGTTGGGTATAGGACATATAAAGCAGGTAGTAGTGACAAGATAGTAGTGTGTCTCTTGTAGAGAGTATATTATGCAAGTCTTTGTAGATGACTTGGAAATCTTCTGAAATGCCTGATTGTACCTTGTATCAGACACAGGAGTTTGCAACATCTTGTGACTTGATTTGACTTGACGTTTCCTGGGTCTGGGCTATGATTTTGATGCTGTATGACACAAATGTGTTTTTATTCAGTATGACCTTTCATGTTACTTTTTTCCTTTTTGGGCACCAACCTGTTTTTGGCTGCAAGTATGTCCAAAGGGACCATATGGCCTCTGCACCAGTAGAGTAAAAACCATGGGTGTTCACCATGGGGTCCACTAGTTGATGTTCCTGAATTAAGCAACTTAATGTCAGGAATTATTTTATGTGATGGTACAATTTCATTCTCCAACAGCATTATTTGGGATCATAATATGAGAAAGGTTAAGTGTAAGCTATTCTTTGCTAGGTATGGCCCTGGTGGTCGTGGGCTTTGTGCGATAGCAAAGGTATTTCTCATTTGATACGCTTGGCGAGTGGCTGCTTGCACGTTCATCACTAGTTTGTCTGTTTGCACTGGTTTTGGGTACAATCTGTAACGTAAGTAACCTGAACTTTCTAAATCAGGTGATACAACAGGGCACCTAAGTTCTCATGTCTACACGTGCAAGGACAAGATCTACCTCTGATTTTTTGGGGGGTATAACCCGGACCTGTACCCACCCACTGCTTAAATCTCACTCCAACACCACTCCTGCCTTGTTGTCTTCTCCAGACCATACTTTGATTTATGCTGCATAACTACAGAAATTACTCTGGATGTAGCCACATTGATTTTGTGTTCTTTCCTGGTTGGAAGATTGTCAAGCAGTGACTAAAATAAAATAAATCATGTCTGTGTTCTGAACTTGGTGAAAATAAGGCACTTTTTAACACAAAATTGAGATCACAACTTGATCCTAACAGTTGATGTCATAGAGAAGTATTACGGGAATAAGTGTATGCTAGAGAGATGTACACGTTTTCTTGTAATTTCCATTGTCCTTGCTAGGTCTTAATTTTAAAGTATTGAAATAATTGCACTGAAATTAAACTGCCCACGAGTTGGACATTAGATTATAAAAGCATCATTGATTGAGTCTATGCAAAATAAATAATTCCCGTTTCACTCTGCTGCAAATTATGTGAAGATTTCTGTCTAGAAAATTTGCATATACATCATAAATATCGATCTTGAGATCCATTTGTTTCTTCAGTGTTATTGAAAAAGCTTTTTTTTTTATTTGTTAATATTTCACATCCTTCACTGATCACGAATTTTTGGGAGCAACAGTTTTCAAAGAACATTTCTACACTAAACTAAGTTTGAGTGATGTTTATAGACAGAACTTTCTGCTGTGCTTTTTGTGCATATTTTCCCGTCCATGCAAAGCAGCATGAATATTTTATTAGAGACTGAATCTTGGGTAATTAATATCGCAGCACTTAAGTAATAAAGCAATCCATGCTGAGCTATTTTTCCTTGTAGCAAATATAGCTAACAGGTTCTTACAAGAAATGAGTTTTCTGAAGCTTTTAGTATTTGTTTCCTTCCGTCATGTCTTCACAATGATGAAGTAGATCAGAGGATTTTTTGGCCACTGAAGGCAGTTTTAGGAGAAAAAGAATAAAACTTCGGTTTTCAGAATAGAGTTCTGGAAATAGTCCTACTACTCGTTGCCGTTCTACTAAGTCGTTTATCAGGCTATCTGCTAATTGAACAATGTTGGCACTGTTCAAACATATACTTTGTTTAAACAAACGCAGTCTAAAGAACAGCTATGCAAGTGGGTAGTACATTTATAAGACTAATACAATAATGTAATAAACACTGAGCAAAACCTTGCAGAGTGTGCTTAAATTGAATTTGAATGGATTTAAGCATTAGCGATTCTATTCTATAGCTTCTATTCTTCAGTTGTAGATTTTTTTGTTTCATTTTGGTAATAGTAACGTCATAATTCTAAGAAATTTGATAGCATTATCTATGTTCTGGAACCTGATTTTTGGTTTTCTTTGGGTATTTTTTTATTGTTTTTCTTTTCTTTCTGGCTGCTTGCAAGGTGGTTAGATAAGATACTTGCTCTCTTCTATGGGAGCAACGGTACGGAGAAAGAAAAGAAAAAAAAGTGCTTTAGAATTTCTTGACCTTGTCTGAAGTAAAGAGTTTGTTGGAGTAACCAGACTTCTAATTTTCATATACCATTGAGCCTTAAATGTATTCATCTATATTTGCGTGCTTTGATAGTTGAATTCTTCTTTTTTAAATCATTCTTCCAGACAAGAGGACTGTAGAACAATAGGTTGTATCTGTTGTTGGTTTTGTATTTGGTGTTTTTTTTGCTGTTTTGCAGGTTTAGTTGTCTGAACTGATGACTTGACATATCATTCATAAATAGCTCAGCAAGATATGATTACATGTCCTCAGCCAGATCTTTTATATTGATTTTTCTTTGTGTATTTGCTGTTAGCGAATGTTGGTAAGAAGCTGAATTCCTAAGGTTTTTTTTCAGCTCTTTGCTATCTTCATACTGAATAATATTTATTGTAGCTATATAGAAATCATTTAATTTGTTTTTCTTGAGTCTCAGTGAATATTGCAGCCTTGTGAAACTTATTCAGAAGTCCATTAAAGCTTAATAAATTCCACCTAACTTTGCTGCTCTCCTTCTGTCAATAATCTGACTTAATTTTTTCGGTTGCTAAAGTGTTTTTACTTTTGCCTTTATTTAGAGCTTCAAACCTCATAATGAAAGAATGCATTTTCACTAACAATAAGTGTAAATTTATAACAAAGGGTGAAATACTTTTTGTTGGTATCTCACTCCTGTAAGTGGATATTAACTGCCTGTAGACCACATGTCTCACTGCTGCTTTTTTTTTTAAGGAGTATTCTCTTGCACCAAACAGACCTCTTACATCATATCACTTAAATTTATATTGCTTTCAAACAATAAAATAAAAATCACTATTCATTTCTGAGACATGAAGAAGCAGTGGTTTAAGAAGATGCTGAAATGTATGTATTGACCCTCATCAAGCTAGGAAAGAGATATTGATAGGTGTTGATAGATGTTGACATAGAAAATAACAATAATGGGAGGAGAGGGGAGAAGACAGCTGTTTCCCAATAAGGATAGCTTTTTAGGTAGATGGGGGGAGGAAGGGGATAGGGGATGGAAGTTCTTGATTTTGAAAATACCCTTGGTCAGGGAGGGGAATAAGTCATCGTCTTATGCATACAACGTCAGTCTTACCAACTAGTGAGACCCCAATCAAACAGGAGGAGAGTAAACTTTGCTCTTTATGAAAATCTGACTCACGAGCACTCTGAGGGTGTACGCAAGAAGTATGAAGTACAGTACAAACACTGTAAAAAAAAATAATAATATGTTATTGAGTAGGTTGAAAACAAATGTTAATGCACTTTGCAGATGCTCCAAGCGAATTACGCACACGCTGGCTGGAAGTCACTTAATGATGTCAGTTGGGTATTGGATGTGATGTTGAATTCTGCCCATGAGGAAAGGAAAGGAAACTCAGTGCCTCGGTACCACACCAACGCAACTGAGTAACTTCCATCCGGAAGCTGCTCGCCTCCAGCCAGGCATGGGGAAAGGCACAGAAATACCCACATACAAAAATGAAAACAAAACCCAGAAATCTGTTACGCAGACTTTAGTTTAACATCCAGGGTATGATGGTACCAGCTGAATGAAGTTTCATAGTAATTTTGTCTGTTTTTTTCATGTCAAATTTTGCATTATAAAACAAGGATTCTGGTTTTGAGAGAAGACATTCTTGCTGTATTCAGCAATTGTCTCAGGTTTACTTTAAATTCTTACGCTATCAAAAGAAATGTGAAGAAAAAAGAGACTTAAAACTGAAAAATTATATATTAAATAAGTCTTGTAGACTTTTTTCTTCTTTTGCCCCTCCAGGCTTTTTCTTCCTTTGTCTCCAAAAGGAGGAAGGTGAAAAAACCAAAAAACCGTGCACTGTTGGCATTGTCAAATCATCATGTTTCAGGATTATTTTTGTTTAAAAAGATCCTTGCTTAAACCTTGTGTCCACGTATATTGCCTAATAGAGACTGCAAGATTCTTGTAGCTCATTCTACTTTGTCTAGTACTCAATGTAAAATGCTTAAACTAAAGGTGCTCAACAAATAATCATATTAAGATTAATTTTGGGGATTATTTTTTTTTTTTCATTGAATGAAAGAGACTTGGAGAAGTATCCAAAAGAAAACTGCTTCCGAATGTAAGATGAGTTCAAAGTTATAAATCTCTTGAGTTCAGATTGTTTCGGTTTGTTTCCTGAATGATTTTGTAAATGCTGGAAGTGGTCTGAAAGAGTTCTTCATTTTACCTGCAATGTTTCAGATATTACAATTTCAGATCATCTAGTGAAAGGAACCAGTTAAATGAGAATGAAATAGGCTACGGAGTCTCGATTTGGACTAACAGAATATACATGTCTTAGTCTAGAACTCTAGTTTGCTTAATTTTTATTACGTGAATTATCTGAATCTACATGTCCATGTATGTACCTTAAAAACTTACGGCCTTTTCTGTCTTTCGCTGTGTTGCAGATGTGAGTAGTGAGTTCTAAAGCTCTTCCCACTTAAAGATCTGTAGCTATTAATGAGTGTAACGAGTTTGCTGCTTTTTCTGTCTGAACCCTTTTTATGTCTTGTTTCTGACTTTTCTTAGCTATTGAGCTGTTTTCTGTCCCAGATTCTGCCACTTCCATTTTTTTTCTAGGCATCCCACTTGCTCAGTGATTTGTTGATTAAGCACAGACTCACATTGCAAATGGCAAATAACGATTTTGTGTGGTCCACCAGTCTTTGACAGTTCCCTTTATGTTTGTCTGCTTCATAGCTCATTAATTCATGTGTTTTTTTCCAGAGTTTGTTCACTTAGATTTCTTGTTCATGTGTTTATTGTACCTTCTGACCCATGTTATTTAAATCTGGTGTAACTTCTAAGCTTTACCAGGTTATATAGCCAGGTCATACATGTTGGCATGTCTGTTGCTCCTCAGGCTGGTCACAGACCTTCCTAACTTGCCTCACAGAATCTCAGACTGGCCAGGTTGGCAGGGACCTCTGGAGATCATCTAGTCCAACCCCCTGCCAGAGCAGGGTCACCCAGAGCAGGTGGCACAGGAACGCGTCCAGGCGGGTTTGGAATGTCTCCAGAGACGGAGACTCCCCCACCTCTCTGGGCAGCCTGTGCCAGGGCTCTGCCACCCTCACAGCAAAGAAGTTCCTCCTCATGTTTAGGTGGAACTTCCCATGCTCAAGTTTGTGCCTGTTACCCCTTGTCCTGTCGCTGGGCACCACTGAGAAGAGCCTGGCCCCATCAACCACTTCTAGCCCCAGCTGAACTGCTGTGATTCACACCTTGGCCAATGGCTGCATCTATGGAAAGGTCTCAATAGCTGCCTAGAGAAACCAAAGAGCTGAAGGTTATACGCTAGGTAATTTTGTTTATTTCACTGTTGAAGGCTTGGCTCAGAATATTATTGTTTTTCCACTGAGATGAGTGGTAACAATCATGCAGGCAGCATGGGGCTGGAAGGAAAATGTTTGTTTTCCTTCTACCTTGTTTTGTTTTAAGTGGCTATCCTTGAAGAAGGAGTGGGAAGGAAGACAAGCTCTGACTGTGAGGAGTTGCGCACAGTTGCTTCCCGCTGTGGCTGCTTACAGTTTCCAACAAACCCGGGTTTTGCTAAAATCGTGCACTGCAGGTGATCGCAGTGGCTTCCACATGACAAAGCACGGTTGCTCTGAAAGAAATGTGTGTTTGTAAACACGGACTGATGGGACCAGAATTTGTAATGTGATTAGTCAGCTTCTGGGTATTGCACTGTGTGAATGAGTAAACTGTTGAGATTACAGCACAGCATCTAGTTGTATTTTTGGAGAATGAAACAAAATATTTTACCAGGACTTTACCATTTCAGACGGTTGATCCTGTGTCTGAGTCAGATGTGTCTTTGAGAACACTTGGCAGAGGCAGGCAATTAGCCCTTTGAAAACCAAAAGGAATGTGGACCAAGAGGTCTCGTTCTCCCGTGTACTGAATATAATAAAATCTTCCTGTACGACTTGATTTGGGTAAATCAGGACTCCGTGCTGACCAGAGCCTGTCTGCTGAGGCAGCCTTGGGGAGGAGAAATCAGTTTTCAAACAGTTTGTTATAATGTATTGGCAAAGGATGTTTATAATCTGGAAAGTCTATATACTTAGAATTTGACAGAATTTGTGTTTGTTACTGAGCATGTGTGTCTATGTATGACTTGGTATTGTGTGAGTCGTTACTTGTCGTCTTGGATGTGTATGTATACGTGTGTGTGTATATATATATCTGTGTGCATCTTATTTGTAGTAATCAAATGTTGTAAGTGAAATAGTTTCAGGTTTTGGTTTGGTTTTTTTATTTTTTTTTGTTTGGTTGGTTTTTGTTTTGCCTTTTTCCATTTGGTTTGGGGTTTCTTGGGTTTTTTTTTTGTTTGGTGTTTTTTTGGGTTTTTTGTGTGTCTTGGTGTTTTTGTTTGTTTTGTTTTGTTTTTTTTTAATAAAAGCAAGCTGGTCACAGACATCCCTAGGGATAGACTGGGTGGTTCCAGGCCTGGAGGTATTTCCAGGTGGTATGCCGGCAGATGCCATCAGGAACAGAATCTCCAGAGAAGTGGAGAGAAACTCAAAGCAGTGGAGGCAGCCGGGCCACAATCAGATGAAATAATTTCAGCTAAGCTAATCTACACCTTATGATTTTGACAGGCCTGCAATCAGGGACTGGAATAATAAACCAGATGATCAGAAAGTACTCAGCTAAGGAGAAGAGAACATTTTTACTTCAGGACACAAATTGGTGGTTATTAATCATTAGCCACAGCAGAGAAAAAATAGCAAATGTACTGATGGCCGACTCTTTTTTTTTTTTTTTTAAATTAATTGTTTTTGTGAACAGTAGTGTTTTAAGTGGTCTTGTGTTGGAAATAACTGAAATGTTAATTTCAAAACCCATTTCAATTTTATATATAGATATCATTGCTAAGTGTGGGTTGTCATGACAAAGACAAATAACTTCCTTTTAAAATACCCAAGTTATAAGCTCAAGATGATGCTTCAAGGGTAAATATGGGTTGTATGGCACTGATGGAATATTTTGGGACAGAAAAATAACTAATGTTTTCAAGGGGGAAATGCTCCAGATATTTCTATGGAATGTGACATGTGAAAAGATGAATCTTTGTAAGGTTTCTTCTGGATATGGCCATAGTGGTAAAAGTGGGCACTGCCTTCCCTCACTTTACTGCATATCTCATTTGAAAGTACATGTTTTTAAAAATTGCGGTTGTGCCCTGGCCATATAATGAGCGTAAAAGACCTGGATGTAAATACGTATTCTCTTATAAATAAGAAATCGAGTGAATGGAGTAAGAGGTCAGCTTTCAGAGTATTTTTTTCAGGAGAGATAAGTTAGACCAAGGTTAATTAGTCCCTTAAAAACCAATGAGGGGATGTTTGAGGGAATCACAACCTGAACATCCCTAGAACGTGCCGACAGCTTATTAAGAGAAAGAGGGCTCAAATGCCCTTTGAGAGGCAGAGGCTGATTCACGGTATAGTGACATGCTCTGGTTTTAGTAATTGCCATTTTTTTAATCTCAGTTCTCAGCTCTTACAAGCCACCAAATCTGGGTTCTGCCCCAAAATGAACATGGAGAATTGAATCTGAACCTTATCAGTTGTCCTTCCCTCTCTGCCTGATTGTTTTCTAAGGAGCAGAAACGTGGGTAGGCCAGAGGGAGGAGCTGCTGGCTTCACGCATTCACATTTCTGATGTAAGAAAAATCACTGAGAGGCAAAGAAACAGCTTCAGAGCTTGTTTCTGGGTTTCATTGTCTAAAATCTTAGTGCATTTCTAGAAAGAGTACAATTTCTTAGGCTTTTGATGTAGAGTAGTGAATTTCAGTCTTTATCATTAAATATGTATACGTTTAAATTTACCCTATGGACCAAAATGCTGGCTTTGAAATGAGTATTTGACCCAAATCTTGTTAGCTAATGGAATCTTCTTTTGAATGTGTTTTCCCCTTACTGGAGGTAAATGTTTTAGAGATGGCTTGATATCAAAGGACTGTTGTAAAACTGGTAAATTATATTTAAATTAAATTATATTTAGTAACTTAGATTATATATATATTTTTTTTAATGTAAAACATAAAACTTGATTGCATTTTGTTGGTCATACCTTCATGATTCTTTTCCTTGTTAGCTGGAGTTTTGTTTGAAATCTGTGATTCAGCAATGGGTTTTGCCGACGCAAAGATAAAAATGGAACAATATTTATGCAAAACCGTGTAGGCATAACTTCAAAAATGTGTTTCACATAAAACACCTCCTCAGAGTTTTTACCATCACGATAGACTAAACAGTCTGGGACCCTGAGGCTCTGAAGAAGAAGCTCGTGCTCTTCTGTGACAGTTATTCAAAACATAGCTTGAGGAGGCCAGCTTTCCCAGCCGGACAAGTAGACCATGACAGTTCTTCCCCGAGGTTTAAATATTCAGTACTGACACGAATACAAAAATCCATTGTTATTGCTACGTTAGTTTGAACACTGACCTACTCTTATCCCTTAGATTAATGAACACCATCACAGCACTTTTATTTCGTACCTTAATTAAGTAATAATCTCTGGGGGCCAAACGCAGTATATGTAAAACTACAGTTGGCCTCAACGGGAAGGAACAGTTTGTACTTTTCCCAAGGCAGAAGAGGTGATTAAAAAACAAGCGGAATTAACGGAGACGTGGGAACCTAAATTTAACCTTGGTCAGCACGCCATCCTCTCTTCTTCCATCTCATTCTTGTCCTGAATGTCTTTTCAGCAAGGATTGTTAGAGGGAAAACAGAATGGCAATTTGCGTTTGCTGTGCTTTGCTGAGGTAACTAACAAGGTCAGCCTTAATTTGCTGCTGCTGGTGTAGACCATCTCTGGTCAGTAGTCAGGGGGTTTGTTCAGATCAGAAGCTTCTGAGGGCTGATGTTTCCTGTAAACATTCCTGTTAACATTTACAGCATAATAATTCTCAAACGCAGAAAGATTTGAGTCACTAAGGGAACTTCGAAGTTTTGTCAGATCTTTATAATTGTTGGTGACGTTTAATGCCGTGATGTTTTAGTACTGCAATAGCATGCACTTTGTGTAAAGTAGTTGGAAAAAAAATAATGATCTTCATGTATGGTTGTATTTGAAATCAAATCCAGGATATATTCCTTCATTACTATGGAAATAGAGTTGTTTCAAATATTAAAAGAAAAAAAAAAAGTCAAAATTGTACTCTCTATTTCTGAAAATGAGTCTAGGCTGTGAAGGGTCCCTGACAGTGAATTTATCCTGATATACTTCAACTAAAATATATGTTTAATAATACAGGTTAGCTGGACAAGAATAGTTATAGAAAAACATAGAGAAGTGGGCCAACATAACTCATCGGATATTGAAAATTATCTTGTTGTCAGAAATACTTTCTGTATACATTTATTCCATGAGTCCATGAGGGGATCTAGTGTGTAGAGGGAATCAAATGCTTTCCCAGAACTACTTAGTAGGATGAGTATGATAACCTAAATACTCTAAAAACACTTGGAGTGGTATTTTATTTTTTTAATTAAAACAAACCTATAGGAATCCAGAGGTTTTGATGGGGAAAAAAAAAAAAAAAAAACCAACATTAAATTAAGATTCAAGCATTTTGGAAAGTTTTCTGCCTTCCTGAAACTGGATATGAAAATAATCTTTTAGTTCAATGTTAATTTGTGCTTGTACATTTCTGGGTTTTACACATTTTCATTTGA
Source organism: Larus michahellis (assembly GCF_964199755.1). Classification (NCBI taxonomy): domain Eukaryota; kingdom Metazoa; phylum Chordata; class Aves; order Charadriiformes; family Laridae; genus Larus; species Larus michahellis. The sequence goes on along the minus strand of NC_133900.1, from coordinate 85,235,643 downwards.
ATTTGTTTCATTACTTTATTGTGCACATTATAAAGTATTTATAATTTGAAATGTATTCTTAAAAATGGAGTGCTTAGATAATTTATATGTTTTCACAAGTTTAAAATGCCAGATAATGTAAGTAAACAAAAAATTTTGAGACCTCTGTCATAGTTTAACCCCTGTAGCCAGCCAAGACCCATACAGCTGCTCACTCACTCCCCGGCTGTGGGATGGGGGAGAGAATCAGAACTGTAAAAGTGAGAAAACCCGTGGGTTCTGACAGTTTATTTGGTAAACCAACAGCCTCATGCGAACAAAGCAAAATGAGCAATTCATTCCCTGTTTCCCACTGACAGGCAGGTTTTCAGCCATCCCCGGGAAGGCCGGGCTTCATTGTGTGTAACAATTACTTGGGAAGACAAAGACTATAACTCTGAATGTCCCACTTTCCTCCTCCTTCCCCCGGCTTTTATTGCTGAGCGGTGACGTCCTATGGGATGGAATATCCCTTTGGTTATCTGGGGTCAGCTGTCCCAGCTGTGTCCTCTCCCAACTCTATCCTCGCCAAAACCAGTACAGCAGCTCATATGTAGAGTGAGACAGATAAAAAAGTCACAGAATGCTTAGTAGCACTTGGCTTTTTTTTTTAAAAAAAATTATTATAAATGTTGCCATAGAAAGAACTTTTTCTAAAACATCCCTGTGTTATCAACACTGTTTTTGGCACAAATCCAAAACGTAACACCATACCAGCTACTATGAAGAAAATTAACTATCTCAGACAAAACCAGTGCAGACCTCCTATCGCTTTCAGTGTTTTTTCACGAGTGTGATGGTTTTCCTCTGCTTTTTGAAGCCACAATGGTTTTAGCCACAGTTTCTAATTTTTCTGACTCTTAGAGAGGAAAACAGTACTGAGCTCTTCCTCTTACGTGAGGGTGTTTTACTGATAGTTATAGCTCGTATTTGCATGAAAACACGTACTTATGCCAGAAGTTTGAAGGGCTTGTGGTCATCTAGTTACTGGCTGAACGCTGACAGAACTGAGATGTGTTTGGCATAAAACATCTACCAAAACAGTTTCCAAAGATAAATGTCCCTTTGTAACGAGAGGTCTAAGAAATAGAATTTGAACGACTCTACTGGCCTTGTTGGGTCAGTTCTGTTGATGGGATGGGATTTTTGACCACCCCTTCAGATTTGCTCACATGCGAAGTTCTCTTCGGCACCTTGAACGACCCGTAGTCTCGTTTGAAATGTATTCCCTGTTCAGCAGATTTGCCAATGTGCATTCACATCTCTCCCACAGAGTCACAGAGGCACTCGCAGTATTTTGCAGCCCATGGGAGCGTACTCAATTGTCACATGAATAACTTATTTTTGTGCATCAAAATAGAAATAGTTCTCCTTCGCCATGGGATTTCATGCTTTTTTTTTTTTTTTTTGCTGCTTCTGGCTGCCGTCATGAGCTCTTAGCTTGTTTTCACAAGTGGGTGATGTATATTCAGTTTGTTACTATGCCACTCGCACAAACCCAGGCAGTCCATCCAAAAAAAGGTTAGTACTTTTTCTAGCTGTATTGAAAAACCAGGAGATGCTTATTTTACGTATGACAATAAAAGGTAAAAATTTGGATTTATGTCTATAGTATTTTAGTTGAAACAAAGTAAATAGTTTAATTTTGATATTTTATATACCAAATGGCACTTGGCTGAAAGCTATTCTTTCAGCTCACTCTAAGAAAAGGCAAGAAAATACATAAGTAGTAAATACGAGAGAAGATCAAGAAAATCTGCGAAAGCTCGGGAAAGGCAGGGACTGTGCATTAAACCAGCACTGATTTAAAAGCAAACAACAAAACATACGTTAAGAAATGTGTTTATCCATGGGTACGCAGCAGACCATTACCACTCAAGGGAAAGCTCTCAGAATAGTGTTATAGTTACATTTAAAAACAAAATTAAAGCTCAGTAGTTACCGGGTAATGAAAGTGAAAGCAGGAGTTTTTAGAGGAAAAAAAAAAAACATAAAAAATAATTTTGCCTCTTGGACCTCTATAAGGTCTACACCTTCATCTCAAAATGGATGTGGTGGAATGGGGAAAGCTTCAGGGAAGCACAACAGGGATGAATGAAAGGCTTTGGAACAATCTCTGTACGAAGAACAACTGCCAGATTTCTGTCTTAAGAATCAGACGAGGGGAAAATAAACTAAAGATAAAAAGAAAAAGAAAATCTGGAGAGGAAGGATAGAAAAAGATCATCTCTTCTGTACAAACAAGATGTTGGGGAATCAAATTAAGGTAATAGGAGAGAGGTTCACGAGAAGTAATGAAGCCATTTTTTGTGCATCAATTCACATAATTGTGAAATTCCTTGCCAAAGTTTATTGTGGATGGGAAGTTTGTGTGAGCTTCAAGAGGAGGCTGGATAATCGCTTAGGAAAATGCATTCACTGGGAGAGCCAGACATGTACAAATCATGTCTGTTTCAGAAATAAATGAAGGACAAGAGTACTCAAAGCACCATGATCACCTTCTTGACATCTACTTTTTGGATGTTGTCAGAGGAAAAATACTGAGCTAACTGGACTTTTAGTCTACCTTATGGGAGCTTTTGTTGTCTCAGTCTTTTATGCTAAAATATGAGGGTAAAATTGAGTGGTTTGTTTGGTTTGGTTTTCGGGGTTTTTTTTGACAAAGGAGGAAAACAGACTTGCAGTGTGTTAAGCGTATGACAAAGAAAAGGATGGGCCAGGAGAAGGTGATAATGTCATATCACCCAAGATGTTAGTCTGACGCCTTATATACACAAGATTGGTGGTTTCCATTATTGCCAGTATTAGAATCTTAATTATTTTCATGATGGTTTTGCAGAATACTTTTTTTTTTTAATCACGTTATCTTGAAATCAGTCTGCCTTTTTCATTTCTTCAAATGAATACCTTTGCATGTAAAAATGGGGGGGGGGGGGGGGGAAGATGGTTTGGCTCAGACAGAATGGTATTTTTCAACGATTTTAATAGACCGCTTTCTTCTGGTAGCGTTGACATTGACTGTGGTGGGAGACAGCACAGGGTTATTAAGAATGTTTCCTGCTCTTTAAATCACTGATTACTTTTCTTGAAACTGCTAATGATATTCACACTGCTCAGCGTTGAACCATGGGGATCATGAAGTTCCTCTGCCAATGTCACTGGGGTTTCTCGCTCTCTACAACTACAACAGGAAGGTTGTACAGAGGTGGGGGTTGGTCTCTTCTCCAAATTAACAGGCCATAGGACAAGAGGAAATGGCCTCAAGTTGTGCCGGGGGAGGTTTATATTGGATATTAGGAAAATTTTTTACACTGAAATGGTTATTAAGCATTGGAAGAGGCTGCCCAGGGCAGTGGTGGAGTCGCCATCCCTGGAGGTATTTAAAAGACAGGTAGACATAGTGCTTAGAGATATGGTTTAGTGATGGTTTTTGTCAGAGTCAGGTTGATGGTCGGACTAGAGGATCTGAAAGGTCCCTTCTAACCTAGACAATTCTGTGATTCTATTCCCTTCTTGGTAGGGTGTTCAAACGCGTGTTCTTGGGATGGACAGCACCGTGTTGGCAACCAGCAGCTTCCCGGGGCCAGTGTAGTGTGATGGACTCCACGTGCCTGCAGGGCCAGACAAACTTTGGAAATAAATTTTGCTGGGATGATGAGGTGGGACGTGAAACTGGTAAAAGCAGTGGGTGCTTGAGTACTGGGTGAAGAAAAGGAGGCCTGGGGAAGTTCGGTTGATGAGTGTTAGTGCTGAATATAGGATGCAAAGAAGTGGGGAATGAGTAGATAAGGATGAAAAAGTGCAGGATGTTTCCCCTCCGTTGACCAGTAGGTCGGTGTGTCCTGAGTCAGGCTAAACCTTGCCAGCTGTAGGAGCTGGAAAAGAAGGATGACTAATTTCATTTGTTGCAGAAAGAAGAAAAATGTGTTTGGCCGCATATTAGATTAGAATCTGATCTAATCCACAAATAAGATTAGAACTGAAGATAGTGGTGGTATTTTTAGGTGTGGTGCTGGTTCTTTAGGTGTGCTGTTTAGCTAACGGTACCTAACTAGATGGACATCTAATTGTGCACTCTATGTCATAATGTTAATTGTTACCAAACGCAGAGAACATTAAAAATTCATAGATAAGGAAGGAAATTATTAAATGCTCTATCTATGAGGGAAGTAGCTTTCCATATCAAATATCCCGAATTTTTTATATTTATGGAAAAATTAGTTTTGTGCAGGGAGCATCTTTTTGTGAGAGGATTGTTTGGCCTTTGAGCATGCAATTTTCTGATGGTTTTGCATTATTAAACCATCCAGTACAACCCAGCTGCTAACAGATGAGCAGAACAAATTTCTTGGGGTTTATAAAGTCTGAAATGAATAAAGTCTGAGTTGGCAGAGTTAGTGTAACATAGTATACAAATTATTTTACAAAGACTGACTCTTGAAACTCAGAAACTCTCTAGTCTCTGTATTCTTTTGCTTTCATTATAAAACAACTTCTGAGGGGACTGTCTTTTCTGGAGGAAATCTGAAGGTTGTGATATTTCTAGTTTACTGCTATTTATCAGCCAAAAAACTACTTGATATTTTAATCCGGAGGCAGTTTGCTGTTTCAGAAATAAATTATGAAAAGGCCCCTGAAAAATGATCAATTATTTGACTTCACGTTACATTTGAAATTGTGGAAGAAATTTGGACATGCTTATTCTAAAATGATCCAGGATACTTATGGGTCAGTTTATATTCTTTTCAGAGTTGTATACCTTTTTTTATCTTCTGGGTAGCAAGGAAAAAGTCTTTAACTTGAATATTTTTAAGACTAGAAAAAAATAATAAAAGGTTTTGTTTGTCATGTTTTTTGTAAAATCTCTTGCCTGAATGTTGCATCCTTTGCAGAGACAATACAGTTGTGCAACTGCTTGGGGTGTGATGATCTTAAATATTTCATAAGCGTTACTTTTTCTATGTTTAGTTGTCACAGCTTAGACTTGCTGTGTCAATTCATTGCTGGCAGCCTACTTGAAACTGAATGTCAAACAGCTTCTTACTGTGTTCCAGAACGAGTCCTTAGGCTGGCTCGGTTCTAAAATTCAGGTACGCAAAATGAAATGTGGAAAAAGTTTTAACAGACAAAGTAAAATTCTGAAAGCATTGCCAAAAAAATCTGGAACGGTACTCCTTGTTTGACTTGATATTTTTACTAGTCACTAGATTTTGCATAAGAACGTATACTAACTTTTATGGTCATTCTTCAAAATGCTTTTAGTTGCCATAGAAGATCCTTGGTATGCTGTTTTAGTCAAGTGAAAAAAAATGCAGCTTGCTTTATTCTCTAGGCAGTAGAATTTGTTTTTCATGAGTTACAATCCCCTTCGCAAAATCTAATAACTCCTAGAGCAAACATCGATCTACTATGTCGTGAAAAGAAATAACTTTCCTAAAGTATATTAAAATTCTTGTTTTGACACAACAGTTCAGTAATAAATCATACTAGAACCCCTTGTTTGAATTTTGACATAGTTTAGAAATATCGTATTTCACTGAATAATTTTTTTTAAGAAATGTTTGCCTATTTCAGAAAAGCATTTTACTTTATACAAAAACTTCAAATATAGATGTCTGCACTATTGATTGGAAAATATTCACAAAAGGATGCAAGTGAATACACCCTGGTATTAAGCAGTGCCATGATTTATTTATTTTTATTTTTTGTGAATGTCAAGATTTTTGGAATCTTCATTGATGAGCTTCCTTGTTCTGTTTGTGGGTTGCTTGTTTGGGGGTTTGGTTAGGTTTTCCTTTTTTTACACTTTATTGTAAATTTAGCTCAGAATGAACAGGTTCTATAAACTGTTTCTCTTATTGTTTTTATTGTTTAAACAGAGCTTAATTGCTTCACAAGGAGCTCAGTTGTGTGGGAACATCCCTCCTGAGACTAATTAATGCAAGCTGATGTCACTTTCAGCTTACTGTATCTGATCTTTGTCATGATGATATATGTAATCTATTTAACTGTTCCAACTGCACAGAGACTAGAATAAATGAATATGCCTGTGTAGGGTTGACAAATACTTAGACAATTTTTCTTACTTAGCTTGCCAAGGTAAATTTAGAAAATAATCTTTTATTCCCCCTAAAAGTAATCAAGACACATTGAAAAGCTCAGAACTAATTATATATATAATATAACTATATATATATAACTATTTATATATTTTTATATATGTAATATATATATATTAAAAAAAAATAATCTGGGAATATCCTGAAGTTCTATGGCTACATGAAAAAACTTTAATCTCTGGAAACCTTGCTGATATTTAAACTGTGCCAATGTGCTCTTCTAATTCTCACCAAGGCAGTGTACTTCCATGTTCTACAGAAAATAGACCGCTGTGCATTAAGGGGCAGGTGGGAGATACAGAAATGACTCGATCTACAGTAAATCAAAGGGAGAAAAAAAGATTGCCAAGTGGTGTATTTTCAGCTTGTGTTACTGACATGACTACTGGATTTTTTTAAAAAAAGCACACGTAAAACATGCATAATCTGTCTACCTGGATTTAATTTTTTTCCCTTAGATGGTAGAAAATAAGGAAACAAACTTTTAAAGGTGAAATATCCTCCACAAGCAAAAGAGAGACAAGTATTTTGGCTGATTATGAAGTTCCATCTGTGCCATATTTTGTTCTCAACCAACAGTTCATGAAAACAGTTCATGTCTTTAGCTTTTATTTGTGTAAATATTTTACACGTGAACTTCTATAGGGAAACAAAATAGATTTTGTTGTTAGCTTGTCTCTTAAATTAAAAAAATTCTATATTGGTACTGGCTAATTTAGACACTTCCTGCCTACCTAAGCATGTTAAATTACAGTCTGTTGGCTACAGCTGGCAGTGTTTGAGAGTTATGTCCGATGCGTTTTAGAATTCATGAAATACATGAGGTGGTTGATCTTGTGATTCACTTCAGAAAGGCACTGTTTTAGTAAAAGTAAATTTTTTTCAAAAATTACCTCTTAAAATGTAAGTTCAAACTGGTATCTGACTGAAAGAATTGTTTGGCTATAGCTTTTCTTGCACAATAGCTTTTTTTAGACTTTTGGGGGATTTAGCAATGTTACAACAAAGCTGGAAGCAATACAGTTTGCTCAATAATGTGTTTTGCTTCTATAAATAGAAACAGCACACGTTAGGGTTTCAGACTGTGTTTGCCAGTATTTATTTGGAAACTTGTGTTTAGAAGTTACTAGTCACGTTTGCAAAAAGTAGCGCAATGAAAAATAGTAGAGGTTGCTGTTTCTATTACTTGCTGCATGGTAATGGGTATCTTTGCCTTTTTAACGTGTGAAGTCTCCAAAATAAAAGATGGAAGATGGGAAGTAATCAGAAATATTTAATATTGTTGGACTACACAAGTGACAGTAAAATCTCAAGTCCTTGCAGGCAAACGTTCACTTGAAGATGTGGCCTTGAAAAATCTCAAAGTTTATTCTATGTGATGTGTTTTCTGAAGATTTTAATTGAGTGGATTTACAGTTAGTCCTCCCAATCAATATGGCCTTTGGATATCAGAAAGGAGATTAGTCTAACGCTAACACCAGATTCTGCCTCCAGAAATCTTATAAATCACTTGAAAGAGAACAATAACAATAGTTGTAAATTTCATACTCAATCTATTAACTTCGTAGCAAACTCCAGAAGTCTAAAATCAAAAACTGTCTGATTCCATACCATGCATAAGGACGTTATCAGTATTCCATGATCCAAGAGGTGAGCCAGCCATTTCCAGCCTCCCAAAGGTTTCTATTGTTTTTGCGGAGGACAAACGAGCCAGAATCAAGTTCCAACCCAGTTGTTTATTTCTCAAAAAGTAGTTGACATTTGGCAGAAATTGATCTGCCTCTCAAAGTTAATCTAATACTTGTTACTCCAAGTGAAGAAACAAATCTGTCTTTAATCACTGTGGTGACTTTTTGCATAACAATTAATCTGTTATTGAGTTATTGACATTATTAATGGAATGATTTTTAAGAGCCTACTCTTATTCAAGAACATTTTATTTGCTCTCATTCTGTGTTTCTAAGTACTAAAATTCCAAGTGTATTTTACTTCATGCACTATCATGGTATGCAATAAAAGTACTGATCTAATTATTATTTGGCAACATCTAATATCAGACTCATTGCTTGGAGAAAAATGAATGATTCCCCCCTGCACCACCTTCTGATTTCTTCGGGCTTCTCTCTTGATTTTTCTTTCCTGTTTTTTTTAATGTCTTTTGTTGATTTTACATGTTGCTTGCCATTCTGCATTTGTTATTTTAGCAATAGCTCAACTTTTGTGCTAGTATAATATTATAACAACAATTCAGAATACTCCATAACTTATCCTCATTATATATTCATTGTACTAGATCTCCTGGCATAGCAAACTCTCTTATAGAGCTGCCACAAATCACACCATGTTAGCAGGCTATGTTTTTCACTGCAGACAATACTGATCATAGTGACCGAGCAAGGAGTTCTAGGATTAAGAGTCACGTCCTATGTTTCAGTTACTTTTCTGTGGAAGACTTCCCTTTTTCCTTCTCCTTGCTATTTCCACAAGCAATCTGATTATTTGAATGTCTAGCATGGGTTGGGGGCTTTTATATCTGATTTTTGAGTACTCAAGAGATCTTTCGAACAAGTAGAATAGTCTTGCTACAGCTTTTCTCGCTGTTGGGGGAAGGTGAGTGCAGTTATTTTGGTCCTTCTTAGTAACAAAATGTAGGTTCATTTTGCAGATTGCAGCTGAATCCATGTTATAGCTCCCTTGAATACAACCCCGAGCGGCACTGGTTGGGAAGACAAAGGCTCTGCCGTTGTGGCCTTGGCCTCTGCTCCAGCAGCAGCGAGGCAGAGCGTGCCAGCTGAACGGTTATCTGCAAAGAAGCTTGGAAATCCCTCCTAGCATAAACATCTCATTTGTGTATCCAACTGGACACGGCCTGGATTAACCAGGTTGTGCACCACCTGGAATGGTTCTGCAGACCAGGGTATGGCAGATGGCTTTGCAGAGGCAAAGAAAGCTTCCTCTCTTTGCCTTCAGCACAGCCCTGGCTCTATGATTTCAAAGTCATTTGGAGCAGTTAGGAAACCTAGAACACCTCTGCTTTACCCAGCTCTCCTCCTGCTCCATCATCTTCAGATTATTGGGTAGCCAGGTGCGCTCTGAGGGTGGAGAGGATTAAAAAAAGCACTAAAAGAAAGGCACAATGTTTATAGTACAGAAAATAGTTCACAACATCAGGAATGTATAACAATCTGGTGAGACTATAGCACTACCCAGACCATGGTTTCCATTGGTGGTGTTTTCACTGTTACTTTTTCTTTCCATTCTTGACTTCTCTAGGATTTATTTATAACTTGCAATTTTTCTCTTTTTTTTTTTTTTAAAGATCTGTATTTCTTTATAGACTACCTTATATCCTTTTTGTTTTTGGTTTTTGTTGTTTTGTTTTTTTTTTTCCGCAGGAATCTTTCAAGTTCTGGCTGTCTAATTTCTTACAGTTTTGCTTTCTGCTATAAGAATTTGACTCTGTTCTTAGTCTTCCTTATCTTTCTCTTTGTCCTATCTTCCTCACTTGTGTATCAAATTGGAAATATCACAATGATTCCTCACAGGAATCACAATGAAGCGCTGTGTCTCTTTGAAAATACGATTATAATTAAAATCGATTTTGTGCAAAAACATGCAATGGAAGAATTAGTGCTATTTAGCTCCTTTTACTGTGATGCTCCTGGAATTCGAAGTCATTGGTTAATGATGAGCTGTTGATACCTTGTACTCGATGATAAAGAGCAAAGACTACTTAAAGAAAGAGTTAAACTCTGTTGTAGTGTACAAAGTGATTCTGAAATAGTTGTTCTTTCTATTAAGACAAGATGTCAAAATCACTGTATCCTCCCCAACCCCAAATAGATTCAATCAGTAGTTAAAATAACTGAAAAAAACCCCACACAAGCAAACCAAAAAAAAAAAAAACCAACAAAGAAATCCCCAAACAAACCAACATAAAAAAGCCACCCCACAATTAAGAAAAGCCTTTTTTTTCTTTAATTGACAGATCTTGCCTTTCCTATCTTGGGGAGGACTCAGTGTCCATGACAGTACCATAAGGTCACTGGATATTAGTGTGATGGGTATTCCTTGATTTTTAGGGCAGTTGACGTTGTGGAAGAATGAGAGCATGGCCAAATGCTATTAGCCATGCAATCGTTCCTGTTAGGAATTATGGTGATGCTAATTTTTATCTATGCTTTCAGACCTTTCCACAACATGACACCAGCACAGATGGCAATGCGATAACACAATAAATCCCATAGGAAGCTTGTTGCCATCGGAATAGGTGAGGATTGCAGATCAGTACAGAAGGGTTGTCCTTATGTGCAAATGCCTTAGTCCGCAACAGAAGCTCAAATCTGTGAAACTTATTTATCCGTTCATCTTGAGTCACTTTTAATGCTAGCTGACCACAACTCTTGCTCAACCTTCAGGGAAACAAACCATGCATAGTAAATCTCTCTGATTATTCTGATGTACAAGGACCATAGGCCCAGATTACAAATACTGTTTTTAGATGCTTAATTCATGTTGATTTAAGTAGGGCTATGTATCTAAGCAACTTTGACATTAAAAACATTCCCTTCTGCTGTTTATTGCAGACAAAATGACTAGTGTCTTATATTCCAAGTGACGTTGTTTGGAGTAGAACCGGAATCTCTGCTGTTTTCTTTCTTACCGCTAATAGAAGAAGCAGATACAATTCTATACATTTTTTCCTTGTCCTTTTTAAGGAGTCATTTTGGGTTCAATCACGTTTTGCACCATAATACTACTTTTATTTCTGAAGAATGTGTGATGGGACCTGCTTTCCTGGAAATGGCTAAACATCTGCCTGCTGATGGGAAGTAGGGGTTGAATTTCTTGCTTTGCTTGTATGCACAGTTTTTGCTTTCCCTGCTCAACTGTCTTTATCTTAACCCACGAGTTCTCTCACTTTTACTCTTCCAATTCTCTCCTCATCCCACTTCAGGGCAGTGAGCGAGCGGCTGGGTGGGCCTGAGCTGCATGCAGGGGTTAAACCACAACGACTGTGTATAACATCTGTGTAGCGTAAAGACTTTTGTAATCTCATAAAAGTAGTTGGTAGTTAGTGATTTTTGAAACAGTGAGGAAACCTGGCTTATTTTTTCCTTCTATTTTTAAAAGGAAAAGTCTTATTGCAGAGTACCCAGCACTTCCAACCATGGAGTTACCTGCGCTTTTTTAATATCCTTATCCAATGCACTTCAAACTTTTTTGTTTGGCATAAATAATTTCGCACCATATTCCAAAACACATGGTGACCGACTCAACCTGCTATAATGCGTTCCTCGTTAAAGATGCGTTCCTCAGCCTAACCTCAGAAAGAAAATAAGCTATCAAACAAGGAAGCATAAAATCAGGAAAGGTCCACAGAGTCTTTAGATGAAGCGTCACTAACCGTCAGGAGAACAGGAAGCAAAGATAATTGCAGAAGGATAAACCTCACAACAGTCTAAGGGAAAATGGGGAATGTCTGGGTTTAACCTTTAGAAAAAGATGGAGTGAATTCCAAGTTTGAAACAGAATTGGAAACCACATAATGGGGTTTTGTATTGAATGTTCATCAAAACTCTAATGATTTTCACTTTTAAGCTGTCTGCTTTGTGAGAAAGAGGAGTGTCCCTCTGTTCTCCTGTCCCCTGGCAAGATCACAGGTAAAGCTGTAGCGTATGAAGTCATAGAATCATAGGGTTGGAAGGGACCTCTGGAGATCATCTAGTCCAACCCCCCTGCCAGAGCAGGGTCACCTAGAGCAGGTTACACAGGAACATGTCCAGGCGGGTTTTGAATGTCTCCAGAGTTGGAGACTCCACCACCTCTCTGGGCAGCCTGTTCCAGTGCTCTGTCACCCTCAGGGTAAAGAAGTTCCTCCTCATGTTTAGGTGGAACTTCCTATGTTCAAGTTTGTGCCCATTGCCTCTTGTCCTGTCCCCAGGCACCACTGAAAAGAGCCTGGCCCCATCCTCCTGACACCCACCCTTTAAGTATTTATAAGCGGTGATAAGGTCACCCCTCAGCCGTCTTTTTTCCAGACTGAAGAGACCCAAATCCCTCAGCCTTTCCTCATAAGAGAGGTGTTCCAGTCCCCCAATCATCTTTGTAGCCCTCTGCTGCACCCTTTCCTTGTGGCCTTCTTGGCCACAAGGGCACATTGCTGACTCATGGTCATCCTGTTGTCCACCAGGACTCCCAGGTCTCTTTCAGCTGAGCTGCTCTCCAGCAGGTCAGCACCCAACCTGTACTGGTGCATGGGGTTGTTCCTTCCCAGGTGCAGCACCCTACACTTGCCCTTGTTGAACTTCATAAGGTTCCTCTCTGTCCAACTCTCCAACCTGTCCAGGTCTCTCTGTATGGCGGCACAGCCTTCCGGTGTGTCAGCCACCCCACCCAGCTTGGTGTCATCAGCAAACTTGCTGAGGGCGCACTCTATCCCCTCATCCAGGTCATTGATGAATATGTTGAAGAGGACTGGACCCAGTACTGACCCCTGGGGAACACCACTCGTCACTGGTCTCCAACTAGACTCTGTGCCCCTAATCACAACCCTCTGAGCTCTATCTTTCAACCAGTTTTCTATCCACCCCACTGTCCATTCATCTAACCCACACTTCCTAAGCTTCCCTATGAGGATGCTGTGGGAGACCGTGTCAAACGCCTTGCTTAAGTCAAGGTAGACCACATCTACCGCCCTCCCCTCATCTATCCATCTAGTCATGCCATCGTAGAAGGCTATCAGATTAGTCAGACATGATTTCCCCTTGGTGAATCCATGCTGAGTACTTCTGATAGCTTTCCTTTCCTCCACGTGCCTTGAGATGACACCCAGAACGAGCTGTTCCATCATCTTTCCAGGGATGGAGGTGAGGCTGACCGGCCTGTAGTTCCCCGGCTCCTCCTTCTTGCCTTTCTTGAAGACTGGAGTGACATTGGCTTTCCTCCAGTCCCCAGGCACCTCGCCTGTTCTCCAGGACTTTTCAAAGATGATGGAGAGCGGCCCAGCAATGACTTCTGCCAGCTCCCTCAGCACTCTCGGGTGCATCCCATCAGGGCCCATGGACTTGTGAATATCTAGATGATCTAATTGGTCCCTCACTCGCTCCTCCTCAACCCAAGGGAAGTCGTCTTCTTTCCCTGTTACTTTATTCAATGCCTGGGACTCCTGAGGGCTGGGCCGAGCAGAAAAGACCGAAGCAAAGAAGGCATTCAGTAACTCTGCCTTCTCCACATCCTCCGTCACCATGACTCCTGCCTCATTCAGCAGTGGGCCTACAACTTCTCTGGTCTTCCTTTTGCCTCCAATATACTTGTAGAAGCTCTTTTTGTTGTGCTTGATGTCCCTAGCCAGGTCTAATTCCAAGGCGGCCTTGGCTTTCCTTGTTTCATCCCTGCACGTTCTGGTGGCATTCTTGTAATCCTCCCAAGGGGTCAGTCCCTTCTTCCACTTATTATAAACTTCCTTCTTCCACTTGAGCTTTTTCTGAAGCTCCCTGCTCAACCATGCAGGTCTCCTGCGTCCCTTGGCCGATTTCTTTCTCTTAGGGATGCACCGATCCTGAGCTTGGAGGAAGTGGTCTTTGAATATCAACCAGCTTTCTTGAGCCCCTTTGCCTTCCAGAGCCCTAGCCCACGGGATCTCTCCAAGCAGTTTCTTGAAGAGGTCGAAGTTAGCCCTCCTGAAATCCAAGGTTGTAATTTTACTTCTTGTTGTTGTTTTGTGGATAGTACCCATGATCCTGAACTCAATCATTTCATGATCACTACAACCTAGGGTGCCCCCAACCTTAATGTCCTCCACCAATCCCTCTGTGTTTGTCAGTACCAGGTCTAGAAGTGCTCCTCTCCTTGTTGGCTCCTGTACCACCTGTGTCAAAAAGTTGTCATCAATGCACTGGAGGAGCCTCCTGGACTGTGCATGCCTGGCTGTGTGGTCTTCCCAGCAGATATCGGGGTGATTGAAGTCCCCCATGAGAACCAGGGCCTGCGCTTGCGAGGCTACCTTCAGTTGTCTGTAGAAAGCCTCATCAGTCTCCCCATCCTGATCAGGTGGCCTGTAATAAACACCCACAACAGCGTCCCTCATATTTGCCTGTCCCTTAATCCTCACCCATAAGCTCTCAACCCGCTCTTCATCCGCCCCTAGTGAGAGCTCGATGCATTCCAAATGCTCTCTCACGTAGAGTGCAATTCCACCACCACGCCTTGCTGGTCTGTCTTTCCTGAAAAGGACATAGCCATCCATGACAGCATTCCAGTCATGCGAGTTGTCCCACCACGTCTCAGTAATTGCAATGAGATCATGGCCCCGCAACCGCACACAGACCTCCAGCTCTTCCTGCTTATTCCCCATGCTGCGTGCATTGGTGTATAAGCATTTCAGAGAGGGAGTTGTGTGTGTAGTTTTGACCCTTGAGATGTGGTGTGCCTTCTGGCTTTCAGAAATACTGGCACACTGGCGCACGAGCGCTGAGCAACTACACGCTGGCACCTCACCAGCAAGCCCAGTACCATCCCCACCCCCCTTCAGATCTAGTTTAAAGCCCTCTCAATGAGCCCCGATAACTCTTGTCCTAGAACCCTTTTTCCCCTGGAGGTCAAGGTATTCCTGCCTGTTACCAGCAGGCCAGGAGTTTTGTAGATCAGGCCATGATCAAAGAACCCAAAGTCCTGCCGGCAGCACCAAGCTCGAAGCCAGGCATTGATCTGCTGGCTCCTTCTATTTAGCCCCTCATCATTCCCCGCAACTGGGGGAATAGACGAGAACACAACTTGCGCTCCCGATCCCTTGACCAGCCGTCCCAGGGTCTTGAAATCTTTCTTCATTGCCCTTGGACTTCTTCTTGTTACCTCGTCGCTGCCTACCTGAAAGAGCAAAAGTGGATAGTAGTCTGAGGGCCGTACCAGGGAAGGAAGCATCCTCTTCACGTCCTTGACCCGGGCCCCAGGGAGGCAGCAGACCTCCCTATGTACCGGGTCCGGCCTGCATATTGGGCCTTCTGTTCCTTTCAGTAATGAGTCACCTATGACAAGGACCCGTCTTTTCTTCTTTACCACAGAGGTTTTGATGCAGGGGGAGGTCTGACTAGACCTTGCTGGCGGCTCCAGGGTAGGAGAAATAGGAGAAATATTGTGCTCGTCATCATCCAGGTTCCTCTGTAGAGCACTGTACCTGTTAAGTAATGGCACCTGGGAAGATGGGGTAGTCATCGGGCAGTCTCGAGTGCAGCGCCTGTTGCGCCGCGCAGGAACTTCCTGCCATTGCCCCCTGTCCTCCAGGTTACCGCCTTCAGTTGAGGTGAGAGAGGATATGGAGCTCTCTGTTGCAGGGGTTTTATCTGCCTGCTGGGTTTCTGTCATGGGATGCAGGATTCTGCTCCAGGAATCTATCTCCCTCTCGCATTCCCTGATGCTCCTCAACCTACTTACCTCCTCCCTGAGCTCCATGACTAATTGGAGAAGATCCTCTACCTGAGCACATCTCCTACAGGTATGCCCATCATTGCCATCCGACACTGGCGTAAGAGTAGGGCATACCCTACAGCCCGATGTCTGTGTGGTAGCATGTTCCCACAAGAGCTCCGTCTGAGAGGCGGCATCAGACCTGGTGGTTGTGGAGCTCATGGACGCCACAGTCATCTTGCGAGTAGTTACCATCACTACCTAGCTGGGTTAGCAGTCTTTCAGCTCTGTCCTGCACGAACTGCTGTGCAGACCGCAGTGATTGGACTGGTGTGTCACACCCTGCTTGGCCACCCCCTTCTCCAGCCCAGGAAGTACACTCTCGTTGTGGTGCACCTGGGTGATACCTCGGGTCACACCCAGGGAACGCCCCCTTGCAGCTCGCTTGCTCAGTGTTTGCTCAGTGCGCAGCGACCAGGTCGCTGCGCTCCCAAAAGGTTTCTTTTATGAGGGGGGAGAGTGGTCCCACCCTCTGCTCGTTAACACCTGCCGCCGGGGGTGGTGGCTCCTCCCTCGGCTCCTCAGCTGTCCCCGCCCCCCAGAAGGGCCGGGTACCGGCTCGGGCTGGCCCCTCTTCCTGGCTTTAAAAGCCTCAAAAACGAGCCCCTGGCCGTTTCTTTGCCGCGATTTCCTTCCCCAGCACAGACTTACCTGCACTGGAGCTGATCTCCTCGGCAAAAAAGTCTCGGGCATATAACTGATTCCCACTTCAGTTATATATTTGGTCAGACTTGTTAGAATGCGAAAAGCATTTTATTTCAATTCTCGTTCTTTTTCTTGATTTAGGGGGGGAAAAGAAAAAGAAAGAAAAAAAAAATCGTTTGCTTTCTGTTAGAAGTATGCGAATGAACAAGTGAAATATCAATGTTAAATAAGGTCAGAAAAGTTGTAGTGAGATTGAAGTTACTTCAAAAAGCCATAAGTATTGGATTTTTAGCTTCCTATGCTTTGTTGTTCTGCCTATTCCTTTTCTGTGTGTGCATGTTTATATAAATAATGGCAGCAGTAACCCAGGGAAAGAACAGAGGAAAGTAAGGGGGAGAGCAGTGGTGGGGAGATGGAGGTTAAAAGAACTGATAGTGAACAAGAGAAACATTGGTAACATCTTAAATAAAAGATGAGCATAATAACATTGCTCTTGTCCTGGGAGCTCTGTAAGCATGGGGCGGATTTGATGTGGAAGAGGATTGCATTTGCTCTTGGAGTTGTGGTTCCTGCTAGGGTCAGCGCTGAAAGATTTTTCTCGACTCAAAATGCTTGTTCTGTCTCAGGGAACTCCTGGTTTTACCTTCCAGGTGGGTTGGAAGGTGCTTCAGTTTGGCTAGAATGGGACAGGGATGATGTTACTTCCGTGTTCTACAGAGATGCCATTATCACAGAATCACAGACTGGCCGGGGTTGGCAGGGCCCTCTGGAGATCACCCAGTCCCACCCCCGGCCAGAGCAGGGTCACCCAGAGCAGGTGGCACAGGAACGCGTCCAGGCAGGGTTGGGATGTCTCCAGAGACGAAGACTCCCCCACCTCTCTGGGCAGCCTGTGCCAGGGCTCTGCCACCCTCACAGCAAAGAAGTTCCTCCTCATGCTGAGATGGAATTTCCCATGTTCCGGTTTGTGCCCGTTACCCCTTGTCCTGTCCCTGGGCACCATTGAAAAAAGTCTGGTCCCATTCTCTTGACACTCACCCTTTAGCTCTTGCTGAGCATTGATGAGATCCCCTCTCAGCCTGCTTTTCTCCAGGAGGGACTGCCCCAGGTCTCTCAGTCTTCCCTCAGCAGAGAGATGCTCCAGTCCCTTGATCACCTTCATAGCCTCTGCCGGACTTGCTCCAGCAGGTCCCTGTCCTTCTCGGACTGGGGAGCACAGAACTGGACACGTGGATGGCACTAGAAGACATTTGCCAGTTTCAGGTGGTGTCTGTGGTTACATAGGAGGAAAACTCAAACATTTTACTTTGTAGTTCGAAAAGGAAAAGGTGCTTCTTTCTAGTGTTGGCAATAACTTTCAAACATCTGCCTACCTGAGCTGTTTGAAGCATTTGTATTTCAAATGCAGCAGTGGTTGAAAGAGGATAAACATTCATGAGCGGAAAAAAATCGAGATAAGTTGTGATGCACGACGTTACTACATGCTTCATGCAGGGAGAGAAAATTGGACACACTTGGTCGTGATGAGGCTCAGCCAGAATTTCACACACGAAATATCGACTGCCAGATGCGCTTTATCTGTGCTAGGTGGAAGAAGAATATAAATGAGGCCAAACACCTGTGTGTGTAAACTGGAATTTCAGATAATGTTTTATCACTCTGGTTATGTTTGTAGTATTTGGATTTGTCACTTTGGGAAATTGCATGACACCGCTAATATGTCGTTAAAAGAATGACTTAGAGCTAGGGATTTTTGATTAATCATGTTACTTGTAAATATATCCCAAATCATGTGTCCTGGAACAAAGTATATGAATTGTAGGACTCGACAGCTGAAACGTGACTTCTGTTTTCTGAATGCTGAGGCCAGGAGTAACTGTGAATCTTTGATGCAACACGCTTGCACTTGCTCATCCTCAGGAGAAGTTATTCCATTTCCCACCCTCAAGCAAATGAAACCTGTATTTCTGCTTCGTAGCAAGGTCTACTATGGATTGGCTTGTGATTGATAAAATAAAGTATGGCATATGTTGGAAAAAGTTAAAAGGCATCACAGTCATTACTCTTTAAAAACCCAATTCCTATTATAGTGAGAATATTTCTGTATTTTTCTTTACGTATTGATTTTATTTGATTTATGAAGTATTAAAATTTTAAGCAAACTGTTGACGTAAAAATTTAGAAGTTCACATAAGTTATAATGAAATGAGAAAAGTAGGGGAAGAGGAGAAGAAACTAAAACCTGTCACAAGGAAGCAGCTTTTATTATTTTCACGGATATCAGTAACATTTGGCAAGACTCCAACACCATTCTGAGACTTCACCAGCTTGTGCCAATGTGCTTGCTGGCATAAGTCAAACAATTTTTATTCCAGAGACTCCATTCCCAATATTTTCGGCAAACTCAGTGTTAGAAAGCCAGAAAACTCCTGAAATGGTTGATATTTTTTTTTTTTTAGCTCTGTTTCCACTAGGAAAAGTGGCAAACCTTAGGGAATAAGAAATTATCACGTATAAATTGAATACATTGAAACTATTTTAATAGGAAAGGTAAAAAGAAAAATGGACATCTATGAGTAAAAAAAAAAAAAAGCAGCATAAAAGGGATTATTATAAAGGGACTTTTACCAAAGAGATCTAGCAGGATTTTTCCATTTCTGATTTCTAAGATTTTTTTTGTTTTGTTTTTTTGTTCTCTGAAATAGTCTTGTATTTCAAACCACCTTTAGCCCTCAACAGTACAATAAGGCTATTATCAGCTCCTGTTGCAGGGATGGCCTGGAGAAAAACCAGAGCTTGTTTCAGTGATATGAGTTTTATTTCTTTGCTACTTTTTGTTAGTGACATGATAGGCAAATTCAATCTCTTTGGGATGGTGAGAAGGAGGGGTGCTCTGGTTAAGGGAGGAGTGAACTGAGGACTGGGCTGTTTGCGCACTAGAAAGCTTTGACTGGAATGGAGCTCCTTCTTTTTGGCTTCTGGTAAAATGTTTTGCTCTTTATTCATATTGGACAAATGCATGTAGATTTTTGGACAATATTTTTACATGGATCTTGGTATAAAAATGTAATACTGAGAAATATATATATCTATCGTGTACTCACTGCTTGCAAAGCATAAGGTGAAATGACTATTCGGAAAAAAATTTACACTGAAAGGGTTATTAAGCACTGGAACAGGCTGCCCAGGGAAGACGGGTAGATGTAGTGCTTAGAGATACGGTTTAGTGATGGTTTTTGTCAGAGTTAGGTTGGTGGTTGGACACGATCTGAAAGGTCCCTTCCAACCCGGGCAATTCTAGGATTCTATGATGTCTCAATTGATAAAGCTTTTCCCTCATTTACCATATAGGAACAATTCATTTTTTGAAAGACGCATTGATTGTGTTTTGAATTTTTGAGATAGGGACATGACTGAGAAAACAATATTTGAAAACGGTGGCAAGGTTCTATCATTAAACTGTAGGGCAGGCAGAACTGTATTTCTCTCTTCTACAGGGAGTAATGTTCATCTACAGATGTGAGGCCTCATGAAGCCCAGAAATATTATGGTTCTCCTAATAAAAAAACCCCTGCTGTCAGTTTAACTGTGATAACATGTCATAAAACTAAGTTTCTTCTTGCAGGAAATACTTTAAAATTGCATCTATGGGTATAGAGAGAATATATGAGGACAAAAATACCAGAAACCGGTAGAGAGTTTTTGGAGGATGGTTTAGATGAGAATCCATGTGATGTTGCCCCTTAAAGTCACTTGGGCTGTGCAAGGGGGGTGCAGGGCACCTCTAGGATGAACTTTGAGAAAGTAGTTCCCAATTCCGTCTGCTCTACTGTAAATCAGTTCTACTACTGAAAAAGGAAGCCCCTATCTCCTCCTAAATGCAGCTGTTCATTCTCAATATAGGAATGGTTTTGTTCATTTACTACACTACAGATTTTTCTACCTGTCTCATTTGTGCAGGTTTGGGATTTTGCTTTTCTCCTTCTTTTGATGACACTAATTTTACTGAAATAAATTAAAAAAAAAGGAAAAAAGGTTGATACAAGTTTACGTAGGTACATGGATTTGTCCTTCCTCCTTTTCTTAGAAACAAAATAATTCCCACAGGATATGCATTTACTGGTTTTATTTCTTACGTGACAGTGGGCTATCAAAGTGCAGAGATTAGAAATAACTCACATTTTGCTTTCTTGTAAATATAAGGGATTCCTAGAAAAGATTGTTCCATCCAGTTTATATGGCTTATTAGAGGTCTCTTCTAGCAGCGTAGCAGGGATAGGCCTGGACTCGCTATATTTAAACCATTCAGGGCTGGATTTTTCACTTGGAGATCAGTTGCGTTTACAGACACCTGTCAAGTAGCAGATGGCTTGGTCCTGTGAATGAGCTGGGACTGGAGCACGGGTTGGCCGTATTTGCTATGATGTCACTGAAAAGACAGTATTTCTAACATAGAACTATTTGTATACTATGCTAATGCTGTAAAAAGATCAATTTTTCTACCCTTTGGCCCTAGATAATGCCCTTAAACCAGGTTCTGGAAAATTACTTTTTTTTTTCATTTTTTTTCCTCTTGAAACCTTTTGAATTACGTAGGCACATTGGCAGGTACTAAATAAATTGTGATCACTTAAGAGAAAGACATTGCCATCATCGATGATAATTTAATGAGGGTATTTGCTCAAGGCACTGTAGCAAGAAGGTACACCTTATGCTGTAAATTCACCTTGTGTCTTCTGGTACGCTGCTTTCCATTCAGGCTACTCTACAAATAATTGAAAACAAGGAGTTAAATGAGAAAGTAAAAAAGGACAAAAGAAAAAAAAAACAACCAGAGACAGAACCATTCACTTTAGAAATAATAAGATGAATAATAACACTACATAGCAATGAGTTAATTCTACAAAGCAAAAAGGACATGAAAATGTGATTTCATATTGACCAGTGTTATAAAATGTACTCCAAGGTTGAAGGCGTTTCCTGATCTAACACAGTGGTGCCTCTCCACAGGCACCGTCATTGCTCTTGGCTCTTCATTGCTATCAGTCTTCCTCAGTCAAATGAATTCAGCTCTGGTTCTGTAGTATTTTTGCAAAGCTTGTCTAAGAATTAGTTGGAGGTTCTGTTGCACCCAGAACAGTTCTTAATAAAAAAAGGGAAAGTTGAGGGTCAGATGTTATAAGCAGTCAACTGAACATGCAGCTAAATAAGAGTAAACTTTAAAATGAGTAGTATAATTTTCTGGCATACCTTGGATGTGCTCTTAAAACATTGAGTGTATTCTGAATGAAACAATTCTGCTCATTTTGTAGTTTTTACTCAAACAAAACGATCAAAGACGACAGAACAGCGTTCTCATCTTCTCCATCAGTGATGAAAAGATGCATGACTGCGTGAAACTTCAGGATCGCAAATACATTTCCCTGTCTTGTCTTTGCGCGATCTCCTTTGTATTACTATGTGTCTCAAGTCAGCCAAGAGACTGACTTCCAAAATACATCTTTTTACAGTACAGTTTCCTTTTGACATAAAGTGAGTATGCTTGTAATACAGCAGGGTCTACATCAGTGTGCTTTTGCCAACTCTTTGGGAAAGTTTTTTATGAATAAAGTTTAGATATGAAACTGTGAACGTGTAAAAAAGTACCACGTCACACCAAATGGGGTTTGGTTTTTCTCCCCTGTTTGGTAAAACTAAGCCAAACCAAAGTTAACCTTTCCTGAGTGACTCATGTAGCAATTAAAAATTTCCAATAGTAAATAGAAATTCTGAATTGTCAGTATAATGTTTCCTTTTCTTGCTTATCAGGAAAGGTAATGACATTTTTTTTTTGTTCTAGAGGACTTCTTGACAGAAACTAAGAAATTCAATTTATGACGTGCCTTTCAAAATACCTGCGAAGTATTCACAGAGGGTCTCTTAACAACTTGATGCAAAGTTCATTTAACTTGAAAATCTTTCTATTAATTATGTCTAGTTCTGCCCTCAATTTTTTTTTTTCCAGTTCGAAGCTAGTTCAGGAATACCAGGTGTAATTCAGAAACAGTCCCTTGAACTTGCCTGTGCTGGTACCAGCGTGAGGTCTCAGCTTGCACAGACGAAGAAGTATTAAGGGTTTGTTTAGGCCATAGAGAGGGAAAGGAAAAGCCCGCTGTATTTGGCACTGAAGACATTTTTCACAATAGCAGAAGCCCTTGGCTGATTCTACAAATTTTGTCTGAATTCCTTCCTTTCTTTTCAGACAAGGTCTCATGGTGAGGTTTCCCTGTCCTCAGCTTAAGCTCTGTACAGCAGCCGTAAACAAGAGTTTACTGCAATAAATTTATATGGGCTTTTCTGTTCCTCGCCTTTAGCAAAATAAAAATACGAGAGCACTCAAAAAGGAAGATAAAGTAGAAAAACAAGGTTTGCCTATTACTTCAGCTATGCAACAGGATCACATTTAATAACTGAAAAATCTTGCCCTTTTCATCATTTATAGACAGTCTTAATTGTCTTTGCATAATTGATATTGATCATATCATAATTGAACTGACATGTTTCTAAGCTGACTATAAATTGTAATTTATCATAGAAAAAGTTTAATTGAAACTTAGTATAACTGACTGATGGTTAGTCGTTATGAGGAGCTTTAATAGCATACCCTAAACTGTAAACAAAAAGATTCAAACCTAAAGATAAATATCGATACAAGTCTTTATTTTGTCTGTGCTTCTAGTATAATCTTGGAAGAAGATGAATTACTTCATGAGCATAAACGATGTCTATTGTAATGAAGGCCTTAACTTGCGTGTAACTGCAGAGAATTCATTGCTCAAACCTGATTAGGTGGATTTTCATGTGTTTGCAGAGTTTTTCAAATTGGCCCTTGTCAATGATAATCTAAGATAATATTTATTTCCTTGTTACGTTTCCAAAGATGAACTGAGGTATTATGTTACTTTTCCTCTCTAGCTACCAATAGATGACTTTTAACTGGCGGGGGAAAAGGAATGACGGCTTTGCAGAAACAATTTATGCTGATAAATTCGTGCACATTTTCCACAGAATGATTGGGAGGAATGCAAAGGGACGAGCTATTAATGATCTATCAGATACAGTAATTGTTCTTATTTTTCATATATGTTTTGATTTGTACGAACAGCCCTGACATTAGAGAAGGCGACTCTCTTGTGGTGAGTGGCAGAGTATTTCAAACGTTTAAAATAGATTTTTGCTTTTGTGATTAAATCATAATGAACTTTATTTAGGATTTTATTGAATTATGATGAAAGCTTTTGACGGATATACCTGCTCTGCTGAGTAAGTCAAATGCAGCAGAGCTCATATCTCCTATACGAGTAATAACTCTGAGCACAGGACGTTGGACCACCTCATTGGCCCTATCAGATAAAGCTGATCAACAATGCTTATATTAATAAGCTTCTGAATATAAATTACAGAAAAAATGATGCGTCTTCCTCAAGTCTGCTGTCATTGTACTGTGTTGGATACTTGTACCTGTACATGCAATCAATTACGTTTAATCTTTTCTCTTCCTTTCGTATTATAGTCAAAAAAATTATCTAATAGTTTACAACACTTAAGACTTTAATGTTTCAGGACAGCCTAAGCTATATTATTCGATCAGCTATGTTTCTTTTATTTTAATATGAGTCTAAAAATAAAAATATGAGTTCCAGAGATTGGTTAAGAGTGCATCGAGTTCATGAATCCCTGTGTTTATATTGGTGTTATCTCTGATTTAGGAAGTGGAGAGAAAGACTGGTTGCCCTCTAACTGTCTCTGCTACTTACCATAGCTGCTAATGTTCTTCTATCACTATTTTTAGACATGCTGTCATTATTCAAGACCTTGGCAAATCTTGACCAATAAGGACAAAAAGCTCCCTGTAGCAATAAGAAGACGCACTTTGATGCAAATTTATTTTCTTGACAGGACGCCACATTTCTTACTAATGAATGTATAAATGTTATTAAAACTAGACAAAAAGATGGTGTTCATTATAGTCTGGATCATGATGGCTCAGGGTAGTTCAAAAGGACAAAATCAATGAGTTTATTAATTTATAGCTGTCATTTAAGAAATTTGCTATTGATGTAGGCATTTTCCTTATTTTTTTATACAGTAACCATTTTGCAATACTTATGTTTACAGTGATTAGTGTATTCCACAAAGAATGGTATCATAGAAAAGTAATCTTTGAACTTGCGCGAACAAGCAGTGCCTACAGACTTGTGAATCAATGTGCTTTCGTTTTTCATTTTCAATGATTACTTGAATTATGTCTCAAATAGTCTAGAGGTTTTGACTGATATATCATGTTAGACCTCTAGAGCTGGTAAGACAGATAAGACTGTTTGTGAAAGCAGTTGTGGTGCAGAGTGGGTTTTATTTCTCATGTTATGCTCGGAGTATGTGAAATCTTCCTAATTTGTGACGTGAAAAGGAATTTCAAAAGCTGACATAATCACTTTGAAAGATTTCAAGTGTGACACTTGCTTCTCCTCCCGATGCCTGAATAGGAATCACTGCTGACTCTGGACTTTACATTTTGAGGGATTTGGGGGTTGGAATAAACACCTAAGTGATGGAGAAATTGATTTTCTGCGTCAAATGTTTGTGGTACTTGGGAAAGGAGCATATTAATTCACACTAGATGGTTCTGGTTTTTGATATGCAAATAAAGCTGAATTAGTAAAACTTAGCATCATTGTCTTGTAGCTTTCTATAACGTCTTGCCAGCTACAGGCAGTGCTGACTTCATTGACTTTTGGCAGTAAATATTTGAATTACTACACACTAATTTTTTTTTTTTAATTACTACAAACATCTGATTTTTTGAAAGTAAAGACGTCGGAAGACATTATATCTGTAAAACTTAGTGATTATGTGTATGCAAGTGGGAAAGCCTCAGCGTATTACAAACAATATTTGTGATCCGCTTTCTAGAGGTATTCCATCTCATCAGTTCATTGGCAAAAACCTTCGTCAAATTTGGTTTTGGACCTAATGCTGTTGTTCACCATTCAAAGATGATTTTCAGTCTGTAAAGACAAGTATGCCTGTTGGAAATGTTTTGATCCTGTTCACTTGCCCATCTGAAAAAAAGAAATACACCGTAAACAGCTGAATATGTCTATTCATTGCTGATGAGATTCTCAATGATCTATAGCAGTTAAAAAAAAATAAATGTACTCAATGCATACAAAAGATCTATTAACTTCAAAACAAATTGAGATAGAATGTTGCCTAAGAGACAAACTCAATAAAATTGTACCCTGGTTACAGACAAGTCATTGGAAATGAAGCTTGAAAAATCCATATTATATAATTTCTTTATTATCCAAAATCGAGCGTAGAAGGATGATCTTGTGATTAGGGCAATGGACCAGAAAATAGGCAATTCTAAGTTTAATCGCTGGTTCTGCCTTGCCCTCCATGTATGATATAGACAAAATGACTTCTCTCCTGGTTCTCAGCTACATAAAATCACAATTTATAATAAGTTTTAAGTTTTTCATAAGCATAAGGTGCAGCCAACTGATTTGAAATATAAATTTTGGCTAAGTAATAGTCGCAACTTAAACTTTGGTTCTCAATGAAAGTAACTATGCATGAAATAATAGTTCCTGTTTTTGTATCACAGCCACCCCTCTGGAGGGCACAAGAAAAGCGTCCTCTGCTTTGGTAACCGATGTCATCACATCCTTATCAAAGGAAAATATTTACTGATAATCTTCCAGAAACACGAAACTTTTAGCTTTATATTTAACAGGTTACTGGGGGAGTACATCTTATATAGGAAGTCAAATAATATTGTTAGTCCGATAAAAATCTTAAAAGTTAATTAAAACACAGCAAAAATGTATTGTGGTTAGTCCAGTTACAATGGTGCTAACGTTCCCCATCCAAATTACCGAATTAACACAAAACAAAACTCATTAACAATACAGTTATAAGTTCTTATTGGGAAGTTTGTTAATATATACACCTCTCTGGTGTCACATTCTGACTCTCCAGGTGATGAGGCTGCTGAGAACTGCCTCCTCAAGGGTTGGACTGAGTCGTCAGCATCCCCCGTTCTCTGCTAAAAGTCTTGTAATCTTAACGGAAAGAGGATATAATCATGTTTTGTATCAGGAGTGACTGGCCTTATTTATATTTGACTTGTCAAGTGTGGCACCTATAATGTGAATACATGCAAAATACAGCATTCTTATTAAGTACTCAGTCTAAATTATTTCAACATATTTCAAATTTGTAGTTCCTTAATGTATGCATTTTATAGAATTCATTCTGATATATGTAAGAGTTTCATCAATAGAAATCAATGCCAGGATGAGTCAAAACCTTACCCGTTTTCAGTCTTTTTCTCTGTAAATTTTGCCTGAATTTGGATTTAAGAGTTTCGTGTTTGTAATGGGGAGTTTCCAGTGTCCCTGTCTGTGCCCCCTCAGTGGTTAGCAGAGGTTGGGTACAAACATATAGCTATTTCTACAAATGAGATGATGTAGGAGTAGATTTTTCTAACATCTGTGTTCAAATCCACTGAGCTCATGTTTTCATTGTTGTGCTCAGAAATCAATTAAAAAACGTGTGTCTCTATTAGCTCTTACACATTATTGCTCTGTCTCTGCAGTCGTTGTACCAAAGGAATCGTTAGTGGTGTAGAAAGGCTAGAATGGATGAGAAACT
The DNA here is from genome assembly GCF_964199755.1 of Larus michahellis. NCBI lineage: Eukaryota > Metazoa > Chordata > Aves > Charadriiformes > Laridae > Larus > Larus michahellis. The sequence continues at coordinate 85,208,698 of NC_133900.1, read as the reverse complement.
TTAATGAAGAACTGTGTATGAGGTATTTAAGACAGATGTACTAAAGCTACACAATATTGTTTCTTCACTTCAGTAGGTTGCTTTATTTTAAAGGAAAAATCTATAAAACTTTAATTTTTGTGCAATAACTGGAAGACAGAGTTAAGAGGATATTGAAATTGATTGCTACATTGCATGCGTAAAACTATTGACTACTATTAACCATTGGATACTGACTGTTTTTGCAAGACTGAAAATTTGAACGAAACAAAATTTCATCTTTTGAATGTTCATTTTCTGTGCACAGACAGAGCTGGGATCTGGATTCCCCAAAAGATGGCTGTGTTATAAGCCATGTTTTTACCAAGAATTGCTTATTGCACAAGCTAAAAATAACACAAACATAGTCTTGTTTAAAACAGTGCGGGACCTTCAAATTAATAAAACTCATCCAACAAGCATAAATATATTTAAAATTTACACTGCATTTGAATATTATTGGCAATGGTGTAATAGTTGTGGAGGGCAGCAGCTGCCAGGAGCAATAACTGTGCTGTGCCTGGTTACCAGATGTTTTAACCCAGAAAGCCAAGCTGTGTCCCTTGGGTGGGGAATGCCAGGGACCATGAAATGGTGATAGAGGTAAGGGAGCTTTCATAGAAGATTCAGGAGCCGGGATGGAGTTAGCTCGTCGATGGAGTTAGCTCATCAATGGAGAAGGAAAATTTAATTTTTTTTTGTCTACCCTTCTAAAAGAGTCTTGTGACGTAATTAGTTTTACTTCAGGCAGTTCATGTCTGCTCTGAAACAAATCTTTTTTCGTACAGTACCCCCTGTTGAACAGTGGTGTTGAAATCACAGCAAATTCAATCCTATAAAACTATTCCTGTTTTTCATTACTCTGTCTGTTCGTGGCTCCGTTTGTCAATTATTTATACCAGCTCCCACTTTTCTTCTGCTTCCTGTCCTGTTGTTGTGTTGCGACCAAAGTGCTGACTGGAAGACGATCAAAAGTTTGGGTGTGGAGATAAGCACCTCAATTCAGAATCTGGAATGACAAATTTACAAACTTTCTTCTATTTTAATTCTTTTTTTTTTTTTTTTTGAAACGTTAAAATAATTTTTCAAGGCATTTTGGGCATTTAGGTTTGCAATGAAGTATACCTGCAGGCTCTTATTTTTGTGCTTTGAAATTTGAGTGGGGGGACCGCTTGGATTTCCTTCTTAAATTCCTAGGTCAGGTGGCCAGGTGGAAGAAGGGAAAGATGGCAATTTTTTCTCAGTATTTGTGGTAACAAATCCACTGTATATATCCCATTTTGTGCTCCTAGTTCGTCACAACAATGACATTTTTTAAAATATCTTTAGGCAATTTTTATGCAGCTTTCTGCTTTGCCAATTTGTTTCCTGTATAATTTTGAAATAATTAAGTGACGAATGGGAAAATCTTGCCATAATCCTCCACAGAAATGTCCAAAAGGAGATGAAGTAAATGAAGTTCAATGAAAGATAAGGTCAAGAAAGTAGAGACAGTCTCAAAAATAAGCAGAGAGCAGCCAGACACGCTGAGGATCACTTTATCCAAGGTGGGTAAATGATCCCAGGATATGGATGTGGGCAGAGCTCTCCCACCTCGCAGGTGTGGGGCACGTGCCAGTGGTTAAATACAGATGGAAAATTGGCTATTGGCAATACTGGGGTCAGTCTGGTTTCCATTCCGTTACATAGAAATATATATATAAATATATATATATATTCCATACTATACCTCATTGCTACTGCTTAGCACATTGAAACCCCTCCTAAACACTTCTATAAAGTGTTGTGAAACCTCGCTCTGTGGAAAAATAGCTGAAAATCAAACTGTGATTTATTTCAGACGTAGATTTAAAAGTCGGAAATATTGGCTGCTGATACCTCTATCCAGGCCACGCTTCCTCCCGTGCGGACTGGCCATCCGTAACTCCCAAGCCTCAGCTGATTCCTGCGTATTCTGGTGGGAAGTAGATGGGGAAGGTAAAAGCGAAGGAGAAATTGGTTTTCTTTCACTGACTGATAATCTGTGTGGAAGAATCACATATTTGAGATACGAAAAATACTATAACCACTACCACAAGAGTTTCCAATAAACATTTTTGTAAATGGTTGTTTTGTCGTGAGCAGTTGCAGAAATTTAGTGAGGTAAATGTATTTCTTTGAGAGTTTTGGTTGCTGGTTGTTTGTTTCGTTGGTTGGGGGTTTTTTTAATATAAAAAAGCTTATCCCTAAAATCACAGATTCAGTAAAAAATATAAAATCGAAAAAGTGTTGGAATTATGGATAAATATGCATTTTTAACATGTTGCAATTTTTCATTGTTGAATGGTTTCAAAAGTTTCATAAACTAAAACAAGACAATGTTTTTGACTTGAGATTTGTGGTTTTTTGTTTCATACGTGCCCTAGAGGTCAAATTAGATTGTGTTACAATTATGCAGATTAAATTATCTAAAATGTCCACTGTTGGAGCTATTATTTGTCACTCTTAGATGGTACAGTAGGTAATTAGATAATGAATATTACAAAACAAACTGTGATGAAAACGTTTGCCTGTGGTGTGGGGCACTATTAATTGAGTTTTGTCAATCATAATATAATTACATATGAGGAGATATTATTTAGCTGCGCAGTTTTCACAGCTGTTAACCACAACCAATAGGCGCTGAAGAAGGATGGGGATGTAAAAGAAACTTCTGGTTGCATTAAATATTCATGTGTACGGCTAGAACAGACACGAGATTTTTTGAGTTGCCCATGGCAACAGTTGAATCTTCCTGAATCTTGTGGTTTCACAGTTTGCCTAAAAGCACAGATTTCATTGCTTCTGGAAGTGTGCCACAAAGCACCCGATATTCTGGGATGAGAAATAACAGTTGTCCTGTTGTTACTATTAATTTACTCAGACTTGTACCTCCGTGCTTTTTATTTCTTAGCTGGATCAGGAAAATTATTTCCCGAAGTTCACCTGTGGAAACATTTTGTCAGAGCTTTTGTAGCACCATCACCCGTTAATTAGCCTGTTCCTTTCTCTCTATACGAAGTAGGGACCTGGATAAAGCCAGTTATTTCACGTTACAGAAGGCTGACAAAATGGAAGCCCTCTTTAAAAACGAAATAATTTCATTAGAGTAAGTTTCTGCAACCACTTTCCAGATAAGACAGTACGTGATAAGCCACAATTGTGGTACGAAACAGGAAAATAGCAGATACTAGTGGATAAAATTAATCAGCCTAGTTACAATCAAGCCTGGTGTTGCTGGTGATTCTATTAAACTTGTCTGTGTCTGATGGAAAGTGAAAGAAAAAGAAATTTGATCATGTTCGATAAAATGACTGCATTTGCAGTTGTATCTTTTTCTTCCCCAGAATTCTATCCATATGTATTACAGATCTATATAATTTTTTCCATACTCTTATGATATCAGAAACATTTGTTTCACACTGAAGACCTCTCTTCTGGTGTAACACCAACTTCTTTCTTTGCCTAATCTATTCCAGTTCCAATTTGTTTATTTGATTTCAACGATTTGGATCATAGGAACTGTCAGATAAGCATTACTGTATTTGGCAACCTCTGCTGAGCGCGACAATGATTTCAGTCTCATTCCTGAGAGAACCCACCACCTCTGTGAGCACAACTCTTGGCCTTAACTTGTAGACACCAGAGGTCAAGATGAAAAAGTTAAGGAGAAGAAAAAAAAATTCTCAAATCTGCCTGTGCCTCTTCAGGAGTCAGCATGGCAGTACAGGAAAGGTTATAGACATTTTCTAGAACAAATCTATTAACAAGAGAAGTGTAGCAAACTCACGGGACACAATTATTCAGGATGTCTAGTATGATGAAACTATAAAATTTACCAATTTCTGCCTGTGCACATTTTTGTTGTTCCACGGAGGGTAAACACCTTTCACTACACAATACAATAGAATTTTGCCTTTTGAAAGAAAAGGACACAGAGAAGCTGCAACATTAGTAAATATACTTAATCAGATTTTCTTCTTTTTATTTTTTATCCCAATGAATATAAATAGTCACCAGAATATCTGTTTACCGGCAGTATAAAGCAACAAAACCTTCTGACAGAATCTTAGAAATTTAAATTAACTGTAATCTGTTGATGTAATTCGTTTAGACGTGCTAACATCTATTCTGGTCAGACAACAAATTAATTTTTTGATGATACTACAAATAAATAAGACCGCAATTAAGCACCTTCTTATAAAAGCATGTTCTGGTTTGACCATTTCTCATGAATTTTATTTGAGAGTTTGATACGGTTTTAGGACCCCTGAGATTTGCAGGATTTTGAAGTAAGTGTGCCCATTGTTTAAATAATATGTAGCACCTGCTTTGTGTGTGAAAACTCATGTTTAGGTAATATGCAGAAAGTCCTATTTTCCTTTAACATCGATCTTCACCTGCAACAATTCTCTAAGTTATAATAATATATTAAAAAAATAAAACAAACTGTTGTCAGAAAAGACTGTTCTTATTTAATGGAAGACTTTGACGATATCTGTAAATAGCATAAAACAGACAAGCTGCAGTGCTTTCAGAAGAATTTACGGAACCGCATTGTTGATTTGTCTGTTTATGCCTTATCCACTTAGAGAATTATATACTGCGCTTCTTTGTCTTTAAAAACAACCTTGGTATCAGTTAAAATCCAGTGATAAATGACTGGGTGAAATTCCCATTAAAGTTAATGGAAAGCCGTGCTCAGCTTTGGACTGACTTAAAACAAAATTTAAAAATCACGCAACTGGCCAGTTTTAGTCTTCTTGCCGCCTATATTTTCCCCATATGGTATTAAAGCAAACAATTTCATCCATCCTTGCGTGTTGTAAAATTTTAGAACTAGTGCTATATACAATTAGTCAGCAGAGAGCTACCATATTCTAAAATTTTTATCTTCGTCAATTTTATTCTATTGTTTTTATATCTTGAGGGACACGTATGCTAAAAGAAATACAATTAGGATACTGTGTTTGTGAACGTTTCCTCTTTTGGTTTATGTCTTAATAACTTATGTCAATTTTTTTTTTTTTTTTTTACTGGGGATCTGTATGTGTTCAAGTTTTCCCTTGAAAATGTTTTTCCCACTGACACGATGTCCTGGTCGGCTGAAGACTGCAAAATGAACTTTTGAAATGGAAATGAGAGCGTGCTGCGCGAATTTAGTTTCTGAACTTGATTCCACCAGAGTTCAACAGAAAAAAAACCTATTCCTTGATTTTCTAGATCAGGATTCCAGGGCTGAATTCACAAAAGGGGATAAGCTCAGCCCCCACGGCACCAGCTGCTCCCGGGGGCCAGGCGCTGGGCACGCGGGCTGCGGCGGTGGGCACCCAACTCTCCCCCTTCGCTGTCGTTGTCTCTCTTGCCCCTGCCTCCCGTGCCCTGGTGAACTGCCCAGGTTTCTTGTCCAACCTCTACAGAAGAATCGAGTACCTAGAAATGCAAATGATTTTCTGAAAAGCACACTGAAAAAAAATTACAATCAGGAAATCAAAGAGCAGAAATGGAATGAATGGAGGTGAAAAATTGCATCTCGTTTAGCCAAAAGTTTTGCTGATGAAAAAAATGCAGAAGCAACTACTTTAGGCTGGAAGATGATTTCCATCTTCACTTGAAGTTTTCCCCTCTAAATTCTCTCCAAAGTGAATAATCTGTCCCTTTCTTACAGAATATACTGGGAAACTCCTCACAAATTCACTAAATAAGCCAAAATTCAACAATCATTTTCACCTCTGTCTGTTTTGTAGCACATTCCCTATTCCTAGTGGTGATGCTACTTTTTGGGGGTTCCTTACCTAGGCTATGAAATGATGTATTTTGTAATTTAAAAAAAACAAACAAACCACACCAGTAATAACTATCTAATATTTTGTTTAAGTTTTTTATATTAACATTTTAAAATATATTATTTATCTCACTGGAACTAGTAACATGAATCGATGGTCAGTAAAGAGAAGGAGGAGGCTGGTAAGCACTGAACTTACAAGTACAGATGAAAGCCAGTGTGGTCATTTTTGTTACTGTATTAAGTCATTAATATACGTGTCTGGTTTTCATGTAAAGTGAAAAAAACCAACATTTTTATTCTATTGGCATTCTTATAATCTTCTTCAGTATTTTATTTGCTTAAGGACAGAAGTGCAAAATTCAGTTCCACTAAACAAGAGCATGAATAAAAATGCCATTTCAGCATAACATTTTGATAGCGTGTGAACCCTTTGGGAATCACATGTGAGATCTTAATTCTGAATTCTTTAGCACCTACTTGAGTTCAGCTACAGAATCAAGTTGTAATGATGAATAATAATCTCCAAACTGCCCTTGGCTTAATTTTGATATCACGCTTTACAGAATCCACCCCTACAGATATTCTGGAAAAGTTGTCTAAGGCTGCCTTCCAGCATCTGCTGCCTTCCGTAGCTGTATCACCCTGGAGGAAGGCAGGTGTTTTGTAGACATCAGTAAAGCTGCTGGGATGAGAACCAGAGTGAACAGTTCATTACCCATTTCTGTGCCTATGTGCAAAAGAAGTTGCTGAAACGCTGCAATCCTCTAGCATTTTGCACCTTTGCTTTCAGTCTTTGCAGGGATAAGTGGTTACACGGGGCGCAAAGGAGCGACGACTCCAGCCTGGAGTGTTTCCAGATGGGATGAGCAGCACCAGCACCTGAGGGACCTCACGAGAGCTCCTGCCTGTGTTTCCAGACACTAGGAGTTCGTACATTTCGGCTAAGCTCCAGGTAAGCACGTTGACTTTGGAAGCCTCTCCTCTATCTAGCACAAGCTATTTAAAGCCTTTGTTCACCAATCATTTCTTGTTTCCCCTTTTTACCCAGAAGTAGGAAGCATAAAATGGGAAGCATTTTACCCAGATGAAAGGAAGCGTCCACATTTGCATACAGGCAACGGTTGTTCCATATTGCTGGTGTGAAATACCTAGTAAGGGAAGGCAAGGAATCAGCTTTATGGCGTTTAACAGTTTTGCTGTGTTTTGGCTTTCCAACTTTATTTGCAATCATTTTCTTCACTGCCTTGATGGAGAAACCATTCTCCTGGCCTTCAGCTAGTAAGAATTAAATCATCAGAGTATGTAGGGAATTTCTTTCTAGTTTAAAGTTTGGCAATACTTCATCACCTGATGTTCTTTCTTCGATTCACAGAACAACCTTCCATGTTATTTACCAGCTCTACGTGCATTTTCCCAGAGCTGCAACAAAAAAGTCACAATGGGACAATTCTATTTCTGTAATTTTGTACCAGATTTCATCACCCATGTAAGTCTCCTTTCCCTGTTTTTCTTTAAGCATTCCTACCTGCTACAAGGCTGGCTTTGTGCTTTTTTCCTCATATGTTCCCCATTTTTAGCATGTTTCAGCATTTTAGCCCTTAGGCCTTTACTTTGAAATGTAGAAACTGTAATCTTTGGACTGCTTCTCTAATCTTTACAGTCCCTTCTGTCTTCCCCTGTATCGATGATTTTCATACGATATAAAAGCGTTTTCATTGAGGTCTTAACACGCTTGATCAAATCCATGAGGCCAGTAATGATCTTTGAAAAAGTGTGAACAGGAAAATGTTAAAAATAACAAAAATTAGAAATAATTATGTATACTCATGTTATCTCATGAAAGTTAGAGGACAAAATAGGAGAAAAAAAGAGAGAATCTTACGTGAAACTTAAAGTTTAATTAGGCATATTAAAAAAAAAAACAAACAAACAAAGAAACAAAAACCAAACACCAAACCCAATAACAACAACAAAAAACTACACAAAATACCCCAAACCTAAGTAATTTGACTCCTGAACTAAAAAAAAAAAAATATTTCATTTAGAGTATGTTCTACTCAGGTTGTTTATTGTTACACAGAGAAATCTTATGGTTCCCATCAATCCCCTTCTCTGAAGAGACGGAAAAACAGTAAAAACTCCACCTTAACCTATTAACATGAAACTGTGCGGTTTTAAGGAAGAAAAGGAGTAGCACCTCCTCCCACTTTTTTCTATAAGAAAAAAAAAAAAAAAGAAATTGTCTTGTGAATGTAGATTCTCACCATTTTCAAGACTATTTACCCACAGCTTTATTGCAAAGCTGGGAAGGTTTTGGAGATTGATAAGGACTTAACTGGGGTTTTTTTGGGTCCTGCACACTATGTGGGGTCAGCAAGGTTTTGTCATTTCCCATCCTTGCTCCTAGCTCAGGATGGAAATGCTCTTACCTCCCCCTTCTTCAGAGACCGGATAATGTACGGCATCCAGCTCTGGAGTCCTGACCACAAGAAGGACATGGACCTGTTGGAACGGGTCCAGCAGAGCGTCACGAAGACGAACCAAGGGCTGGAGCCCCTCTGCTGTGAGGACAGGCTGAGAGAGCTGGGGGAGTTCAACCTGGAGAAGAGAAGGCTCCGGTGAGACCTTATAGCGGCCTTCCAGTAACTAAAGGGGCCTACAGGAAGGATGGGGAGGGGCTGTTTATGAGGGAGTGTAATGATAGGACGAAGGGGAATGGTTTCAAACTGAAGGAGGGTAGATTTAGCTTGGATATTAGAAAGAAATTCTTTGCTGTGAGGGTGGTGAGCCCCTGGCCCAGGGTGCCCAGAGAAGCTGTGGCTGCCCCATCCCTGGAGGGGTTCAAGGCCAGGTTGGACGGGGCTTGGAGCAACCTGGGCTGGTGGGAGGTGTCCCTGCCCAGGGCAGGGGGTTGAACGAGATGGTCTTTAAGGTCCCTTCCAACCCGAACCATTCTTTGATTCTATAAAATAACTCTGTAGTGTTAGAGATGGATTCAGGGTGACCCAGAATGCCTTTGCATTTTATTTTGTGAACAGGCTCTTGCCTTTCCCTGGTCGCTCTAGTCAAATACGCTGCTGAGCTGGAAGCCATGCAGCGCTGCTGTCTTTCACCTTACTTATCTCAAACTTTTGGAAGCATTTCAGCTTTTTTGCAGAACATTTCCTTGTTTTTTCTTTCTATGGGCAAAGAGGGTTTCTTCTATTGCAAAGTTGTTTGTCTCATTCAACTTCCAATGTCTGGAAACAATCAATTAAAACCTGATAAGTTTTATGTCAAACTTTGTTACAAATATGCAAGGTATTTTTAGTGAAGTTAATTCCTCATTTGTGAATAGTGTGCAAGGGTATGATAGATTCTCCATCACTTGAAAATTTTCTACTCTTTCAGTCACAATCAGGTTTTAAATTATGTGCTTTATTTTCACTATGAATTCATGCTTGATGTAAGAGCTACTAGGTGAATTCTTGTTACATCGGGACTCAGAATAGATACTACAAACTCTTCTTGTTTTCAAGTCAGATGTAGACCCCGATGTAAAATTACTCTTCTTTGAGGACAATTTCATTTTGAAGTTATGTCTAAAATAATAAATATATAAATATTCGTGCCAGGATCGTGTGAAGCTACGTCATGGGGAGAGTTAATATGCTGTTGCCATTTCTCAACAGTACTTGTCATGGTCTTACTTTAAGTAAAAAGTTTGTATTTAGGTTGTGTACTAAAATCTGCTGTGGCAGGGTTGTTAGCCATTTCGTTTATCCCTAACAGTCCATCTGTATGTTCCATAACAGATACTTAATTGGCGTCTGTATTAAAAATCCAAGGGCTAATCATGTAGCAATCTTAATATTTTTTTCTGTTATTCTTTTCCGCTTGTTTTACCATTGGTAGAGCCGGGTTTGGTGCATTGTCCCTGGCACAGGGCACTAAGCCTTTCAAACACCGGTTGTTCACGTGCGTGCTCTGCTAATGGTCTTGGTCTGCCGTTCCGTTGGTTGTGCGTTCTTCCACTTACCTTGTGTTCTGTAATGGATATTGCTTGCATTAAAAGTGTGCCTTAAATAGATGGTTTTATATTTTTTTGCTGCTAGGAGTCATATCTAGAGCTGCAGTCATTTGTGGGGAGGAAAAAAAAAAGGCAACTAGATAAGAGGCTGTGTGAAACTGATACATCTCTCAAAAAAATATGCTTTGATATGCGCTGTCAAGGTTTTATTTTCCATGACAATTGCACATCAAGGTTCAAAGGAAAGGAATGTGGGGGTGTTTTCCCTCTTCAGCCTGTGCCTTGACTGACTTTTAATATTTATTCCCATGTGATCCTATAGTTCGACCTATTGTTAAATCATACATATAATATTACTGGGAAGTGCTAGGACAACACCTCGAGGAGAAAAAAAATATAATAAAAATGGCAAGAGTTTTATGAGCACACCACCTGTAATTAGTACACATCCATTTCCCTCTTCAGTAATCTGGTTCGGCACGTGGGAAGGACACGTTGAAAAAGACCATCAGATGATTCTATAAACTGGTTTCTGATATCTGAGAAAGGTTTATTTCATTTTCTTGCCAGGAAAGGCAGTTGAGAGATTTATGGGATTAAAGCATTCAGCTGAAGACTTAGTGTGCTCAGCTCAACGCCTGACTTCAGCATTATTTTTGGTATGTCATTCTCTTTAACCAAATTTTGTTGTCTGAAAGATGTTCAGGTTAGAAGCGATTGCATTCTGTATTTTTACATGGCCTGGAACAAGTTAACTGTTACTGAAACACCACCAGTAAGACTTATTTCTACATGAGCTGAGCCAATACTTTTCTCCCAAGTTTCATGTTTAATTAAAAATTCTGGAGAATACATTTAGTTGGGAACCTTGAAATAAAGAATCCATGTAATTTCTGAAAGGTCTCCTGCAAAGTAGTAGCGGTGTGCCGTCTCTGAGCTAATGGGCGTCCAAACGGGGGAAAAACAAATCACTAACAAACATTATAGTTCATCTGAGGTAGTTAGGTTTTTAATTAGTGTATTTAACCACAAAAAAAATTTAGAATTACAATTGAGTAAATTTTATAAATCTATTTTCCGATGTAAATTCTGAATACTGCATCCCCTGACTTTCCTAACACTTATTTATTATTTCCTAATGACTTCAAAAATCCAGCTTTCCAAAACTAGAGAATTCAGTAATTGTGGAGAAAATGTTTGCCATTGGGCAAGAAACAGAAAGGAGATGAAGCAAGACAGTACCTGAATTGAGAATGTAGAGGTATAGGCAGAGAAATTAGTTCTGTAAGTGTAATTTAAAAAAAAAAAAAAAAGAAAAAAAGCACTGAACTTTGCCGTTCAGAGTAAAATGTCTAGCATTCATGTGTGACGTTAAAATTAAATATGACTCAGATAATTGAACAGGATCAATATTAACGGTTTGAGGAAGGAATCAGCAACAGAGAATTGCCACGCAGTTGAACAAAATGAATGAATGTCTGTGAACATCTGAAAAAGCCATTTATCTCTGAGGTGTGCGTGTGTGTTGCCATGAAATGCTAATAATGTTGAACTAACATTTTGTTTTCAGAAGCATTTCTCTCCATCTTTCATAGCAAATAACTGGAAATGACTTTTCCAGGTCACACTTCTACGTTTCTCTGTCCTGAGGTGAGGACTGGCTATTATTGGCATCGCTCGTAAACCTTGACCAGAAGTACCGCAGTAGCACCATAGTCGCTTGTCTGTCGTTGCAGAGTTTCATCCTCACCCGTTAAAAATCTGCTCCAGTAGTCATCGCTATCACAGAATTTCCCATTCTTCACCCTACTGCATGAAACTTCCTGAATGTAAAACGTTTGTGCTAAAATAACTGCTACTAACAGAGATACAATAGGCTTTAGTACAATGTTTTAATTTTTCAATAATTTTATTCACATTTTCCACTGATGCTGGTAGAAAGGAATGGATCCTGCCTGTGGCTGTGCAGCGGCAGCCCTCTCGCTTTGATTCTGCACGATGCTGTAGAAGTCTCACCTTTTTGAACAATGTTATTGTGATACAAATGAGAAAGACCTGACAGTACAATATATTTTTTTCTAGGCATTTAAATTGCGTGTATTTTTTAAGCCCCTACCTACATCATCTCTCTATTATGTAATTTCTTGTGGAAAAAAATTGCTTCACTCGCTGGGAAATTACTGTAAAACTTCTCCAGAACATATTTTCAGGGGACAGCAGGGTCTACCTGCATGAAAGAAATCGTCCCCGTTGTCAGTGACCACTCAGGATCCCTTATGATCACAGAAGTTGACACATTGGTTGGAATAACTCTCTTAATGAACTAGAGATGGAACAATCATGGCAAGCAATTTGTTATGAATTAATGAGAGGAAAAATAAAAATGCAGTAAAAAAAATATCCGGAAACACAAATCATTGCAAATAAAATATTGGAATAAAAATATAGTAACATTTTCTGGTAATTCAGCAACTGTTAGTTGGGTTGCTGCTGCCCCTGGGTAAACTGACATTTTTCATATGCACTAATTAGCAAAGAGGTCAAATAAATTTCAAATAAAATAGTTCATTTCTGGTGTTTTGCCTCTATGGAGCAACTAATCTCAAATAAGCTCTGGAATAACTGAGAAAGCAAAACACCAGGTGTATCTGTCCTACCTGCCAGGACTGGTTATTATCGACATCTCATTAACTGCAAACAAAATGGAGAAAAATACATGTGCAGATTTTTTAAAAATTATTTTTATTTTTTAATGAAGGCTGAAAAGTAGCTGTGTAAAGGAGCCGCATGCTGAAGTAGGAGTTGCTGTTGGCCACGCATCCATACACACACTTGCTTTTAGACATAATCAAGGGCTGGAGCGTGTAACAGCAGTGCCGGGGCTGCCCTGTGAACTAAGAAATGGTCTGCTATCCCTTCTGCTCGCTCGGTGTGTCTGCAACGCTACGTGTTGGGCTGGTGATGGCAGGGAGCTCTTTTGCTAATTAGTGCATACAGAAATACCCAATTACGCAGGAGCAGCAGGGACTTGACTAGAGACAGCTGAAGTACCAGAAGAAACTATAAACTGTATTTCCAAGCCAGCCACGACCTCAATTCGTGTTTTAATCACAGAATTCCCCAGTTAAAATTTCCAGCTGACGCAACCATAATTTTATCTCCGTGAAAAATGGAAGAATAAATGACTAAATATTTAGCAATAGCATCATCCATGCTCTAGCAACCAGTGTCTATAAGACCTGTGCTTATAGGATACTCCTACCTAAAACACCAACTTTGTTCTGTATTTTGCCGTAATGAAAAGCCAAAAGATTGTCTGATTTCCCACAATATGTCTCAGTTCCCTGGGTTCTTCAGCCAGAAGGTCATACATGTTTATACACATAAGTGGTGCTAAATTACTGCAAGATAAATCCTAACGCTGCTGTTAAGATTAGCAAAGCTGCAACTCGGTAAACTACAAATTTCTACACAATTAGTTTTGAAAAATTTGTATCTCCTCAAAATACTTTTAAAAAAAAGCACACATTTGAAACATCCACCTAAACAAAGACAATGATTTTTTTTTTTTTTTTAGTTTCCATTGAAATAAATCATAAAGCCATAATAGCACCAGTTACATTTCTTCGCAAATTAACTTATACATACAGTTGATATTTACAATGTGTTAAGCGCTTTTTGTTCAGTATTGTTCACTACTTAATTATCTCCATTCATTTCGTATAGATGGATTTGCTTGTCAGTGCGTAATGATGCATTTTCATATATTCATACATCATGCATTATTACCGTGCCCTGTTTCAGAACATAAAGGTTTCATGAGGATGAACTTGGCAGGATGCTTTTCCACATAAAAGTTAAATAGAGGCAATTTTAACTCTAATAAAGTCAGAAAGGGAGGTGTTTGTCAATAAGAGGTGGTAAAAGGTTTTATACGAAGAGGAGGAGAAAACAAATTTTAGAAATGCACAATTTTTAAATGCTTATATTGACATTTTTCATTTTATTCTTTATGAAGAATTCATCTTGGGCAAAATTGGTAAAAATATTGAACTGTCATTTGACACTTTTGAAATACCCTAAAACAAACCAAATGACTTTTTGTTTGTTTTTTTTTTTTTTTCCCCTGAAACAAAGGCAAATTCTTAGTCTCCTATTCAAGGCTCTACGAAAACTAAACCAAGTTCAGTTTTCCCCCTTGGGAAGTTCGGTGGGTGCAAGTGTGGGCTACTGAGCAGCGTGAGGGTGAAGGAAACGTGATTAATTTCTGGATTATTGGTACCATATGTTCCTGGCACATGTGCTCGTTACCTTACTTTGTTTCAAAGCCTATGTATAGTGTAACATATATGTGGATGTAATTTTTCAAAAGGCAAAATAAATCATCAGAGGTCTGTTGTGATCTGCAGTGTATGTATAGTGCTGACAGCGTAGCCGTTTTTCACTGCTGTCTTTGGAGTGCTTTGTCTCCCTCTGAAATCATGGAAAAGATTTTCTCAGCGCTAAGAGTTGAAGTATAACAGAACTTTGAAATTTCTGAGATATTGGAAAAATTCTTTAGGCCCTATCTGTTTTACTTCTATTCAAATGTATCCTGAATGATACATTTGATTACATTAAATGATTACGTTAAATGTACATGCACATTAAATGATTACGTTAAATGTACATGCACATTAAATGATTACATTAAATGTACATGCACATTAAATGATTACATTAAATGCTGTGCTGTGCCACGTGCACTGGAAAAGAAGGTCTTATTGTCCTTCAACTTTTGTTCTTTCAGCTCCCGTTGCTTTCTTTTCAGATTGTTAATGCTTTATTAAGGATACACACAAGGCTTTCGTACATAACTCATGCCCTTGTTTTGGCTTGTTTCTTCTGGAAACATCTAAAAAGTGGAAAAGTTGTAAGGAATTTATTATTCGTATCTAAAAGAAGAGATGGCATTTATTTTATATGTTACATAGAGGGCAAGGCCTTAGCTTCACTGAAGTCTGTGGAGAAATGTCCACTGGAGCCAAGATTTCCTCCGAGAATCCTAATGGCAACTGCTCTGAGCACTTTAGAAGTCATTCTTTTCTACAATGACCTACATTTGTTAGTCAGGTAAAACGTGAACAAACTTGTCATCTCTACAGGAATATGCTTCTAATTACGCCTTCAAGACCGTTTTTTGGGTTGTTTGTTGTTTCTTTGTTTGTTTTTTAAATCAAATTAGTAGTTCCAAATACATATTTGACAACTGAGTTGTTGGTTCTTACTCTTTCCCAATATTACCCTCACAGGGCTGCAGTCAGCTTTCAAAATACAGAATTGCGATGTGGATGGTAAACAGATAATTTCCCACGTTTGTTCGTTAATGACTGTGCTAAACTTTGTAGGTAAAAAATCTGTGATAACGGTACTTATATTGATATACCTGTCTCATGTTTTTTAGCAAGTCAATAAAAGGAAAGGGAAAATTCATCTCAGAAACTCCAAATGCACAGTTGAGTGTTGCAGTTGGTGTAAGACCCATTGAGATGGTGAACTATGGATGAGTTTCTTTTGTGGGCCTGGAATATCTCCCGGATATGTTGAAAACAAGCTCTGGTTTTGAACAGAGGCAGTATTTGGCTAACTGCGCTGTTACCAGCCCTGGAACTTGTTTAACGATGCTTTCACCTTGCCTGATGTTGCAGTTCTCACCCTTGGCTGGTAGTCGGTCCTCTGGTTGGTGGGAACACCAGAACGTTGCTTGTGCTGCCACCGGGCTAACACCCCGATAGTTTTGCTGCCAGCATCACAAACTATCGGCTCCTAAAGTACAGAGATTAACTAACTGTTAAGAGTTTGGGGATTGCATACTTGCTTTGAAAAAAAAAAAAAAAAAAGCAAGTTGGCTACTGGAGTGTTGCGCCTGGCTGTTAATTAGTTATTGCCTTGGAGGCAAGCTCATTTACTGAAATACAAGTTTGCCAGGCCTTTAAAGTGTATTTTCACTTCTACATGTTACATGATGAAATGATGCCGCAAGCTGTGAAGAGCAACTGAAAATCATTATTTAAGAAAAATATAATCTAGGCTGTGCAATGAGCAGGACTGCAAGGTGGGGGAGGTTCAGAGTCTTGCAAATGAAGATTCAGTGAAAGTAAATTTTTGGGAAGCACATAAAAAATTCCGTTGGCCAATCTTATTCCTCTGAGATGTTGCTTTTACCAGCACTTTGGTTCTTGTAAGTGTCTTTTATTTGCTATGTTCTCTGAAAATCAGCAGTACGGAAAAAAAAAAATAAAAAGGAAAAAAATATTTGCTTACCAATTCGTTCAATTAAAAATCCTATAAAATAGTTGCGGCAATCAGTGGATGGGGAACAGGTTCTAGGAGGTATAAGCTGATAATAGCGGTGTCATTGACTTATCGTATCTTTCCTAGAGTTACCTGAAATATGTTGCAAATCATATTGTAAAGTTATAGACATATGTCAATAAATTGCAGATGAAAGTTCTTCAGATTTTAGTCAATCATTGATAAGCTACCACCTAATTGGACCCCTAATAAAAATCTAAATATTTATAAAAGGTAGTGCCATGAATACATGCAATTAAAATCTAAGTGACTCTTATAGAAAATGAATCTAATTTAAATTTTTATGCTTCCTTACATGATGTTGGAGAGCTGGTTAAAAAAATGTAAGCATTGGTTTCACACTGAAAGTTATAATAGATAATAAAGTGAGATTATATGAAAAGACTATGTTAATTTTCAGTAGCTGCCACTGGAGTTATTTTGGGAGCTAGAAATTATTGTGAATATAGTTTTGATATCCACAGATGGAAAAGTTGATGTATGATAGGAAAGGGAAAATACCCGACAATCCAGTTAAAATGGATAGAAGACTGCACTGTTCTCACATAGTGGTGAAAATCATCTCTAACACACCCACAGAGGAGGCCACAGAAGACACGTTGTTTCCAAAAGTACATGTTAATGTAGTTTAACCTTTGAGATTCTGTAAGCTGAGCATAGAAAAATTTTAATTTTTTTTCTACATGCTTGGCACTAATTACTCAGTCCTCTAGGCCTTAGAGGCAAGAATGTGCATGCATTGAGGCGAAATGGAATAGTGAAAGACAAATTGCATGTGTCAGGTAGGTTGAACTTGTTGAATGCACTGGGAGATTTAGGAATCACATGCAAAATCGCTTTTGCTAATCATGAGGGGACCTAAATCTTTTGGAGGGGGGATGATTTGAGGATGGTGCGCACTTCCTTCACAACTTCAATACTATCCCTTTGCCTTCATGGTGAGGGGACCAAGGCAGCTTTATTGTGAGCTGTGTGCACGTTCTCATACAGGGGCTTCAGGACAAAAAAAGAGGAAAGAATGAGGTCCTTCTGGTCCAGTCCAATTATCACAGAATCACAGAATCTTCATGGTTGGAAAGGACCTTTGAGATCATCGAGTCCAACCAAACAACCTACAATCTCTGCCACTAGAGCATGCCCTGAAGTGCCACATCTGGACGTTTCTTAAACACCTCTAGGGATGGTGACTCAACCCCCTCCCTGGGCAGGCTGTTCCAGTGCCTGACCACTCTTTCAGTAAAGTAATTCCTCCTAATGT